>NC_134230.1:3939393-4242424 GCF_965140235.1 Caretta caretta | reverse complement strand
CTGCTGCTGCTTGCCACCATCATTGCCTCCTTTCCCGCTGCTCACTGCCATCAACCAAGCGGGAGGGGCCATTGAGCCCAGGCCACAAGTAAATTCTGAGGACATCAGCTGCCATCTAACCCTGGAGGTGCCTAAGCTTCAGCCAGCTGACATGCCCAAAACTGCCTCAGTCCTGGCCCCGCCAAGCTGCTCCGCCCCTAGCTGTCAGCTAAACTCTGGCAGGATTTGCAAACTAGCCATCTCTCCATCTCGTCTGTAAGCCGGGTCCGGTAGATGTGGTCGGAGCACAAAAGCTGGCCAAGGGGGTGATCAGAACAGGAATTCTGGGAGCTGGCTGGGTCTGTCCATCTCGGGGCACTGAATAGCCCAGCCATTCAGGCACTCACCTGTGACGTGAGAGACTTGTTTTCAAATCCCTGCCCTACTGGATTTAGACCCTGCATCTCCCACTTCCTAGGTGAGTATCCTAAACACCAGGCCATTGGTTTTCCTGGGTGCGTCTAGCTGTAATACTATGTTCTGAGGTACTACCACTTAGTCCAGCTCTTAATGATTTTACCAGGTAGTAGGGAATCTCTACTGTGGCTGCAGCCTCTGCCTTGTCTTTTACTGCAGCACTATCCCTAGATCAAAAGAGTGTCAAATAGCATCCACAACAGCAGGAAGGAACGCGTGTCCCCAGTCCCGCTGAATTTTACTTGGTTTTGGCATCGGTACCCCCTGCTTAGTGAGTGAAGTTAAAGTTAGGATTACCTCCTCCGGTAGGGCATATTAAGTACATTTCTGCTGTCCTTTAGTCCTACAAGAAGGGTAATAACATATCATTACCTCTGCATTCAAGACTAAAGTGAATTTTAACCCAGAACAGCCAAAATTTATCACTTTGGCAAAGCAGCTCTGTCTGCTTATCACATAGGCAGAGTCGCGTCTCTATGCAAATATAGTCTGTTCCTGACGTGTTTTCCCCCAGTTCATCAGTGGATGTCAGGAGAGAGCTCATTCAGACCCCAGCTTACACAATGTGTGAAGGGCCGGGGGCGGCAGCGGGGGCAGGGGCGATGATGGGGCTGGTGAACCCAAAGCCCATTGGCTGGGGGACGGAGCCCACTGATGTGCAACCGAAGGCCCCATGGTCAGAGTCCATGACCAGGACCTGCTGCTCCCCGGCTGGAGCCTGCCACTCTAGGGCTGAAGCCAGAAGCCAGAGCCCCACTGTCCCAGGGAAGGTGGAGAGCTCACTGGCTGCTTGCTCCTCCGGTGTTTCTGGCTGCAGAGGATGGCAGGGCCCAACCCCTTCTTGCAGCTCCAGGGAAGGAGCTGCTGCTTTGCCCCCACCCCCCAGTCACTGCCCAGGAGGCTGTGGCTGCAAGAAAAGCTCCTGGTGGCCACATTTGAGAAATATATGGCGCTAGTCTGAGACCTGCGTGCAGTTCCCTGCTCTGCCACAGACTTTGTGTGTCACTTTGGGTAATTCATATAGCATCACTGTGCCTCAGTTCCCCATCTCTAAAATGGGGATCACGGCACTTTTCCACTTCACGGGGTGTTGTGAGGATAAACACATTTGAGACAGGCAGGAATGTCTGTGAGGGGAGGGCTCCTGCCTCATACTGGGAATGAGGGGCGATCAACAGGTTATCTCAAGTGCTTATATACAAATGCACAAAGCCTTGGAAACAAGCAGGGAGAACTGGAGGTCCTGGTGATGTCAAGGAACTATGACGTGATCGGAATAACAGAGACTTGGTGGGATAACTCACATGACTGGAGTACTGTCATGGATGGTTATAAACTGTTCAGGAAGGACAGGCAGGGCAGAAAAGGTGGGGGAGTAGCACTGTATGTAAGGGAGCAGTATGACTGCTCAGAGCTCCGGTACGAAACTGCAGAAAAACCTGAGTGTCTCTGGATTAAGTTTAGAAATGTGTGCAACAAGAGTGATGTAGTGGTGGGAGTCTGCTATAGACCACCGGACCAGGGGGATGAGGTAGATGAGGCTTTCTTCCGGCAGCTCACAGAAGCTACGAGATCGCATGCCCTGATTCTCATGGGTGACTTTAATTTTCCTGATATCTGCTGGGAGAGCAATACAGCGGTGCATAGACAATCCAGGAAGTTTTTGGAAAGCGTAGGGGACAATTTCCTGGCACAAGTGCTAGAGGAGCCAACTAGGGGGGGCGCTTTTCTTGACCTGCTGCTCACAAACCGGGTAGAATTAGTGGGGGAAGCAAAAGTGGATGGGAATCTGGGAGGCAGTGACCATGAGTTGGTTGAGTTCAGGATCCTGACACAGGGAAGAAAGGTAAGCAGCACGATACGGACCCTGGACTTCAGGAAAGCAGACTTCGACTCCCTCAGGGAACGGATGGCCAGGATCCCCTGGGGGACTAACTTGAAGGGGAAAGGAGTCCAGGAGAGGTGGCTGTATTTCAAGGAATCCCTGTTGAGGTTACAGGGACAAACCATTCCAATGAGTCGAAAGAATAGTAAATATGGCAGGCGACCAGCTTGGCTTAATGGTGAAATCCTAGCGGATCTTAAACATAAAAAAGAAGCTTACAAGAAGTGGAAGGTTGGACATATGACCAGGGAAGAGTATAAAAATATTGCTCGGGCATGTAGGAATGTTATCAGGAGGGCCAAATCGCACCTGGAGCTGCAGCTAGCCAGAGATGTCAAGAGTAACAAGAAGGGTTTCTTCAGGTATGTTGGCAACAAGAAGAAAGCCAAGGAATGTGTGGGCCCCTTACTGAATGAGGGAGGCGAACTAGTGACAGAGGATGTGGAAAAAGCTAATGTACTCAATGCTTTTTTTGCCTCTGTTTTCACTAACAAGGTCAGCTCCCAGACTGCTACGCTGGGCATCACAAAATGGGGAAGAGATGGCCAGCCCTCTGTGGAGATAGAGGTGGTTAGGGACTATTTAGAAAAGCTGGACGTGCACAAGTCCATGGGGCCGGACGAGTTGCATCCGAGAGTGCTGAAGGAATTGGCGGCTGTGATTGCAGAGCCATTGGCCATTATCTTTGAAAACTCGTGGCGAACCGGGGAAGTCCCGGATGACTGGAAAAAGGCTAATGTAGTGCCAATCTTTAAAAAAGGGAAGAAGGAGGATCCTGGGAACTACAGGCCAGTCAGCCTCACTTCAGTCCCTGGAAAAATCATGGAGCAGGTCCTCAAAGAATCAATCCTGAAACACTTGCATGAGAGGAAAGTGATCAGGAACAGCCAGCATGGATTCACCAAGGGAAGGTCATGCCTGACTAATCTAATCGCCTTTTATGATGAGATTACTGGTTCTGTGGATGAAGGGAAAGCAGTGGATGTATTGTTTCTTGACTTTAGCAAAGCTTTTGACACGGTCTCCCACAGTATTCTTGTCAGCAAGTTAAGGAAGTATGGGCTGGATGAATGCACTACAAGGTGGGTAGAAAGCTGGCTAGATTGTCGGGCTCAACGGGTAGTGATCAATGGCTCCATATCTAGTTGGCAGCCGGTATCAAGTGGAGTACCCCAAGGGTCGGTCCTGGGGCCGGTTTTGTTCAATATCTTCATAAATGATCTGGAGGATGGTGTGGATTGCACTCTCAGCAAATTTGCGGATGATACTAAACTGGGAGGAGTGGTAGATACGCTGGAGGGGAGGGATAGGATACAGAAAGACCTAGACAAATTGGAGGATTGGGCCAAAAGAAATCTGATGAGGTTCAATAAGGATAAGTGCAGGGTCCTGCACTTAGGACGGAAGAACCCAATGCACAGCTACAGACTAGGGACCGAATGGCTAGGCAGCAGTTCTGCGGAAAAGGACCTAGGGGTGACAGTGGACGAGAAGCTGGATATGAGTCAACAGTGTGCCCTTGTTGCCAAGAAGGCCAATGGCATTTTGGGATGTATAAGTAGGGGCATAGCGAGCAGATCGAGGGACGTGATCGTTCCCCTCTATTCGACATTGGTGAGGCCTCATCTGGAGTACTGTGTCCAGTTTTGGGCCCCACACTTCAAGAAGGATGTGGATAAATTGGAGAGAGTCCAGCGAAGGGCAACAAAAATGATTAGGGGACTGGAACACATGAGTTATGAGGAGAGGCTGAGGGAGCTGGGATTGTTTAGCCTGCAGAAGAGAAGAATGAGGGGGGATTTGATAGCTGCTTTCAACTACCTGAAAGGGGGTTCCAAAGAGGATGGCTCTAGACTGTTCTCAATGGTAGCAGATGACAGAACGAGGAGTAATGGTCTCAAGTTGCAGTGGGGGAGGTTTAGATTGGATATTAGGAAAAACTTTTTCACTAAGAGGGTGGTGAAACACTGGAATGCGTTACCTAGGGAGGTGGTAGAATCTCCTTCCTTAGAGGTTTTTAAGGTCAGGCTTGACAAAGCCCTGGCTGGGATGATTTAACTGGGAATTGGTCCTGCTTTGAGCAGGGGGTTGGACTAGATGACCTTCTGGGGTCCCTTCCAACCCTGATATTCTATGATTCTATGATTCTATGAGACTGTGAGGTGCACAGATACACAGTGAGGGGGGACAGATAAGTACCTAGGGTAGATAGATATTACATTGGGCAAAAACTACTCTAAAACATTAGACTTGCACAGTCAAGCACACAAAAGTTAGGAAACGCCAGAATTAAGGCTGCCCAATTTCCTAAGTTTTTAAAAGCACAAAACTAAAAAAAACAGAAATTCCATTCCATCAGTCACATTGACACCCAGATAGGGTGTCACCAAGGCTGGAAATTTTAGATTCACAGCACAGACCTCTGTCACTTGAGCTCACTGAGTAACTAGTAGCAGCAGTAGGCTGTTATCCTCTTTGTGGACCAGCCACTACAGGTAAGACACAAACTTTGCTATGGGGATTCACAGCTATTTGCTGGAGAACAAAGCAATGTTGATATGCAGGAATCTTGGGTTCAGTTCGGGGGTTGGGCGTGGGTGAGTATGCTGTAGTGCTTTTAGGCTATGTCTACACTATGCAGTGTAGCCTCTGTTTGTTGGCAGGAAAGAGCTCTCTTGCGGACACAAAACTTCCATCCCCAACGAATGGCGTTAGAGTTGTAAAGCGCTGTTCACACAGGCACTTGTGATGGACAAAACTTTTGTCTTTTGGGGTGTGTGTTTTTTTTAACACCTCTGAATAAGTGAAGTTTTGTCTTTCACTTGCCAGTGTAGACAAAGCCTTAGAGGCTAGACCTTTATAGGGGTTCCCAGAACTGTCAGCCACTCTGTTACCCCACTCAGCCTAGGAAGTGAGAACTTTGCTGTTCAGATAGTTTATTCAGACAGTTAAAGTTTGGCAAATTATAAGCAACTGAAAACAGGGCCTTATAATGGAACTTTTTAGGCACCCTTAACCATAGGTTCACTGCCTATAAATGACATATTGTGAGACTTGAAATAAAATCATGAGAATTGGCAGCACTATACCATCTTTAATGGATTTGTTCTACAGAGTGTGTAGGGTGTTTGAGTATTCAATTATTTGTATATGAGATCTCTCTTTTCCATCTCCCTCTCTCAAGCCCTGGTCAAACGGTGCTGAATTTACAAAAAATGCCTAATTGACATACAGTCTGTGCTGTGGTGGCTGCTCACCTATTTGGTAGCTATTGGTGAATCTTCAGATACAAAAATGGAGAGTTTGCATTTCAGAAGAAGCCCAGCATGGATGGTTCCAAGCACAGCGAAGTGCTTCAGTTTTGCCAGGTTAAAAACAATGGATGCCTCCTGGAAATGTTTGATAGACATTTGATTTGGCTAAATCTGCTTATTTGTATCTTTATTTTCCTTCCAGTTTTTTACTACATGCAAACAAGGAGCCTGAGTACCCCGCTGACTCTGCGGCCAGTCGGACTTTTAGCAGCCCCACCGTGGTTCTGAGGCTAACCTCGGCAAAGCTGTGAGCTGCACAAGGAGAGTGGTTTTCAGTTGTGGTAGCCATAGCTGGAAAGCCGCAGTATGGTGCACGCTGTCATGCTTGCAGCCCCCTAGTGTCCCTGTTGTAGCCTAAGGGGGACTCCTGGACTCCCTAGCCCTAACGCTAGGCTGCTAAGGTGGCCTCAGAGGGGTCAGCCTGCCTCATGAAAAGGCTTTTCACTTTTAGTCAGGTAAAAGGACACTCCAAAGTGCACCCTGTCCGGCTCCTGTCCGGGCCTGAGGAGCTGTGTGGGTGGGGACGGGAGGCTCCGCCCCTTGCCCAGGGCCACGGCACCTCCCAGCGCAGCCTTGTACGCGGGAAATAAGAATTGACAGATCCTGCGCGGAGTCAGACGCAGAGTTGCTGGCATCGGGCCACAAAATGGAGGCCAGGTTGTGACTACAATCCCCAGCATGCTCTGCGATAGGGGTTCCCGCCATCCTTGATTCCCCGCCCCCCTCGGCCGCTCCCAGAGCCCAGCCGCCAGCGGCCATCTTGGTGCGGAGACTTCATTTCCCAGGTGGCGCCGCGCAGTGGGGAGGCGGTGGCCTCCGCCATCTTGCCGTTCCCTCCCTCAGTGCGGCTGGATTGAATGAGCGCGCCGCTTGCTTGTCCCGCGAAGCGAGAGCCATGTCGGGGACCCCAAGCCGCGCCGCCCCCGGCGGGACCCCGCTCTCCCCCGCCCGCATCTCCCGGCTGCAGGAGAAGGAGGATCTGCGGCAGCTCAATGACCGCCTGGCCGTCTACATCGACCGGGTGCGGGCGCTGGAGCTGGAGAACGACCGGTTACTGCTGAAGATCTCCGAGAAGGAGGAGGTCACCACCCGGGAGGTAGCGTGGGGAGCGGGACGTGGGGGCCGCCGGGACCCGCCCGCCCTCCTTGGAGCCCGGCTGGCGGGGGCTTACCGGAGTGAGGGGCCGGGGGTCTCTGATCTGTCATCCCGCTGGACTGGGGTGGCCCGCCGGGGACACTGGGTGCTGGGGGGTGGTCTCGAAAGAGGGATACGAGAGAGAGATTGCGCCAGTTCTGGGCGCCGCTTGCCTCAGTGGGGGGTAGGCTGCACCCAGCCTGTGGGGGTCTCGCCTAGCGCGGCATCGCGGGGGGGGGCTGTGGCGGGGCTGCCCGGAGGGGTCTCGCCAGGCGCGGCATCGCGGGGGGGCGGGGGGAGGCTGTGGCGGGGCTGCCCGGAGGGGTCTCGCCAGGCGCGGCATCGCGGGGGGGGGGGCTGTGGCGGGGCTGCCCGGAGGGGTCTCGCCAGGCGCGGCATCGCGGGGGGGCGGGGGGAGGCTGTGGCGGGGCTGCCCGGAGGGGTCTCGCCAGGCGCGGCATAGCGGGGGGCGGGGGCTGTGGCGGGGCTGCCCGGAGGGGTCTCGCCTAGTGGGGCATCGCGGGGGGGGGTGGGTTGTGGCGGGGCTGCCCGGAGGGGTCTCGCCTAGCGGGGCATCGCGGGGGCTGTGGCGGGAGTGGCTGTTGTGGGGAGGCTGTGGCAGGACTGTGTATTGTCTGGTACCCGAGCTTTACATGTTGCATTTGTTTGGTGGAGTTGATCAACAAGCAAGAGGGAATGAACTTTCTGAAGTCTTTCAAATACCTTTAAATTGTAGTAATAGAGATTTGGGCTCTAGTTATGCGATGGTCATATTTGTGATCTCAGTAGGGAAGATTTTTGTTAACAGAATGGGAGCTGTGTTAGTCTGTATCAGCAAAACTATGAGGAGTCCTTGTGGCACCTTAGAGACTAATAAATTTATTTGAGCATAAGCTTTTGTGGGCTAAAACCCACTTGTTTTTGTTAACAGAAGTGTCTCTAAAACTACTTATGGGAGGTGATCAGATACAAGGGTCATAGGTGTGACTGTAAGAACCTAGCTAGATCAGTGAATAGTTGCAAAGTACTCTGTAATGTATAACTAGTGAGACAGGGTCGGGCCAGATGGCTATAGGAGAGTAGTTTTTTTTTTTGTTTTTTTTTTTGAAGCAAAAAAGGTATTTTTTTATTTGCATAACACACTTACACATTGCATATGCTGTTTTGTTTTGTAACACAGCAACCAATCACCGTTGTTTTCTCATTAGCTTCAGGGGAGGGAAGTGTTCAAGCTTGCCTGGGCCCAGAGAAGGGGTCTTCCACCCTTCCGAGTTACCTGGTAGTCCAGAGCGAGGGGGCTTCATCGACTCTCAAGGTCTGCCACCCCCTCGAGTTACCTGGTGTCACGCCCGAGTGTCACCAACAATTCCCTCCTCTGAAAGCACCCAACGAAAGGGGCAGGCTATGGGGTAGACAACCGGGGGGGGGGGAGGGGCCACGTGAACCCAGGTGTGAAAGGACCCCTCTAAGGTGGTGGTGTCTGCAGCAGCAAGGGCTGGGGCTGGGGTCCCTTACTCTCTCCCCCAATCAAAGGCTCAAAACAAAGGGAGTCGGACGGGGACACCGAGCAGAGAACTTCGGACAGTGCCCACCGCTCCTCAAAAGCATCAAGGGAGTTGGTGGACTCCGTCCGGATACGTGAACGGACTGAGGATCAGAAAACGGCCCCACAGTCACAGGAAACTCCATCGGCCAACCTCCTCTCTCTGGTTTTATAGATGGCCATTTTAGCCAGGACCAGGAGGAGGTTAACTAGGAGATCCTGCGATTTTGTGAGGCCACGGATGGGGAGTGCATAAATAAAAAGGTTTGGGCAAAAATGCAACCAAAAACGTAATAAAAGATTTGTGAGGAGCCAGAACAGAGGCTGCAGCCTGGCACGCTCCAAATATACGTGTGCCAGGGTTTCCCTCACACCACAAAAGGGACAAGTATCTGGGATGGGGGTGAAATGTGCCAAGTACGTGCCCGTGCTCACAGCTCCGTGAAGGAGCCGCCAACTGATGTCTCCGACGGGCCTCGGAACCAAGGTGGAATATAGGCTGGCCCACGGGGGCTGCTCACCCTCCAAAGGTGGCAGAAGGTCTTGCCACTTTGTGTTGGGGCAGGGTGTGGAGCACAAGCATGTATAGATGTTTCCTTGGCGTAGTTTGGAGGCATACCGGCTGCAGTTCATGCAGCCGGCTCGCCATAAAGGGGTGGGGGGGTCGATTGGGTCTACGGGGCAGGGGTCCAATTAAAAGGTCCGGCGGGCCTGGGGTAGAGGGTGGGTGGGGCGTGCCCTCGAGCAGGACCCAATCGAGGTAAGCTGTAGCAGCGGGTGGCAATGCGGCCTTCACCTCCTGAAGTACGCGCCAGGGGGTATGAGGTCTGGAGAGCCCCATGCGCCGAGCGAGCGTCAGGGGATCCAGCCAGCCTCCCCGGTCGTAGTCCAGGTCTCCGACTCTCGTGACTTCTGCCAGGATCAAGCTCTGGCGCACCGAGCGGGACTCCACCACCTGCACATGGAGCTGGGGTTGTGTAGCAGGGTCTCCGTGAGGAGATCTACCCCCTCGGTGGCCGCCACGGACCTGGTGGTTAAAAACAGTTTCCAAGTCCGAAGGAGGTCCTGGTAGAAGACTGGCAGCCCGGAGAGGTCTTGCGGAAGACAGAGATAAAAGAGCTGCTGGTCATATCGGAGCCCTCAGATGCGGCGCAGGATGGCGTGCACCAGTATGTTCCACGCCAAACTGCCTGCACCATGAAGGAGCCTCTGTAGGGCCTGGAGGCGGAAGACGCAGACCTGAGTGTGCAGACGCTTCAGGCCCTGTCCTCCTTCCTTCAGGGGTAGATGAAGAACCCCTACAGGGGCCCAGTGCGTTCCTGACCAAAAGAACCCCAGAATCGATGTCTGGAGGCTGGTCAGGAAACCTGGGGCCGGGACCAGGGTGTTCAGCCAGTACCAGAGCATGGACAGGACTGGTTGATTAAGCACCAGTGCTCTCCCTCGGAGGGAGAGACATCGGAGTAGTCCCGTCCATTTCCGGAGCTGCTCTATCACCCCGCCCTCTAAGTTTTCCCAGTTCTCTGGTGGAGAGGGATGCGTGGGAGAAAGGTAAACGCCAAGGTAGAGCAGCGGACCCGCGCTCCACCGGATGGTCTGAAGCCTGGGTGGGAGGGAGCTCACCTGCTGCCAGTCTCCTACCGCCAAGACAGAGCTCTTCACCCAGTTGACCCGGGCGGAGGAGGCTGCCGAATAGATGGCCAAGTCGCCCGGGTCCTGGACCATGAGGAGCACATCATCAGCGTACACAGACAGGACCAGCCGCAGCTCCGGCTCACGCAGCACCAACCCTGTCAACCTCCTGCGGAGAAGACAGAGGAAGGGCTCAATCGCCAGAGCATACAGCTGGCCCGAGAGGGGGCACTCCTGCCGTACTACTCGCCCGAAGTTGACCGGTTCAGTCAGGGTCCAGTTGAGCTTAACCAGACACTCTGCAGAAGCGTACATCACCCGGAGAAAACCCACAAACTGGGGTCCGAAGCCAAACGCCTGCAGAGTGCTCAGGAGGTACCCGTGGTCCATCCTATCGAAAGCCTTCTCCTGATCTAGGGACAGGAGGGCGAACGACAGACAGTCTCTACACCCGAGTTCCAAAAGGTCCTGAACCAGTAGTAGGTTATCAAAGATACTGCGGTCCAGGACGGTGTAGGTCTGATCTGGGTGGATCATGTCCGCCAGCACAGACCCTAGCCGCAGCGAGATTGCTTTCTCTATGATTTTGTAGTCCGTGCTGAGGAGCGAGACGGGACGCCAATTTCGTAAATCGCGGCGGTCCCCCTTCTATACAGCAGTAAGGCGAGCATAGCTCGCCTGCACAAAAGAGGGAGGACCCCGCTCTGCAGAGACTCAGCCCAGATGGTGACTAGATCTGGGCCGAGGACGTCCCAAAACACGCGGTAGAACTCCACGGTCAGCCCGTCCGTGCCTGGAGACTTATTAGTGGGCATACGACGGAGGGCTTCCGAGAACTCTGCCAGAGTGAGAGGCAACTCTAGCCGGTCTCGGTCGCTCGCGCTGACCGTAGGGAGCTCCTCCCAGAGCACTCTGCAAACGCCAGGGTTGGGCGGATCCGGGGAGAAAAGACTTGCGTAGAAGGCTCGGGCCCTCCCGCGCGTCTCCACCGGTTCCGTGAGGGGGGTGCCGTCTTCTGCCAGGAGGCAGGTGATGTGTTTCTTGGCCCCCCTCGTTTTCTCCAGGGCATAGAAGAAGCGGGAGCCACGATCCATCTCCCGAAGGAGGCGGATGCGGGATCGAACAAAGGCGCCCCAGGCCCGACGGGCTTCTCTTGGCACACTCCGCAGAGGAGCGGGTCCTCGGGGCTGGCGGCCAGACGTCTCTCCAGCTCTAAGACCTCCCGTTCCAACTGCTCTATTGCTGCATTTCTCTGTCGGCTGGTGCCTCGGGTGTAGTCGCGGCAGAAAACCCTGGTGCACACCTTCCCCAGGTCCCACCACCGCCGCGCCGAGGGAAAAGCACGCCGCTGCCCTTGCCAGGCCAGCCAGAATTCCAGGAAGGACTCCACGAAGCCCTCATCCTTCAACAGGCTTTTGTTAAAATGCCAGTAGGCCGGCCCTGGCCTCTCCGCACAGAGGTAGGCTGTCACGGTGGCTAGATGATGGTCAGAAAATGGGGCCAGCCGAATGCTGGAGGTGTTGGCTCGTGAGAGATGGAAGCGTGATAAATAAATGCGGTCCAACCAGGAGTGGCTCGACCGATGGGCTTCCACCCGGACAAAGGTGAACGTGGAAGTGTCATCCGGGTGGTGGTCGTGCCAGATGTCCACTAGGGAGTGATGTTCAACTATCTCCCGGAGGGTGTCCGCGGCACCCGGGCTCCACTCGGTCCCCAAGCAGTCCTGTTCCTTGAGGGTGGTATTAAAGTCTCCTCCCAGGACCAGGCACTCGTGAGAATCTAAGGCGCTGAGGAAGGCGGACACCTGCTGATAGAATCATAGCCGCTCTGGGCCCGATGTCGTGGCATAGACGTTAACGAGGTTAACCACGAGCCCCTCCATATGGACCTGGAGATGCAGCAGGCGACCCGGCATGGCCTCGGCGACCCCTAGCACCTCGGGCCGTAGGTCGGGGGAGAATAGGGTCACCACTCCAGCCTGTCGAACCGTGGCATGGCTAAAGTAGACCCTGTCCCCCCACTCCAGCCGTCAACTGTCTTCGGTGGTCAGATCTGTATGGGTCTCCTGCAGGAAAACCGCAGGTCCCAGGTGCTCTCCTTCCTTCGGGAGGGAGGGTACTCTGTGGAGAGCCATCCTACAGCCCTGGGTATTCAACGTTGCGATGGTAAGAGGTGTCATGGGGAGGGTTGGGGGGCTTCTCACTGGCAGGGACGCTCGCATCTCCCAGCGGGCTGCGCAGCAGTCCGTGACCCGTCCCGTAGGTGAGTAATTGTTCACGGAAGACGCGGACCTGCCAGTGGGCCGCGGCATCCTGCTTCCCCGTCCCTTTACCTTCCCCCATGAGGGCCCTTGTGGCCCGGAGGATTTGAGAAAAGTCCCCCCCTCGCTGGAGAGCAAGTTGTACCTTGTTGCAGGAGCCACAGACATCCTGTAAAAACTTCCGCAGCTCTCCTCGCAGCTCATGGGGGGTGGGGTTACAGTTTCCCGGTTGTTCCCCAACGGGGCCATTGGGGCAGCCATGTGGTCCACTAAAACGGACAAGCAGGGTGCGGACCCCCGATGGGGTGCCTGATGGGCTGGAGCTCCTAGGCCCGCCTCAAGCTCTGGGGCGATAGGGGGCAGTGGAGGGAAAGTAGCAGCTCCTAATGGGTCAGGATAGGAGAACACAAAGGCCGCTCCCTGGGGGTCATCAGTTGGGAAAGGGAAGGAGACAGCCCCGGGGGCAGCAATGACACTGCAGGAGGTAAATTGGATAGGGGCAGGAGCAGAGGCGAGGTTCTGGGTTTTGGGAGGCAAGCAGCTGGACGCTGGCGCCTCCTGATCATGCTCAAGGGTTAAGGGGGTGGGGAGGGAGGTCTCAGTGACGCTGGGCGCGCGCTCTGTGGTGCATTTAGTGGCCACAGCATCAGGAGGTGGATTATCTTCTGTAGGGCCCCAGCCCGGGAAGGAAGTCGATTGCGCTGCACCAACGAGGGGTGCCCCTGTTGACTCGTGTCCCGGCCGCGTGGCACCGGCTGTCACCTGAGCAGGCTCGGTGGTTGTCAGCGGGGTGCCATCAGCGGCTGGGTCGGTGGAGCAGTCCAGGGGCTCCTCGGAAGTGGGAGCGGAAGCAGCAGTTAAGGGGAGGGAGCATGGGGAAAAGAGGGGTGGAGTCAGGTCGCCCAGATCGAGATTTACTGGCAAAAGATTGTCCTCCCCCTGGGCGACCGGGGTCAGATCTAAGGCCTCGATCTCCTCGAACATGGAGGAGAGGACACTTTCTGCCGCCCCAGGGTTCTCCCCGCCGGCACCTTCCATGACAGTTGCCTTGGGTTTCACGGGGGCTTCGGGTAGTGTCAGGACAGAAGGGGCTTCCTCAAGGGTCTCGGAGGGGAGGGTCGTCGGGCCCCGATATTGTGTATATGTAAATGATAGCAGTTATGAAATCTATGAAAAGGTGGTACAGGCTGAGGCCCATGCCCGAGCCGGAGCACAGGTTGCCTATACTGCCCCCGAGAGTGATTGGTTACAAACCTTGTTTTCAGGCTGGGGTTTGTCGTTTTGGCTTGGTGGTTTATTTAGCCTGTTATTGAAACTTCTCTTTCCTGTATTGCTTGTATTAATGGTATTATGCTGTGCAGTATCATGTGTCAGGAGCCCTTTTGCAAAAGTTAATAAGTCATTCTCTTCAGGGCTTTCACAAAGTGCTTATGCAAAGTCCTATTGTAAAGAAATAAGTAGCCCAAGTGAGAAAACTCAGAGCCAAGGCTGTTGAGTGTTCTCAAAGGAGGGAGTAGTTGTTGGGGACACTGGGCATGGCCACTAGGTAACTCGAGGGGATGGAAGACCACGAGTGTCGATGAAGCCCCCTTGCACTAGGCCCAGGTGTCCTTGGCCCCCCCGTCCCCGCCTGGAGGCACTCGCAGCAGTTATGCATAGTAGGCCCAACTGTCCTTGGCGGCCGCCCCCCTGCCTGGAGGCACTTGCAGCAGTTATGCTGAGGATCTGCAACGATATGTTGCAGAGTCAGACTGCCTGAAACTAAACAAGGCCAAACAGGGCAGATATGGAAGAACAATGCTGAATAAAGCAGCTTTATATATGGTTTAACAGATGGTACAGAGAACAAGGGAACTAGCTGGTAACTGGATTGGCTGGCTATATGGATACTTAGGGCAGCTTGCTATTGGATAAGTATGCTGAAGAAAGGATGTATAAAAGCCTGTGTAACTTCCTGCTCTGTGTGCAGGATTTGAGATTCTATTCTTCCTGTAGCTTGTTTGCAGCTGCAAATAAACTTTTCTGCTTCTCCACCCCTTTGTGATTATTGGGTGACGCACACCAGGTAACGAACCCCTGCTGTTGTTCGCCTCTGGCACTGGGTGCCAGCAACAATTTGAAAACTCAGTCTGCTGAATATTATCCTGTTGAAATGGGTGCAACAACACTACATGTTTCAGAGTAGCAGCCGTTTTAGTCTGTATTCGCAAAAAAAAAAGGAGGACTTGTGGCACCTTAGAGACTAATCAATTTATTTGAGCATAAGCTTTCGTGAGCTACAGCTCACTTCATTGGATGCATGTGTAATTATGAGATTTTGTTGTATGATTGTTACTGAAATGTTATAATTCTGAGTAGTACCCATGAGCCATTTCCTCAGAGACAAAGATGCACTAGCACACCAGTGAAGTGCTAAAGTGCCATTACCTGCTTAATCAGAGATTTTCCAGCAGGGGAGTTGTAAACAGGAAATTTACAATTCGTCTGGAGGACAGTTTGGTGCTTTCATATGCCATGGAACTGCCTGCCCATGTGACCCAGCAAGGATTTTTCCAGTACACAAGGTTTGGAGAATAAGAAGGGGGAGGAAAACACTTCTAGCTACCTCTCCTTCTCTACACCTTATATCGCTCTTCAGGCATTCACTGATGTTATGAGCAGAACACTGAACTACTTATTCCTAGCATATGCGCAACTTCCCTCAGGTGGCGCATGACCAGGATTCATCACTGAATTTGGACCGCTGATTGGATCATTACCTTCCTGGGCTGTGTACTGATAAGGAGTGCAATGTACTCAGCTGGGAGTGACTTTGCATGCTGGTGGCTGTGAGTGAGCAGTATCTGGAGGGGTTCGCTGTTCCCTAGCAAAGCAGCGTAAAAGGCATCCCAGGCTGGAGAGCTAAGGGGACTCTGCAGTTCCGGTTGCAGCCTGGGGAATGTCGCAGCAAGAGATCAAAGAATATGTGGTTCTACCTCCTGCAGTGCACACAGAAACCACTACAATCTCCCTGTGCATTGGCAAGCTAACCATCATTCTCATTATATATAAACCACGTGATGGACAGTGGCCTCGGCCAGCTCTGCAAATTGCACAGTATCTTGCTGTATTTGTGGGTGACTTTAATAGTCACCACACAATGGGGCTATGCAAACAACATTGCAGGTGAAGAACAGACCAACTGGGTGTTGGCAAAGGGTATGCTCCTCCTTTGTGATTCTAAACAGCACATCACTTTCCATTCCACAGGGTGGGTCAGAGGATACTTTACTGACCTGAGGTTCATCTCTAAAGATGATACAGGGGCACACATGCCTGCATTGTGGATTGTCCTTAATGACTTTCCGAACAGCCAGCACAGACCAGTACTGACCCGTATTGGCATCCTAATCCCAGTTCTCTACTCAAAACCAGCATTGTGCTGGAACTTCAAAAAAGCAGACTGTACCACATTCACAATGACTACGGACAATACAGTCTCCCACGTTCTCTCCTCTCCCACCCTCCAATGCCAAAGACTTTTGACTGTTTTGCTGCACTCCTAATCTCAGTCACAAAGAACATCCCCTGGGAGACAGGTCACCATATGTTCCTTGCTGGGCTGCAGAGAGCCAGGAGCTCCTCCACAAATATGATGTGTAGGGACCCAGAAATTGGCAAAGCCCTCCTGGTGTCGCTGCATGCAGCAAGGCAGAAATGGTGGTTTGAATGTGTAGAAGGTCTAAACTTCACACACTGGAGCAGACACACTTGTAACCTGCTGAGACAGTTGCGGGCTACAAATACCACACATGCCACCACGCTGCAGGTGAAAATCGGTGCTATCGCTGCTAAACTTTTGTGGCTGTCAAAACAATTAGTGGACAAACAGTACCACAGCATCAGCTTGGGCAGGTGATGTCCATATGTATTCCAGTGTCCCAAAGAACCATTCACAGGTGAGGAGATTGATGGAGCCACTGTAGCCACAAATTTGGGAAAAGCAGCAGGAAAAGATGTCTGTTCTGAGTTCCTATATAATCTGGGTCTGCTGGTATGGAAATGTATGAAGCAGATTTTCACCAACATCCTGCAGACTGGTGAAATCCCTGGTGTGTGGTGAGAAGCCACTGTCATTGCACTTCTAAAGCCTGGAAAACCTGCAGATCACCCTTCTAGTTACAGGCTAATCTCCCTTTTGAGCACAAAGTGATGGAGTGTATGATTCTGAACCGAATGGGGCCCACTGTGAATGCCAGCCACCTCAAGAAAGAAGCCTCTAAAGTGAAGACTTGCATCAACATGATTCAGAAGTTAACTGGAACCAGCTGGGAATCAACAGGCCTGGTGCTACAAACTTTGGCCTTGGCCATGGTGTATTTAGTTGCAGAGTACTGTGCATTTTTGTGGACAAGAAGATGCCATAACGAACTTGTCCAATTCAGCTGTCTTTACACATGTGAATCATCATGGGAACTTTTTAAAATCAACACTTCTATTATGGGTTTCTGTATTAGCTGAAGTTTCAGTGTTTTGCTATCTGTCAAGATATAGCCATAGCATGAGAACGTAAATGTGCTGAAGACTGCCTAGACCTCTCTATCTGGGTAGCTATGGATAACATACCCCAATAATGCCTGAAATCTCAAAAACAGTTATGGACCACATGTGACTTCTTCATGTCTCTGGATCCAGCCAGGGAATGGGAAAGTGTGTGGGCATCATCTACTGACACAGTAATCCCAGGATACAAAATATATAGGAATGACAGAGTAGATCATGAAAGCATAGTCAAACTATCACAGAATCCAGATATGGATAGAAAATACATGCTTGAATAAGACTGTAACAGTAGGAATATACTACTGAGGACCTGACCAGGATGGTGATTGTGAAATGCTCCAGGAAATTAGTGGCTATAAAAATAGAAAACGCAATTGAAATCCCCCATTATTGCTATCCCCATATTGACTGGGTACATGTCACATCAGGAAGGGATGCAGAGACAAAATTTCTAGACACCATAAATGACTCTTGCTTGGAACAGCTAGTCCCAGAACCGACAAGGGGAAGAGGCAATTCTTTATTTAGTCCTAAGTGATGCAGAGAATCCTGATCCAACGAGTGAATGTAACTGAATCACTCGGTAATAGCGACCATAATAGAATTAGATGTAAAATCCATGTGTGTGGGAAATTACCACAGTAGCATTTAACTTCAGAAAGAGGAACTACACAAAAATGAGGAAGCTAGTTAAAAGGAACACTCATAAAAATGCCTGCAAGCTGCATGGAAACTTCTTAACACCATAATAGAGGCTCAAATGAAACACATGTCCCAAATTTAAAAACCTAGCAAAAGGACCCAAAAGGTGCCACCATGACTAATCAAAGTAAAAGAAGCAGAGGCAAAAAGACATCTTTTCTTAAAACCTGGAAGTTAAATCCTACTCAGTTTTTTTTTTTTAATTTAAAGTCAGAAGAGACTATCAGTACTGCCACCAGGGGTTTTTCCTGCAACCATGACAGCCTCCTGGGCAGAGATGGGGGTGGGGGGGCAAAGCAGCGGCCCTCCCTGCAGCAACCAGGGGCTCTGGTGGCAGCAGGCTTCATTCCCTCCTCACTCCCCCTTCCCCCCCCGCAGCTTCGGGCTGTGGGCTCCAGCCCCCTGGAATGGTGGAACTCCAGGTTTCAGCCCTCTCTGCGTGTGCTGCCAGCCCCCCCCCCTTCCTTCCAGCTGTGGAGCTCCCGCTCTGGGCTTCAGGAGGACTGGCGTTACTGGGTGCTGTCATCAAGAGGCAAGGAGTGGGGTGAGCCTGGGGTTTGAGGCTGCGGAAGGGAGTTGGGGCAGTGGTGGTGGGCAGTGGGGAGCCTTGGGGACCAGAGGCGATGGGTGGTGGGCCGGGGGAGGCAGCAGGGACCAGGGGCACCAAAATATAACTTTACATTTTTATTATTGAGTCTACCAAAAAAACCCAATGATTTGGACATGTATATGTACATATTAATTTGTTTTTCCTAAAGTTAATCAAGCGTATTAGGAAAATGTCTGTCCACCAGCAAAAATTGGTGGCTGCACTCTGAGACCACCAAAAATTTTGTGAGAACCTGACCTCCTGCACATGACAGGCCACAGAACCTCACCCACGCATTACTGTAATAGACCCCAACCTCTGGCTGAGTTACTGAAGTTCTCAAATCATGGTTTAAAGACATCAGGTTACAGCGAATCCACTACTTATACTAGTTTAAACGTGCAAGTGACCTGTGTCCCATGCTGCAGAGGATGGCAGAGAATCTGGGGTTTTTTGCCTATCTGATCTGGGGAAAATTCTTTCCCAACTCCAAATATGGCGATCAGTTAAATCCCTAGCATGTGAGGAAAATAGAAAGGAGCATAAACTTTGGCAAGTCAAGTGTAAAAGTATAATTAGGTAGGCCAAAAGAGAATTTGAAGAGTAGCTAGCAAAAGATTCAAACCTACAGCAAAAAAAAATTAGTACATCTGAAGCAGGAAGCCTACCGAACAATCAGTGGGGCACTTGACTTTCAAGGTGCTAAAGGAGCAATGAAGGAAGACAAGGCTGTTGGGGAGAATCTAAAATTCTTTGCATTGGCCTTCAGAGTAGAGAATGTGAGAGAGTTTCATAGCAGAGCCATTCTTTTTAAGGGTAGGCTCTTTAGGACCAGGCTGAGGTGTCAATACAGGAGATTTTTGAAACAAATTGATAAAATAAACAGTAATAAATCACCAGGATCAGATGGTATTCACCCAAGCGTTCTGAAGGAACTCAGATATGAAATTGGGTAACTACTAAGTGTGGTATATAACCTATCAGTTAAATCAACTTCTGTACCAGAAGACTGGAGCATAGCTAATAAGACACCAGTTTTTTAAAAAGGCTTCAGAGGTGATCCTGGCAATTACAGGCAATTTACAGTACCAGGAAAATTAGTAGAAACTATGGTAAAGAACAGAATTCAGACACCTAGATTAATACAGTTTATTGGAGAAATGTCAACATGGCTTTGGTAAGGTATGATTTACCTTTACAAATCTATGATGATTCTTTGAAGGGGGTCAACAATCATGTAGACAAGGGTGATCCAGTAGATATAGTGTACTTGGACTTGCAGAAAGCCTTTGAGAAGGTCCCTCACCAAAGGCTCTTAAGGAAAGTAAGCAGTCATGGTAAAAGAGGGGAAGATCCTCTGATGGATCAGCAACTAGTTAAGACAGGAAACAAAGGAGAGGAATAAATGGTCAGTTTTCAGAATGGAGAGAGGTTTAATATAAACATAACTGATCTGGAAAAGGGGGTAAACTGAAGTGGCAAAATTTGCAGACTATACAAAACTACTCAAGATAGTGAAATCCAAAGCAGACTGAAGAGTTACTGAGGGATCTCACAAAACTGGGTGAGTGGACAAGAAAATGGCAGATAAAATTCAATGTTGATAAATGCAAAGTAATACACATTTAAAAGCATACATATGATGATGGTGTCTATATTAGCTGTTACCACTCAAAGAGATCTTGAAGTTCTTGTGGATAATTCTCTGAAAACACCTGTCGTGTTGTCAAAAAAGCTAAAGAATATTAGGAAAGCAATAGATAAAAAGAGAGAAAATATCATCATGCTGCTAT
Organism: Caretta caretta; assembly: GCF_965140235.1. Taxonomy (NCBI): domain Eukaryota; kingdom Metazoa; phylum Chordata; order Testudines; family Cheloniidae; genus Caretta; species Caretta caretta. The sequence continues at coordinate 4,222,574 of NC_134230.1, read as the reverse complement.
ATAAATCCATGGGATGCCCACACCTTGAATACTGCATGCGATTCTGGTTACCCTATTTCAAAAAAGATATACAGTAGAACCTCAGAGTTATGGACACTGCAGGAATGGAGGTTGTCCATAACTCTGAAATGTTCATAACTCTGAACAAAACGCAGCTCTGGCTCCAGCAGTTCACACTCTGGGCCAGGTTTCAGAGGCAACTAAGCAGCTTCCTTGCAGGCAGCTTCTTTCCCTGGCCTGGGCAAGCTTGTTTCCCTCCTGGCTGGGAGGGGTGGTGGTGAAAACAGCACGTCACCCTCCCGGTGGTGTGGGGGTGAAAACAGCACCCATGGCTTACAAGAAAGTAGTGCATACCCCAGTGCTGCTCTTGCTCTGGTTGCCTTGGGCTGGCAGTGGGGGCTCACAGCTTTGTTTGCAAATCTCAGCAACCTCCTAGCTGTAAGTGAGCGCCTCGTGCATGGAGGTGGAGGTAGGGTGGGGATAGGCAGCCCAGATGTGCTTATCTTTAAGGTGCAATACAAGCACAGTACGGTATTTGCTGGTTTTTTGTCTGCGCTCCTGCCTGATTGGTTACTTCTGGTTTCACATGGTGTCTGGTTAACCGGTCGGTCATTAACTCATGCTCATATTTTTGAGGTTCTGTTAGAATTGGAAAAGGTACAAAGAAGGGCAACAAAGATGACTCAGGCTATAGAACAGCTTCCATATGAGGACAGATTAAAAAGAATCATAGAATATCAGGGTTGGAAGGGACCTCAGGAGGTCATCTAGTTCAACCCCCTGCTCAAAAGCAGGACCAATCCCCAATTAAATCATCCCAGCCAGGGCTCTGTCAAGCCTGACCTTAAAAACTTCTAAGGAAGGAGATTCCACCACCTCCCTAGGCAATGCATTCCAGTGTTTCACCACCCTCCTAGTGAAAAAGTTTTTCCTAATATCCAATCTAAACCTCCCCCACTGCAACTTGAGACCATTACTCCTTGTCCTGTCATCTTCCACCACTGAGAATAGTCTAGAACCATCCTCTCTGGAACCACCTCTCAGGTAGTTGAAAGCGGCTATCAAATCCCCCCTCATTCTTCTCTTCTGCAGGCTAAACAATCCCAGTTCCCTCAGCCTCTCCTCATAAGTCATGTGTTCCAGACCCCTAATCATTTTTGTTGCTCTTCGCTGGACTCTTTCCAATTTATCCACATCCTTCTTGTAGTGTGGGGCCCAAAACTGGACACAGTACTCCAGATGAGGCCTCACCAATGTTGAATAGAGGGGGACGATCACGTCCCTCGATCTGCTCGCTATGCCCCTACTTATACATCCCAAAATGCCATTGGCCTTCTTGGCAACAAGGGCACACTGCTGACTCATATCCAGCTTCTCGTCCACTGTCACCCCTAGGTCCTTTTCCGCAGAACTGCTGCCTAGCCATTCGGTCCCTAGTCTGTAGCTGTGCATTGGGTTCTTCCGTCCTAAGTGCAGGACCCTGCACTTATCCTTGTTGAACCTCATCAGATTTCTTTTGGCCCAATCCTCCAATTTGTCTAGGTCCCTCTGTATGCTATCCCTGCCCTCCAGCGTATCTACCGCTCCTCCCAGTTTAGTATCATCCGCAAATTTGCTGAGAGTGCAATCCACACCATCCTCCAGATCATTTATGAAGATATTGAACAAAACCGGTCCCAGGACCGACCCCTGGGGCACTCCACTTGACACCGGCTGCCAACTAGACATGGAGCCATTGATCACTACCCATTGAGCCCGACAATCTAGCCAACTTTCTACCCACCTTATAGTGCATTCATCCAGCCCGAACTTCTTTAACTTGCTGACAAGAATACTGTGGGAGACCGTGTCAAAGGCTTTGCTAAAGTCAAGAAACAATACATCCACTGCTTTCCCTTCATCCACAGAACCAGTAATCTCATCATAGAAGGCGATTAGATTAGTCAGGCATGACCTTCCCTTGGTGAATCCATGCTGACTGTTCCTGATCACTTTCCTCTCATGTAAGTGCTTCAGGATTGATTCTTTGAGGACCTGCTCCATGATTTTTCCGGGGACTGAAGTGAGGCTGACTGGCCTGTAGTTCCCAGGATCCTCCTCCTTCCCTTTTTTAAAGATTGGCACTACATTAGCCTTTTTCCAGTCATCCGGGACTTCCCCCGTTCGCCACGAGTTTTCAAAGATAAAGACTGGGACTGGTCAGCTTGGAAAAGAGATGACTAAGGGGGGAATATAATAGAGATCTATAAAATCATGAATGTTGTGGAGAAAATGAATAGGGAAGTGTTATTTACTTCTTCCCATAACACAAGAACTAGGGATCAGCCAATGAAATTAATGTGGAGCAAGTTTAAAACAAAGGGAAGTTCTATTTCACACAATACACAGTCAACCCTTGGAACTCGTCAGTGAATGTTTTGAAGTCCACAACTGTATAACAGGGTTCAAAAAGAATTCGGTAAGCTTGTGGAGAATAGGTCCATCAATGGCTACTAGCCAAGATGGTTAGGGCCCCACACTCTGGGTGTCCCTAGTTTGTGACTGCCAGAAGTTGGGAGTGGACAACAGGGGATGGATCACTTGATAATTTGCCTGTTCTGTTCATTCCCTCTGAAGCACCTGGCGTTGGCTACTGTTGGAAGACAGGATATTGGGCTAGATGGACCATTGGTCTGATCCAGTATTGCTGTTATGTCCCAAACAGGTACATTTTTACTGATGTGACAAACTTCCCTCCCAGTTTCAACTTGCCATGCAGACTTCGGACCACGTTGAACCACATCCAAACAAACCATGGAAGATGCAGCTACTTGATGCACAAGTGGAAAATCAGAGTAGTCTTCAATGGTTTCCACGTTCTCCCCACAGTTCCATGAACACATCATAATGCAGATTCAAAGATGAACTGAATGATGTCCACTATGTTATAGAGGAGGCCTTGAAATGGCTTATGGACCTACAACTGCATCTATAGAATGTTGTTCTGCAGATGCCATATGTGAGAGAGAGGGACTATTAACTTGTGTCTGTGCAGTCACTGGAAGTGCACCGTGTCCTTGTTCCCATACCTAAAATGTGTGTTCCTCCTCACTTGATCTTCAAAGTTAATAAAAACTGATTTCTGATAACACATTTAAGCTATAAATTACCAATCCTGGTGAATGAGAGAAGCTTTCAAGCCACACAAAGCTCATCTTCAGGTCTGGGAAAGGTACTCCCAGCTTCACAGCAAAATGCAAGGTGGAACAGATTGTTTAGCATAAGTAGTTAGCGCACATTGTAATTGACCATTCAAGATGGTACAGTTATTTAGTATATATAATTTTCTCACCCACCATGTCTCTCTAACACAGTGGTTCTCAAACTTTTGCATTGGTGACCCCTTTCACACAGCAAACCTGAGTGCAACCCACTCCCCCTTATAAATTAAAACCCTTTTTTATATTTAACACTATTATAAATGCTGGAGGCAAAGTGGGATTTGGGGGTGGAAGCGGATAGCTCATGACCCCCTGAGGGGTCATGATCCCTGGTTTGAGAACCCCTGGTCTAATATCCTGGGACTGACACAGCTACAGTTACGCTGTATACAGTCCTGGTGAAAACTTCCTGGTGTAATACATGGTTGTGCACAGACTATAGAAAGGCCTTACTCAAATTTTGGAGTATGTCTGTGCTTCGTTCCTTCTTTGTGTGGTGTCTAGAAAATGAACTTGAACACCTTAATATCTGTATTCTGCTTGATTTGTCCCTGAGTTGGTCCACCTCCCTCTTGTTGTTCCTCTTCTGTGACATCTTGATCCTAAAGCATGCTTTGACATTGGCTGGGATCTCTCCAGCTGTTCTGTGGCCTTTCAACTGTCAATGAATACAAAGACAGGGTAATTAACCTCATTTGAAACTGGTTAAATAGGCATTTGTTTCTTATGATACATACTGTTAAAGCTGATGCTGCCTATAGCTCTTGTTGAAGTAAGTCTTAACTAAAATAATGTAGCTACCATGATTGAAGTCCCAAGCACAAGACTCTTCAGGAGAATGTGAAATAAAATTATTTATACAGCTACAAGTTTGTCATGGCGGGGGGGAAAAGCTCCCAAAGCATAATTTTCCTGTTTTGTCTGTGACACTCTTGTATCGGTCACTCAGCCGCAATGGTGACAGGTTTCAGAGTGGTAGCCGTGTTAGTCTGTTCAGCAAAAAGAACGAGGAGTACTTGTAACACCTTAGAGACTAACAGATTTATTTGGGCATAAGTTTATGCCCAATGTGACAAAGTTCCTGCTCTACCTTGGTGGGTCTTGCGCTTATTGGCGGATTTGCTCGCCTTGAAGCTTCATGGCAGCCCTCAGCTTGGCTGTTTTTCTGAATTCACAGTCCAGGTCGACTCCTCCTGTGTCTGACCAGGAGTTGGGAGGATTTGGGGGGAACCCGGGCCCGCCCTCTACTCCGGGTTCCAGCCCAGGGCCCTGTGGAATGCAGCTGTCTAGACTGCCTCCTGGAACAGCTGTGTGACAGCTACAACTCCCTGGGCTACTTCCCCATGGCCTCCTCCCAACACCTTCTTTAGCCTAACCATAGGACCTTCCTCCTGGTGTCTGATAATGCTTGTACACCTCAGTCCTCCAACAGTCCGTGTTCTCACTCTCAGCTCCTAGTGCCTCTTGCTCCCAGCTCCTCACACACACACCACAAACTGAAGTGAGCTCCTTTTTAAAACCCAGGTGCCTTGATTAGCCTTCCTTAATTGATTCTAGCAGCTTCTTGATTGGCTGCAGGTGTTCTAATCAACCTGTCTTAATTGTCTCCAGAAGGTTCCTGATGTTTCTGGAACCTTCCCTGTTGGGAAACGGAACGTCTTTTGCTTGCTCCTCAGCTATCTGCTTTCTGTTCTTTCCTAAAGCCCCCTGGCCCGGATTTTTCTTACTTTTTTGCACCTGCCTTAGTCCCCCCCCGACCGGGCCAGACGCTTTTTTGTTTTCTTTTCATTTTTTGTGTCTTTTTTCCCGTCTACGTGCTTCGGCCCTTAGCTTGCCAGCACCCGCCCCCCCACGCCTGCTTTCGGGCGCAGCTACATGCCTCAGCTGAGCCCCCGGAGGAGGGGGGGAAGATTGCCGATTTGCTGTCCGGAGGGGGGAGTGGAAACCCCCAGACCCAGCCGTTTTGCCAGCAGCTCGGACTTTACAACATTCTTAACATGCCGGAAGCCTTGGAACACAGCCAACACAGCCGGAGAAGAAGATTTCAGCAGACAGAAGAAATAATTCAGAAGAGCTATAAATCATCGTGAAGGGGCCGTAAGACTGAGTAATTTTCTGAATTATACTCTCGTGGGGGGGAGTTTGACTGTGATTACTTGCGTTTGTGGCGGCACAGGGGGTGTGGCGTGGAGACCCCCACCCCCGATCCATCGGTGCCCCTACCCCTCCATCGTTATTACAACTGTCACGGCCCCCCCGCCGTCTGTCCCTGCTGGCAACCTGCCATCTCCTTTCGGATCCAGCTGTTCGCTTTGAACTTTGCCGACCGGACCGGACATAATAGCCGACCAACCGAGACTCTTTGGAGAAACGTGTGTGGGTCTGCACCCCCCCCCCCCCGCATTGCTTATCCCACAACTTGCCCCTATTACCGGACCCCGTTTTTGTTTCCCCCCCCCCCCCAGTCTAATCCCCTCGGCATTCCCCCCCCTCCCCGCCCGCAGCCTAGCAGAAGGAGGGGCTACTCTGCTTCTCCCCTCCTCCTTCCGGTGTCTCCCTGTCTCTCCCTGCTCACAATGGCGGGGAACGAGAGGGGCGAGACTGCTTCAACAAAATTAGTTGTCCCTCCCCCACCACCACCCCTGCCTGACCCCCAAGGTCCCCCCCCTGCCACTATTGTCAAGATACTTGCCACCTCCCCTGCTGGGGCACCGGTAGCAGGAGGCATCAGGGTGATTGCTGCTGCTGCTGCTGCACCCACCGCCCACCCAGATTCTAGGAACCCCCCCCCCCCCCCCCGGTTCGCCGGAAGGGCCAGGGCTGGTGGAAAGGAAAGGGCCCCGCTAAAACCACTGAGCCCTCCATGGCAGGGGCTGCCCCCACCGCTGCGGCCTCGTCATCAACCGTGGCGCCCCTCCCTGCGTTTCCCTCCACCAGCTCTGCGATTGTCCCTCTGCCGGCCCCCAGGACATATGCCCGGGCGGCAGCGGGCTCCCCCCTGCCTGCCGCCTTGTCATCTCGCGCCCCCCACCCCCCCGCCTCCGCCACCATCACCAGTGGCCGAGGCCCTTTTCCCGCCTTGACCAGGAAGCACGGCGTCCGTTGTCTCCTGGTGCCCGCCTTGCCCCACGTGGAGACATACGTGCAGGCGTTGGCGAAGGTGGTAGGACCCACGGCTATTGTGGCGGCCTCCAAGATGTATGGGAAGGTTGTTTTCTTCTTAGCCTCGGAGGATGCCGCCCAGGAGGCGGTAGAGAGGGGCCTGACGGTGGGGGGGGTGTTTGTCCCCCTAGAACCGTTAGAAGACCTGGGCGTTCGCCTCGTCCTTACCTCCGTTCCTCCCCTCTTACCCATTGCTGCCCTGTTACCCGCTCTTTCCACCCTGGGGAAACTTGTCTCTGTCATTAGCCCTCTCCCGTTGGGCTGCAAGGACCCCACCCTCCCTCACATTTTTTCGTTCCGCCGGCAAGTGCAGCTTCTACCACCGGCGGGGGCGCGTGACGGAGAGGCGCTCAAGGGGTCCTTTCTAGTCCCCTACGAGGGAGCCCGCTATCGGGTCTTTTATTCTACCGGAGAGGCCTGGTGCTACCTCTGCCATTCAGCGGGGCATGTCAGCAGAGACTGCCCTTTGGCCCGGGGGGGAGGGGCACCCGAAACCCCCGAGACCCAGCAGGACATTGGCCCCGTCGCTGCCGACGCCCCTGGCTGCCTAGCACCTGAAACCAACCCTCCTCCTACTCGACCCACCGCTGCTCCCGTCTGGGCCCAAGAGATACCTTCCCTACAACGCCCGGGCGAGCAAGGGAGTTCCGCCCTTGCTAGTACCAATCCAACAGAGCCTATGGAGGAAGGTGTGGCAAGGATATTACCGGGTATAGGAGAGGGCCCTCCCCAAGGAGAAACCCCCGCCCCTCATGTTGCCTCACCGCTACCTCCCTGAACCCCTAAATCATCGCCTCCGCCCCCCGACACGACCCCTGCTAACCAGCCCCCAGATGACGCTATGGAGAGCTGGACCCTAGTCCAGGGGAAGCGAGGCAAGCGGAAGGCTCGAGCTCCGCTGCATCCACCCGACGCGGAAGCCCCCCGGAAGACCAGGAAAGGAGGCACTGCTATCGAGCCTCCCGCCACGGCCACGAGCGAGATCCATCCGCTGATGTTGGGAGGGGAAGACGGACTGGCATTGGAGGGCAGAATCCCCCCTCCACGGGAGACCCTCCCCTCCGAGACTTCGGAGGACGCCCCTTCTGCCTGGACACTACCTGAACCCCCCGCGGACCCCGAGGCGACCATTGAGGCGGGCCCTAGAGGGGAAGCCCCCGGGGTGGCAGGAGTTGGCCTCTCCCCCGTGTATGCGGAGATTGAGGCCCTAGATTTGACCCCGGTCACCCAGGGAGGAGATGATTTGCTGCCGGCTGGCCTTGAGCTGGGCAGCCTTACCCCAGCCTCCCTTTCCCCATGCTCCCTCCCCCTAATTGCCTTCCCTGGTGAGCACCCTGCAGAAGGTGGTCCCCCACCTGATGCCATGGCCGCTAAGACCACCATGGAGCCAGCACCTAGCATTATTGGGAGCCCCCTCCCTTACCCCTTAACCCTTGACTCTGCTCAGGAGGCACTTTCCTTTTGCTGCTTGCCTCCTGCACCCCAGAGCCTTGCCCCTGCCCCTGCCCAAGTTCCCACCTCCTGCACTGTTAATGCCGCCCCTGGGGTTATTTCCTTTCCGCCTTTTGCAGATTCCCCCCAGGGAGCAGTCTTTGCACTTTCTAGCCGCGACCCATTAGGAGTGGCAATTTTTCCCCTGCCATCCCCCTCCACCCCAAGGCGTGGAATGAATTTAATAACCCCAGCCTGTCAGACGCCCCGTCGGTGGTCCGCACCCTGTCTACCCGCCTTAGCGGACCACGAGGCTGTATTAAGAGGCCCATCAGGGAATACCTCGGGAATTGTAACCCCACCCCCCCATGAGCTGCGGCATGCGCTACGGAAGTTCCTAGAGCACACCCGTGGCGCCCGCGATAGGGCACAGCTGGCTCTTCAGCTATGGGGGGACTTTGATCAAATCCTCCAGGCCACAAAGGCCCTTATAAAGGAGGGCAGGGGGCAAGGAAGGCGCGGTGCTGCGGCCTACGAGCGAGCCCGCAGCTTCCGACGCAATCTACTCACCCCCGGGATGGGTCACGGGTTGCTGCGCAACCCGCCGGGGGCCCTGAATACCCCCGCCAATACGAGGCTCCCACCCCCCCAGCCCTCCGCATGACGCCTTTTATTATTGCGACCCTGAATACTAGGGGCTGTAGGATGGCTCTCCGCAGGTCCCAGGTGCTCTCTTACCTTCGGGAAGGAAGGTACTCTGTAGTTTTCCTGCAGGAGACCCATACGGACCCGGCCGCCGAGGATAGGTGGCGGCTGGAGTGGGGGGACGGGGTATACTTTAGCCACTTCGCGACCTGGCAAGCTGGAGTGGCGACCCTGTTCTCCCCCAACCTACGGCCTGAGGTGCTAGGGGTCAATGAGGCCGTGCCGGGCCACCTGCTGCACCTTCGAGTCCGTATGGAGGGGCTCATGGTTAATCTTGTTAACATCTATGCCCTGCAAATGAGCTCCAGGCGGCCACAATTTTATCAGCAGGTGTCCGACTTTCTCGGCACCCTGGATTCGCACGAGTGCCTGGTCCTGGGAGGGGACTTTAACACCACCCTCGAGGAATGGGACCGCTCAGGGTCCGAACCGAGTCCGGCCGCTGCAAATATTCTCCAAGGGATAGTTGACCATCACTCCCTAGTGGACGTCTGGCGTGACCATCACCCAGATGACACCTCCACGTTTACCTTTGTCCGGGTGGAGGCCCATCGGTCACACCACTCTCGGTTGGACCGTATTTACTTATCCCGTTTCCATCTTTCACAGGCCCACTCCTCCGCCATTCGGCCGGCCCCATTCTCCGATCATCATTTAGTCACCGTAACGGTCTCCCTCCATGCAGAGAGACCGGGGCCGGCCTATTGGCACTTTAATAACAGCCTGTTGGAGGACGAGAGCTTTGTGATGTCCTTCCGGGAGTTTTGGCTGGCCTGGCGAGAGCAGTGGCGTGCCTTTCCCTCGGTGCGGCGATGATGGGATCTCGGGAAGGTGCGCGCCAAGCTCTTCTGCCGTGACTACACTCGGGGCACCAGCCGACGGCGAAATGCGACGATAGAGCAGTTGGAACGGGAGGTCTTAGAGATGGAGAGGCGCCTGGCCGCCGATCCCGAGGACCCGTCCCTCTGCGGAGCGTGCCGGGAGAAGCGGGAGGAGCTCCGGGCCCTTGAGGACCACCGGGCCCGAGGTGCCTTTGTTCTGTCCCGCATCCGCCTCCTTCGGGAGATGGACCACGGCTCCCGCTTCTTCTATGCCCTGGAGAAAATGAGGGGGGCCAAGAAACACGTCACCTGCCTTCTTGCGGAAGACGGCACCCCCCTCACGGATCCGGAGGAGATGTGTGGGAGGGCCCGTGACTTCTACACAAGCCTTTTCTCCCCGGACCCGACCGATCCTGACGCTTGCGAGGTGCTCTGGGAGGAACTCCCCACGGTCAGCGTGGGCGACCGAGACCGACTAGAGCTGCCTCTCACCCTGGCCGAGTTCTCGGAAGTCCTCCGTCGCATGCCCACCAATAAATCTCCGGGCATGGACGGGCTGACCGTGGAGTTTTACCGCGCGTTCTGGGACGTTCTCTGCCCAGACCTAGTCACCGTCTGGGCTGAGTCCTTGCAGAGCGGGGTCCTCCCTCTGTCATGCAGGCGAGCGGTGCTCGCTTTGCTGCCGAAGAAGGGGGACCTCCGCGATCTACGAAACTGGCGTCCCGTCTCACTTCTTAGCACGGACTACAAAATCGTAGTGAAAGCAATCTCGCTGCGGCTAGGGTCCGTGATGGCGGACGTGGTCCACCCAGACCAGACCTATACTGTCCCGGGTCGCAGCATTTTCGACAACCTCTTTCTAGTCCGAGAGCTTTTGGAACTTGGGCGGAGAGATAGTCTATCGTTCGCCCTCCTGTCTCTTGATCAGGAGAAGGCGTTCGATAGAATAGACCATGGGTACCTCCTGAGCACTCTGCAGGCGTTTGGATTTGGACCTCAGTTTGTGAGTTTTCTCCGGGTGCTGTATGCCTCCGCGGAGTGTTTGGTTAGGCTCAACTGGACCCTGACTGAACCGGTCAGCTTCGGGCGAGGAGTGCGGCAGGGGTGCCCCCTCTCGGGCCAGTTGTACGCTCTGGCAATCGAGCCTTTCCTCTGTCTCCTCCGCAGGAGGATGACAGGGTTGGTGCTGCGGGAGCCGGAGCTGCGGCTGGTCCTGTCGGCGTACACCGATGACGTACTCCTCGTGGTCCAGGACCCGGGCGACTTGGCGCGAGTGGAGGCATGCCAAGCCATCTATTCGGCAGCCTCCTCCGCCCGAGTCAACTGGGTCAAGAGCTCTGGCTTGGCGGTGGGGGACTGGCGGCAGGTAAGCTCCCTCCCACCCGCACTTCAGACCATCCGGTGGAGTGCGGGTCCACTGCTCTATCTCGGCGTTTACCTTTCCGCCACGCATCCTTCCCCGCCGGAGAACTGGCAAAATTTAGAGGGCGGGGTGATAGAGCGGATCCGGAGATGGACGAGGCTACTCCGATATCTCTCCCTCCGAGGGAGAGCACTGGTGCTTAACCAACTAGTCCTGTCCACGCTCTGGTACCGGCTCAACACCCTGGCCCCGGCCCCGGGTTTCCTGACCCACCTCCGGAGATTGATTCTAGAGTTCTTCTGGTCAGGAATGCACTGGGCCCCTGTTGGAGTTCTTCATCTACCCCTGAAGGAAGGAGGGCAGGGCCTGAAGTGTCTGTACACTCAGGTCCGCGTTTTCCACCTCCAGGCCCTGCAGAGGCTCTTTTAGTAGTGCACGTAGTTCAGCGTGGAGCATACTGGCGCACGCCTTCCTGCGCCGTTTCCAATGGCTTCGATATGACCGGCAGCTTTTTTATCTTTCTCCGAGGGGTTTTCCGCGAGACCTCTCTGGGCTGCCGGTTTTCTACCAGGACCTCCTCCGGACCTGGAAACTGTTTCTAACAACCAGGTCCATGGCGTCCACCGTGGGAGCAGATCTCCTCACGGAGCCCCTGCTACACAACCCCCAGCTCCGTGTGCAGGTGGCGGAGTCCCGCTCGGTGCGCCAGAGGTTGGTCCTGGCGGAAGTCACGAGGGTCGGAGACCTCCTGGACTACGACCGGAGAGACTGGCTGGATCCCCTGACGCTCGCTCGGTGCATGGGGCTCTCTAGCCTCCGTACCCCCCGGCGCGTACTTCAGGAGGTGAAGGCCGCCTTGACCCCCGCTGCTCGGGCTTATGTTAGCCGAGCCTTGTGCGAGGGCACACCCCGCCCATCCCTTACCCCAGGCCCGCTGGACCTTTCCATCGGGCCCCCACCCCGTAGATCCCAACAAACCCCTCACCCTTTCACTGCAAGCCGGCTGCACGAACTGCAGCCGGTTAGCTTTCAAATTGCACCACGGAAATACTTATATACACTTACGCTTCACACCCTTCACGCCCACACCCTGGTGTCCCGCCCCGATACAAAGTGGCGGGATCTCCTGCCACCTTTGGAGGGTGAGCAACCTCGGTGGGCCAGCCTGTATTCCACCTTGGTCCCAAGGCCCGTCGGGGACATCAGTTGGCGGCTCCTTCACGGAGCTGTGAGCACGGGCGTGTTTCTGACACGGTTTACCCCCATTCCGGACACTTGTCCTTTCTGTAATGTGAGGGAAACCCTGGCGCACGTGTATTTAGAGTGTGCCAGATTGCAGCCCCTTTTTCGGCTCCTCACAAATATTCTATTACGCTTCTGGCTTCATTTTTCCCCCCACCTTTTTATCTATACACTTCCCATCCGTGGCCCCACAAAGTCGCGGGATCTTCTGGTCAACCTCCTCCTAGCTTTGGCTAAAACAGCCATTTATAAAACCAGAGAGAGGAGGTTGGCCCATGAAACGTCCTGCGATTGTGGGGCCGTTTTCCGATCCTCAGTACATTCACGTATCTGGGTGGAGTTCCTCTGGGCGGCGTCCACCCACTCCCTTGATGCCTTCGAGGAGCGGTGGGCGCTGTCTGGGGTTCTCTGCTCGGTGACCCCGTCCGGTTCCCTCCGTCTGACCCTTTGATTGAGGGGAAGAGCGAGAGACGCCAGCCCCAGCCATTGCCGCTGTGGATACCATCATTCCTGTCATCTAGGAGGGGTCCTATAATACCTGGGTGTCTACCCCCCCCCCCAAACCGCCCACCCCGCAGCCGTGCCCATCTTACCGGGCACTCTCAGGAGAGGGGAGGATCGGTGACACTGGGCGCGGCACTGGGTAACTCGAGGGGGTGGAAGACCACGAGTGTCGAGGAAGCCCCCCCGCTCTAGGCCACCAGGTAACTCAGGAGGGTGGAAGACCACGAGTGTCGAGGAAGCTCCCCCGCTCTGGGCCCAGGCTAGCCTGAACACTTCTCCCTCCTGGAAGCTGCTTTGTTATACCTTCTGGTTGCGTTGTTTTGTTGCATAGTTGTTTTGTTTCCTTTGGTAATTTTGTAAGCGTTACCAATAAACTTTCTTTCTGTTTCAAAAAAAAAAAAAAAAAACCTTCCCTGTTACCTTACCCAGGGAAAAGGAACCTACTTAGCCTGGGGCTAATATATCTGCCTTCTATTACTCTCCTATAGCCATCTGGCCCGACCCTGTCACACCAAATAAATTTTAGTCTCTAAGGTGCTACAAGTACTACTTTCTTTCAACCGCAATGGTGGCTCCTGTCTGATGGGGTTGGGCCTGGATGTTGCAGCTCAGGTTTGACTCTCCTGCACCTTTCTCATGGTGGGGAAATAGAGAGCTATGTCGGCCCAGTTTAACACAGGAGCTGCAGCTGCCCGTGACTGGGGTCAGTGAAAGATGGGCTCCTTTTCAAACCTGGGGTCCAGGCTTGTGGTTTATAGGAGCCACCCATGAATGTGGGGCAGGCTTGCTCTCTAGCTGCGGTTCCCCTCTGCATTGGGCTGGGATTAGGGATACAATGCTGCCGGGTTGGAGGGTGCTGCTGCTGTGGGTGCCCCCTCATTTTGTCAGGGTATTTTTTTATCAAATGTCACAGAGCAGTCACTAAACCTATGACTTTTACTAAAGTTACCATCATTGCAGTGTAATTTGTGATTTTAAAAGAAGCCATAACACATCTGTTGCCCTAATTTTGGCTGATGTATTTGTCCAAGGAACAAGTCTGTGACAGGAGAGATGATGGCTTCTACTTGAAGTCATGTCAGTATTTGGCTGCAGGACATCAGTCAGGGCTTTATAGTCACTCCATGACTGCATGAATAGCACAGTTTTATAGTGGCCCTTATATTTCTTGTTTCCCAAAGTGGAAGAATCCATTGAGTCTGCAGGGGGAGGCATTGTCCCATTCAACCTGCACACTGCAGAACTGAGGCAAGGAAGTAGCTTTAGACCTTCTCTCCTATCATGTAGCAGGAGGTGAAGGAGTCTAAGCTGAGTGGTTGGCCTTTTTCACCTCTGAGTACGGTATTGTGATGCATCTGAACATAGATTGATATGTGGTAAAAAGATGCACACCATGGAAATGAGGACACTGAAGAAAAAATAGAAGCAAATTCCTTAATTTTGGGGTTAGAAATGGTTTCTTTTAGCTGCCCAGAAAACGTGGGCTAATTGGATTGGCAGTTGAAAACTCAATCTTGCATCTTTTGTGCTGATAAGTGGGGTCTCGGGTCCACCAAAGAATGAGATCTTACCAAAACCCTTGCTTACCGTTACAACACTGAGCGGTTAACTCTAGTCCAGAGTTCTGTAAATCTGCCTCTGGCTTTCACTCATTCTAACTCTACTGTTGTGCATGTGTGCGCGCACACAAATAGGTAAAGCATTTAAAACTCAGATTTAAGGCTTTTTAAAACAGATATTCTGTACTCCTTTCCCTTTAATTTGTGTGGACTTTTATAGTTTGGAAATCTGGCTGTCTTTTCAGGTGACAATAGAATTTTAATGCTCTTTTGTTCCTGATTTTTTAAAAAGTTCTTCCTTACTGTCCTTATCAGTATGTGCTCCCAGTATGATTACCATTTCCTTCTCTTATCAATTGCCTACATCCTCCAACTATCATCTCTTAAAAGAAAAGGAGTACTTGTGGCACCTTAGAGACTAACAAATTTATTTGAGCATAAGCTTTCGTGAGCTACAGCTCACTTCATCAGATGTATTCAGTGGAAAATACAGTGGGGAGATTTATATACATAGAGAACATGAAACAGTGGGTGTTACCATACACACTGTAATGAAAGTGATCACTTAAGGTGAGCTATTACCAGCAGGAGAGTGAGGGGGGCGGGGGGCTTTTGTAGTGATAATCAAGGTGGGCCATTTCCAGCAGTTGACGAGAACATCTGAGGAACGGGGGGGGGGGGGGGAGAAGGGAGAGATAAACATGGGGAAATAGTTTTACTTTGTGTAACGACCCATCCGCTCCCAGTGTATATTCAAGCCTAAGTTAATTGTATCCAGTTTGCAAATTAATTCCAATTCAGCAGTCTCTCCTTGGAGTCTGTTTTTGAAGTTTTTTTGTTGAAGAATTGCAACTTTTAGGTCTGTAATCGAGTGACCAAAGAGATTGAAGAGTTCTCCAACTGGTTTTTGAATGTTATAATTCTTGACGTCCGATTTGTGTCCATTTATTCTTTTACGTAGAGACTGTCCAGTTTGACCAATGTACATCATCTGTTGTCTCTTTTCCATTTGATTTCTCATTTTTGTGTTATGCTCAAATAAATTTGTTCGTCTCTAAGGTGCCACAAGTACTCCTTTTCATTTTTGTGTTGTTGCTTAATGTCCCCACTTAACCAAGATGGCTTTCTAACCAAAGTAGCCTCTCTTGCAACAGAAGAACCGTACATAAGAATGGCCATACTGGGTCAGACTGGGTCAGGCTTTTAAGATCAGACTTGACAAAGCCCTGGCTGGGATGATTTAGTTGGGGATCGGTCCTGCTTTTTGAGCAGGGGGTTGGACTAGATCCCTTCCAACCCTAATATTCTGTGATTCAGACCAAAGGTCCATCAAGCCCAGTATCCTGTCCTCTGACAGTGGCCAGTGGCAGGTGCCCCAAAGGGAATGAACAGACAGGTGATCATCAAGTGATCCATGCCCTGTCACCGAATCCCAGCTTCTGGCAAATGGAGGCTAGGGACACCATTTCTGCCCATCCTGGCTAATAGGTCCATCAATGGCTATCTTCCATGAATCTATCTAGCTCCCTTTTGAACCCCGTTATAGTATTGGCCTTCACAACACCCTCTGGCAAGGAGTTCTAGAGGTTGACAGTGTGTTGCATGAAAAAATACTTTCTTGTGTTTGTTTTAAACCTGCTACCTAATTAGTTTGGTGGCCCCTTGTTCTTGTATTATGAGAAGGAGTAAATAACACTTCCTTATTTACTTTCTCTATACCAGTCTTATTAATCTCTCCTCATATGGAAGCCGTTCTATATCCCTAATAATATTTGTTGCCCTTTTCTGAACCTTTTTCAATTCCAATATATCTTTTTGGAGATGTGGCGACCACATCTGCACGCAGTATTCAAGGTGTGAGCGTACCATGGATTTATATGGGGGCACTGTGATATTTTCTGTCTTTTATTATCTATTCCTTTCTTGATTCCCAACATTCTGTTTTGCTTTTTTGACTGCCGCTGCACATTGAGTGGATGAATTTAGAGAAATATCCACAATGACTCCAAGATCTCTTTCTTGAGTGGTAACAGCTAATTTAGACCCCGTCATTGTATCACTGTAGTTTTTTGGTCCTCAAACATTTTGTTGAATAATATAACTTTAAACAAAGTGAACAAAAACTTCTTTCCAATAAATTTCTCAGTTATTTAGCTTTGAGAATTTGACCCCCTTTAAATAGTGTTTTTTAACAAAAAACAACCTCCCCCCCTCCCCCCCCCAATATTTTATTGGGACTATGGTCTGTTTGCCCAAAGTGTATCCCAAGATAATGCCGTTTTTCTTTCTGTACATGATAGAAAGATGCTTAAGGAATGTCTTGTCATTGTCTGTAATATTGGTGCCCCTCCTCTTGCTTCATCAGTTAGAACATTGATCTAGAAGACTTCCAAATCCTGTTTCTGAATTAATAACTTTAAAATAGGTAATGGAATCTCTGATATAGAATGTCACATCTTCTCTTACCCATTCTGTCCTTCCTAAATAGTTAAAATGAACCTGAAAGTATGTGGGAGAAATTTCTTTGATCTCTAGACAGGTATGACATTAAAGCTCTGATCGCCGTTCTTTTTACTGAATTGCTGCTGCTTTGTTTTCTTGTACTTATGTTGTACTGTGGCATGAGTGCTTCATAATTATACGTTCCTTGGTGCCCATTACACCCTGAACACTCACAATACATATTGGTGGTATAATGCACAGAAAAATAGGAAATGGGGTTCTCTTCCTTTCTCTTAGAGTATAATGTGGAGCCAAATACTAAAGTACACAGACAAGAATCTTGTCCCCAAGCCTTGCACCTTGGTTTAGTGTTCGTCTTTGAGTCTGCAACTGCACAGACTTTTGATCTTATCAAGTTTCACAGGCTAAGCAGTTAGGCACATTCAGTCCTTGGATGTGAGACTACCTAAAGAAGATGGAGTTGCTAGGGAGAAGTATAGCTGGGGATGCAGTGAATCATTACTGAACCAGTGGTGAATGAGTGTATTTGGATTTCTTAAGGGTCTATCCTTGGTCTTAGACACATTATTAAAGAGTTCACACTGTTCAGTATCAGATCTAAGAATGACCATTTCGTTCACTCACTTTGTGCTGTTCTGGAACAGTTGCTAACTGGCTTAACGTATCCAGTAACTCCATCTCTAAAGTAGGACGAGGAGTCCTACTGTAGACTGCCTCTTCTGACATGGTCTGCCAGCACTGCTCTGAACAGGGTTGCATAACATGGTGGTAAACATTGCCATTGGCCTGTGTATAATGTGAATATCAGTTTATCTCTACTGGTTTTAGCAAGAGTGGGAAACTTAAAAAAAAACAAAAAACAAAAACCCACCCACAACAAACCCCTAGTATAGATGGAGCCTCTGTGCAGGTGTTAGGGTAGCAGATCTGTAACAGTGGCAGAAATGGCAGTCTCTCCAACCCTACATCTCCAAATCCTCGTTAGTTGACATAATTTGCTGAAAAAAATGAGCAGGGTGTAACAGACTGTGTACTGGAGTTCACATCTTTCCCTCATTGCATTACTGCAGGCTGTCTGAGGCACATAGGATCCGAAGCCACTCTCCCATTTATATATGGCCTTGTCTATTCTAGGAGGGTTTTTCCAACATAGTTTACCAGCAAAACTTGTTTAGTGTAGATGCAGTTGTGTTATAACTGTTTGTCCAAGTATAAGCATGATTATACCAGTTCATCTGTATCCACACAAGGGCATATTTCAGTATAGCTATGCTGGCAAAAGATCACAACTCCAGCTGATGTAGTTACGTTACTACTTTTGTGTAGACCAGGCCTAAGACTCCTGGAATGTTGAATGGGGATGGAGCAGAAGCCTTTGCTTGGCAAGAACTCCACTCAGTCATACTGTACTGGAGGAACAGACCCCCCAGGAGCTTCTGAAAACCTTCAAAACTTGTGGAATCATAAAGTTTGCTCTGCATGCATCTTCCGCTTTGAGGGTTGCTCCTTTTTCTGGCTGATGGAACTGTCTAAGGAATCAAATTCTCTCTTTGTATACTGTGTGCCGTACCCAACATAAGAATGGCCATACTGGGTCAGACCAAAGGTCCATCTAGCCCAGTATCCTGTCTTCTGACCATAGCTAATGCCAGGTGCCCCCAAGGGAGTGAACAGAACAGGTAATCACCAAGTGATCTATCCCCTGTTGCCCATTCCCAGCTTCAGGCAAGCAGAGGCTAGGGACACCATAGAATCATAGAATATCAGGGTTGGAAGGGACCTCAGGAGGTCATCTAGTCCAACCCCCTGCTCAAAGCAGGACCAATCCCCAACTAAATCATCCCATTGAGGGCTTTGTCAAGCTTGACCTTAAAAACTTCTAAGGAAGGAGATTCCACCACCTCCCTGTCCCATGTTGTTGAGTGATGTACGAGTTAGATGGAACAACACACTGGGTGTGGCACAGAGGAATTTATCCCTGATATAGCCTGGGAAAGATTTGAAATTGTTCATTTTCAATTGACAAGAGCATGTGGGAGATTCTCCTTGTGAAACTGAAATTAAACCCTTTGGGAAGTTCCATCCAAATAATGTGTGATTCCAATGTACACTTACGGTTGGCACTGATGTGTCACCCAGAATGAAAGGTCCTCTGGATGTGAAAACTGCTACATTTCTATTGGTGTCACTGGCAAGTGCTGTGTGCAGGAGCAATAGTATAGCCATACTGAATCTCTGAAGAGAACTTCCTAAATTTTGCTATTTCCATACTGAGTTAAGCTCCTATGTGCTACATACAGCCTCCATGGTTATCAGCTGTGTAAACTAAACTTCTGGTGACTAGACCTTCAAATACTAGGCAGTGAGTTAAAGGAAATGAGTAAGAATGCATATGCAGCAAGTAAACTAAGGTTATATCACTGAAAAATGACTCTTGTGTGAAGTAATTTCTCAAGTTTTGCTTGGCAGAAACAACAAGGCTTACTTCTTAACAGGTCAGCATCGTAGTTGTATCCCATTTTTTCTTTAGATCAGGTGTAACTCCTCACTTAAAGTTGTCCCGGTTAATGTTGTTACGTTGCTTATCAATTAGAGAACATGCTGTTTAAAGTTGTGCAATGCTTCCTTATAATGTTGTTTGGCAGCCGCCTGCCTTGTCCACTGCTTGCAGAAAGAGCAGCCCGTTGGAGCTAGCTGGTGGGGGCTTGGAATCAGCTCCCTGCTCCTCTAAGTTCCCTGTGCGGCAGCTACCCAGCAAACTATCAGTTGCTGGCAGTTCAGCTGTTCTTCCCCCCACTGCCATGTGCTGCTCCTGCCCTCTGCCTTGGAGCTGCTCCCAGGAGCCTCTTGCTTGCTGGGCGGGGGGGGGAGGAAAGAAGAAGAGGGGTGCTAATGTCAGGGTATCCCTCTCCCCCCTGCTCCTGTGCACCTCCCCCCCCACTTACCCCATCTCCATAGAGCTGGCGGGGGTGGGGGGTGGGACGGGGACGACAGGGCTCAGGACGGAGGGAGCTTGCTGGCAGCAGCTTCCATCTCAACTTGCTGATCTACTTAAAAAGGCAATGTAGTTAGTGGGGTCAGCATACCTAAAGGGGCAATAAGCATCACACGCACGCACACACACGGTGTGTGTCTTTCTCCCATGTTGTCTCCCCTTCCCTCCATTTGTGCTGCCTTGTAGAGTGAGGCTACATTAACAACACTGTGTTAATCCTTGAGGGCTCAGCCGAGTGGTAGTTCATCATTTAGCAGTAAGGCATTCCCTGGGAAATATCCCCCCCTCTGACTTCACCACCTCAACTAAGCTTCACAATCATCATTGCTGTGTACAGTATTAAATTGTTTGTTTAAAACTTTGTGCGCGTGTGTGTGTTTGTATGTAGAAATTTTTTTTCACCAGACAAAGGACTATATAATTAATATATATAAATAAATAAATATAAAATAGTCCTTTGTCTGGTGAAAAAAATTTCCCTTGAACCTAGCCTCTTCTCCCCCCCCCCCCCATTTTCATTAATTCTTATGGGGAAATGGGATTCACTTAACATCGTTTCGCCTAAAGTTGCATTTTTCAGGAACATAACTATGTTAAGCGAGGAGTTACTATATCTGAGTTCATTCTTACTGCTGCTGCCACTTTCTGATCTAAATTGGCCTTTCTGGAGATAGTGCAGCACGCTTTATTTTTCCTTATCTCTCTCTCCTGCTTTGTCATCAAGTTTCTCTTCCTTTTCACCACTGTCTTCTTGGTATTTCTCCTGCCCCTGGATCTTTCCACTATCGTTAATCTCCTTCATGCTTCTGAAGTTAGATGCTAGTAGCTTTTTCTGTAATCGTTCATAGATCACCTGCAGTGATCCTGGTTGGACCTAAATTCTTGTACCTCCTATACCTTGCTTGTAGTCTCGTGTCCTAAAAGTAGAAAAAGCTTGGCAACTTAAAAACAAAAGCATAAAGAGAGATGGCTATTAGGTAGAGAAAGGGAATGAATGGGTGGCTGGAGACAGCGTGGAGGTGGCTTACATTTTCTAGGATTTCAGGGGGAAAACCCATACTACATAGTAGGAACAGCAGGAGAGGAAGCACACATCTTTGTAGGTGTTACTGGAAATAAACTGTTGGCCAGACTTACTGTTGGATTCTAAATTTAAAGATGTGAAACTGGGTTAAAATATCAAATCTTAATTTCCTCAATCCAAAGTCACTTGTGGTTTATATCTAAGGGATTATACTACCTCAAGTAACCCTATAAAACAGTAGTATTCTAAGTAAATGGAAATAGATAGTACTGATCCTAGGGCTTAATCCACTTCAGTTTGGTTCTTAGACTTGGTGTTGTAAACCTGAGTGTTCATTTCTCTATTTTTGTTCTTTAAATAAATCCTTAATTAAAGGAATGGATCACTTCTAAACAGTAGGTCCATGCTTTCTGTTCAGAGTAGCATGGTGTATCTTTCTTGTCTTAAAACAAGAATCAAGAAACCCATTGGTCACTTTCATAAATAGAGATTTCATTTAAATAAAACTTAAATTTTTTACTTTCTCTCTGAAATTCAATCTTCAGGACAATCACTGTATCTATTTCTTTCATTATCTTAGGTGAGTGGAGTCAAGACCCTCTATGAATCTGAGCTGGCTGATGCCCGAAGAGTTCTGGATGAGACTGCAAGAGAGAGGGCCAAACTACAGATTGAAATAGGAAAGCTAAGAACAGAACTTGATGAGGTCAATAAGAAGTAAGGAAACTGAACTTCAGTATGATTTTACTCCCATTCAGAATAATGGGTAACGTTAGCACATTTTAGATTGGGATTGATGGATGTCTTTCTAAAGTGTGCTATAGCTCTACAAAAAGTTACGGGCTTGATGCAGGAATCACTTGGTGAAATTCTCTGTCCTGCTTTGTGCAGTATTCTGACCAGATGACCATAATTGTCTCTCATGGCATTAAAATCTGACCACCTTCTTTGAGTGTTTGCACATATCCATTTCAATGTAAGTGTGTGCACCCCAAGCCCAGTTGCTGGAAATTTTTCCCTCAGCGGTATCTGTTTTGTCAGCTTTAATGTGTTCTGGTGTCGCATGCTCATAGCACCAGAATAAGGGGCCCTGCTGGATCCTACTCTCCTTCAGTTCCTTCTTACTGCTCGTGACGGTTGCTGGAAATCTCCTCCCTTAGTGTTTTTCTAATCTTTAAGAACATAAGAATGGCCATACTGGGTCAGACCAAAGGTCCATCCAGCCCAGTATCCTGTCTGCCGACAGTGGCCAATGCCAGGTGCCCCAGAGGGAGTGAACCTAACAGGAAATGGTCAAGTGATCTCTCCCCTGCCATCCATCTCCACCCTCTGACAAACAGAGGCCAGGGACACCATTCCTTATCCATCCTGGCTGATAGCCATTAATGGACTTAACCTAAATGAATTTAAACCCTGTTATAGTCCTAGCCTTCACAACCTCCTTAGGCAAGGAGTTCCACTTGTTGGCTGTGCGCTGAGTGAAGAAGAACTTTTTTATTTGTTTTAAACCTGCTACCCATTAATTTCATTTGGTGGCCCTAGTTCTTATATTATGGGAACAAGTAAATAACTTTTCCTTACTCACTTTCTCCATACCACTCATGATTTTATATACCTCTATCATATCCCCTCTTAATCTCCTCTTTTCCAAGCTGAAAAGCCCTAGCCTCTTTAATCTCTCCTTATATGGGACCCGTTCCAAACCCTTAATCATTTTAGTTGCCCTTTTCTAAACCTTTTCTAATACCAGTATATCTTTTTTGAGATGAGGACCACATCTGTATGCAGTATTCAAGATGTGGGTGTACCATGGATTTATATAAGGGCAATAAGATATTCTCCATCTTATTCTCTATCCCTTTTTTAACGATTCCTAACATCCCGTTTGGTTTTTTGACTGCCACTGCACACTCCGTGGACGACTTCAGAGAACTATCCACAATGACTCCAAGATCTTTCTCCTGATTAGTTGTAGCTAAATTAGCCCCCATCATATTGTATGTATAATTGGAGGTATTTTTTTCCAATATGCATTACTTTACATTTATCCACATTAAATTTCATTTGCCATTTTGTTGCCCAGTCACTTAATTTTTGTGAGAACTTTTTGAAGTTCTTCAGTCTGTAAATAATTCTCATAGTTTTTAGTTATTTAGTAGTTTTAGTTCTCATAGTTTTTAGTAGTTAGGGTAGGTTAAGATAGTTTGGATGCCTCCATTCATAGATAGCAGAGTTGTCCTTCTTCCTGGTGCCAAGACCTGCCTTTGGATGATCCGCACTCGAGCAAGTATTTAGGGGAAGCTCGTAGGAAGGACCTCTGCCAAATTTGTAAAGAATTCAAGCCCTGGACCTAGAAGGACCACACTGCTCATTTGAAGGTCCTCTGCATGGAGGCAGCCTTCAGACTGGCCTTGGACCCGCAGCTTCAGCTTCTGTGCAGAGTGCTCCTCCATCAACACAAGTCCCTCGGCACTCATCGTCTTCGCCAGTGCCTAAGAAGAAGCACCAGGAGAAGAGCTGGTCTCCGGTGCCAAAGGACAAAGACGGAGAGAGTGAGACCCATGCCAGGCTGCTCTTCATCCCCGGTACCACATCACCAGGTGCCCACAGCCCTGGTTCCGCAGCATCCTATGATGTCCACTCAAGACTATTGTACTGGCCAATTTATGGTCCCATCGATCCCTGAAGCATTTGCAGCTGCAAGGGTTCTTTTGACCCTACCGGAACCAGACTCCCCTGTCAGGGCTTGGCACCGCCAGTGTCCCAAAGTGGCAGGGAATTGATGCCAGTACCTAGACAGTCAGTGCGTCAGCTGTCCAAGAGGAAACCCTTGTTGATAACCTCAAGGTCCCCCAGGCAGCCTTCTCCGGCACCCAGTGGCACAACACTCCAACTTACCTCTCCTTCCTCATTGGACTCGGAGGAGGATTAGTATTTCTACCCCCCCACCCCCACCAAAGTGTCCGACTTCGCTGCTCTCTGGGCTGTTCCCACTCCATTATGGCACTGAGTTCGTCAGGACCTCTGGGTGCCTGGCCACCATACCCATGGGGCCCAACCATCATGCAGTGGCCTTTTTGGAACCCGTGAGGGTTTCGTCCACCACAAAGGGACTCGTTAGAGATTATCTTATTTGATTGTGTTGGAGCATCCCTAGTACTGCAGCATCTCTAGACACCCTGGAACCGGACTCCGGTACCAACCATGGTACCAAACCCCAAGAGGAAGCCCCTTCATGCTCCCCATCTGGGTTTAGCTTCCTCTTCATCCACTCTGGATGAAGCCACAGTGGCACCCGGGGTCTCTCCACCTCCAGATGACCACAAGGCATACCAAGACCTACTGAAATGGGTAGCCTCAAGCCTAGGGGTCCAAGCAGAGGTGGTTAAGGAGGTGACACAGCCTCATGGATATTCTGTGGTCAGTGGTCCTGTCCAGAGTTGCTTTGCTTCTACACAAGGCCGTCATGGACCCTTTTAAGGGGCTATGGCAAACCCCTGCCTCCCTTCCATCAACAGCAAAACACTTGGCGTGTAAATACTTTGTTCTGGCCAAGGGATATAAGTTCCTCTTTTCTTCTGGGTTCATTGGTGGTTGCAGTGGCCAATGAGCAAGACTTCCAGTGAGGGCCAAGCTCTGTGCCCAAGGCAAAGGACCCTAAGAAGCTGGATCTCCTTGGGCGCAAGGCTTACTCTTCAGGGGGCCTGCAACTTCATACAGCAAACCAGCAGACCATGCTGGGGTGCTACCACTTGAATGCATGGGAGTCTTTGCTTAAATTCATGGAGCCCCGCGTAAATGCAGATATCCGAGGAGCTGCAAGGCTCTACTGGGAACAGCAGTGGCGAAAGCAGCTGTACATCAGGCCACTGCATTCAGGATCCAGCGCCCCACGTGGGCAGCTCCTCCTGCATGGCTGTACCGCTCCCAGCCCTGCTCAGTGGCAGCTGTCTGGAAGTGTGCAAGCTATGACTCAGACCTCTGCAAGCTTGGTTAGCTATTGTCTACTCCCGCCTATCACCATCTCTTGGACTCAGTTCTCAGTCCTGGCCCGGGTCCTAGACTCGCTGCAGTGGTGGCTGGACAGACAACGCACAGTCAACCTGTGGAACTCCTTGCCTGAGGAGGTTGTGAAGGCTAGGACTAAACAGGGTTTAAAAGAGAACTGGATAAATTCATAAAGTCCATTAATGGCTATTAGGCAGGATGGATAAGGAATGGTGTCCCTGGCCTCTGTTTATCAGGGGGTGGAGATGGATGGCAGGGGAGAGATCACTTGATCATTACCTGTTAGGTTCACTCCCTCTGGGGCACTTGGCATTGGCCACTGTCGGTAGACAGGATACTGGGCTGGATGGACCTTTGGTCTGACCCAGTATGGCCATTCTTATGTTTGTACTGAATCCAGAGGAGCAAGTTTGCTTGGAGCAAGTCTATGAGATCCTAATGGGCAGTAGCTTGGCTGGATGGCTGTCTGTCTACTGGCAAAATGGAAAAGGTTCTGCATCTGGTGTTCACAATGACCAGTCCTGTCTCTGCAGTCTTCTCTGTAGCTCATTCTAGACAAGTGGTTCCCTAACTTTAACAACCTGTGAACCCTTTTCAATAAAATGTCAAGTCTTGCGAACCCCCTCCTAAAAGTGAATATTTCCAGGGATTTTCTCCTTTATCTGAGAATAAATTTAAAAAGCAGTGATCTTGGAAATATAAAATTTGTTTTTATGACATGCTTATTACACACTACCCTGAAAAAGAAAAGGAATACTTGTGGCACCTTAGAGACTAACCAATTTATTTGAGCATGAGCTTTCGTGAGCTACAGCTCACTTCATCGGATGCATACCGTGGAAACTGCAGAAGACATTATATACACACAGAGACCATGAAACAATACCTCCTCCCACCCCACTGTCCTGCTGGTAATAGCTTATCTAAAGTGATCATCAAGTTGGGCCATTTCCAGCACAAATCCAGGTTTTCTCACCCTCCGCGCCCCCCCCCCCACAAACTCACTCTCCTGCTGGTAATAGCCCATCCAAAGTGACCACTCTCTTCACAATGTGTATGATAATCAAGGTGGGCCATTTCCTGCACAAATCGAGGTTCTCTCACCCCCCTCCAAAAACCACACACACAAACTCACTCTCCTGCTGGTAATAGCTTATCCAAAGTGACCACTCTCCCTACAATGTGCATGGTAATCAAGGTGGGCCATTTCCTGCACAAATCGAGGTTCTCTCACCCCCCTCCAAAAACCACACACACAAACTCATTCTCCTGCTGGCAATAGCTCATCCAAACTGACCACTCTCCAAGTTTAAATCCAAGTTTAACCAGAACGTCGGGGGGGGGGTGAGGGGGGTAGGAAAAAACAAGGGGAAATAGGCTACCTTGCATAATGACTTAGCCACTCCCAGTCTCTATTTAAGCCTAAATTAATAGTATCCAATTTGCAAATGAATTCCAATTCAGCAGTTTCTCGCTGGAGTCTGGATTTGAAGTTTTTTTGTTGTAAGATAGCAACCTTCATGTCTGTGATTGCGTGACCAGAGAGATTGAAGTGTTCTCCGACTGGTTTATGAATGTTATAATTCTTGACATCTGATTTGTGTCCATTTATTCTTTTACGTAGAGACTGTCCAGTTTGACCAATGTACATGGCAGAAGGGCATTGCTGGCACATGATGGCATATATCACATTGGTGGATGTGCAGGTGAACGAGCCTCTGATAGTGTGGCTGATGTTATTAGGCCCTTTGGTGGTGGTGTCCCCTGAATAGATATGTGGGCACAGTTGGCAACGGGCTTTGTTGCAAGGATAGGTTCCTGGGTTAGTGGTTCTGTTGTGTGGTATGTGGTTGTTGGTGAGTATTTGCTTCAGATTGCGGGGCTGTCTGTAGGCAAGGACTGGCCTGTCTCCCAAGATTTGTGAGAGTGTTGGGTCATCCTTCAGGATAGGTTGTAGATCCTTAATAATGCGTTGGAGGGGTTTTAGTTGGGGGCTGAAGGTGACTGCTAGTGGCGTTCTGTTATTTTCTTTGTTAGGCCTGTCCTGTAGTAGGTGACTTCTGGGAACTCTTCTGGCTCTATCAATCTGTTTCTTCACTTCCGCAGGTGGGTATTGTAGTTGTAAGAAAGCTTGACAGAGATCTTGTAGGTGTTTGTCTCCGTCTGAGGGGTTGGAGCAAATGTGGTTGTATCACAGAGCTTGGCTGTAGACGATGGATCGTATGGTGTGGTCAGGGTGAAAGCTGGAGGCATGTAGGTAGGAATAGCGGTCAGTAGGTTTCCGGTATAGGGTGGACTACAAGCCGTCAAGAACACTATCCCCGATAATGGCACGGCTAACCTGGTGGCTGAACTTTGTGACTTTGTCCTTACCCATAACTATTTTACATTTGGGGACAATGTATACCTTCAGATCAGCGGCACTGCTATGGGTACCCGCATGGCCCCACAGTATGCCAACATTTTTATGGCTGATTTAGAACAACGCTTCCTCAGCTCTCGTCCCCTAAAGCCCCTACTCTACTTGCGCTATGTTGATGACATCTTCATCATCTGGACCCATGGAAAAGAAGCCCTTGAAGAATTCCACCATGATTTCAACAATTTCCATCCCACTATCAACCTCAGCCTGGTCCAGTCCACACAAGAGATCCACTTCATGGACACTACAGTGCTAATAAACAATGGTCACATAAACACCACCTTACACCGGAAACCTACTGACTGCTATTGCTACCTACATGCCTCCAGCTTTCACCCTGACCACACCACGCGATCCATCGTCTACAGCCAAGCTCTATGATACAACCACATTTGCTCCAACCTCTCAGACAGAGACAAACACCTACAAGATCTCTGTCAAGCTTTCTTTCAACTACAGTACCCACCTGCTGAAGTGAAGAAACAGATTGATAGAGCCAGAAGAGTTCCCAGAAGTCACCTACTACAGGACAGGCCTAACAAAGAAAATAACAGAACGCCACTAGCCGTCACCTTCAGCCCCCAACTAAAACCCCTCCAACGCATTATTAAGGATCTACAACCTATCCTGAAGGATGACCCAACACTCTCACAAATCTTGGGAGACAGGCCAGTCCTTGCCTACAGACAGCCCCGCAACCTGAAGCAAATACTCACCAACAACCACATACCACACAACAGAACCACTAACCCAGGAACCTATCCTTGCAACAAAGCCCGTTGCCAACTGTGCCCACATATCTATTCAGGGGACACCACCACCAAAGGGCCTAATAACATCAGCCACGCTATCAGAGGCTCGTTCACCTGCACATTCACCAATGTGATATATGCCATCATGTGCCAGCAATGCCCTTCTGCCATGTACATTGGTCAAACTGTACAGTCTCTACGTAAAAGAATAAATAGACACAAATCAGATGTCAAGAATTATAACATTCATAAACCAGTCGGAGAACACTTCAATCTCTCTGGTCACGCAATCACAGACATGAAGGTTGCTATCTTACAACAAAAAAACTTCAAATCCAGACTCCAGCGAGAAACTGCTGAATTGGAATTCATTTGCAAATTGGATACTATTAATTTAGGCTTAAATAGAGACTGGGAGTGGCTAAGTTATTATGCAAGGTAGCCTATTTCCCCTTGTTTCCGGGGGCGGGGTGAGAGAGCCTGGATTTGTGCTGGAAATGGCCCACCTTGATTACCATGCACATTGTGAAGAGAGTGGTCACTTTGGATGGGCTGTTTCCAGCAGGAGAGTGAGTCTGTGTGTGTGGTTTTTGGAGGGGGGTGAGGGAGTGAGAGAACCTGGATTTGTGCAGGAAATGGCCCACCTTGATTATCATACACATTGTGAAGAGAGTGGTCACTTTGGATGGGCTATTACCAGCAGGAGAGTGAGTTTGTGGGGGGGGGGGGCGTGGAGGGTGAGAAAACCTGGATTTGTGCTGGAAATGCCCAACTTGATGATCACTTTAGATAAGCTATTACCAGCAGGACAGTGGGGTGGGAGGAGGTATTGTTTCATGGTCTCTGTGTGTATATAATGTCTTCTGCAGTTTCCACGGTATGCATCCAATGAAGTGAGCTGTAGCTCACCAAAGCTCATGCTCAAATAAATTGGTTAGTCTCTAAGGTGCCACAAGTACTCCTTTTCTTTTTGCGAATACAGACTAACGGACGGCTGTTACTCTGAAACCTGACACTATTATTAATAATTTATCATTATAGTATTTTTTACATTATGAAAACGGCAGCACTCTTCCAAGATCTCACTTTTGTAGCTTATATCACTTTGAATGAGCCTGTTATAAGACAAGGCTCCTATGTTTCATCAAGGAGTATCAGATGTGAAACATCATGAAGATATTTAAGCAGCCAACTCAGAGTTCCTCCTATACGAGCATTCAGGTCTTGAGCAGTCCAGGCAAACAATGCACGTTACAACAAAGCTTTAACTTGTTCTTTATAATAATTTTAAAAACAATACTAGCTGCCTATTTAATTTTAAAAACAGCAAAAAATATTCACCTCCCTTTCCATTTCTTATAAGGAGTCTTGAAGTTTAAATCTCCTCAGTGTGATAGATGTGCTTGCTTTGATCTGCTTAGCTCTTGGAAGTCCAGGGGCTCCGGGCTGCTGGCTCTGTGCTGCCTGGGCTCCTTAGGGACAGCTGTCTGCCATTAGAGAACTTTTTCCTGGGAACCCCCTGTAACTTTTCACAAACCCCAGTTTGGGAACCACTGTTCTAGACTACCTGCTTTTGTTAAGACCTCAAGGGCTAGCCCTTTCCTCAGTTAAGGTCCATCTAGCAGCCAGCTTGGCCTTCATCCCATGATTAACAACCATTCTGTCTTTTCACATGACATGGTAGTTGTTTTCTCATAGGCCTAGCAAAGGTATATCCTCAAGTTAGGAATCCATCTCTCCCCTCCTCCCTTGGGACCTAAACCTGGACCCCTATTTGGACCACTGTCAACTTGCTTGCTGTTAAGCCTCTCTTGAAAAGTAGCCTTCCTGGCGACAGTCACCTTGCCCAGATGGCTTTGAGATCTGAGCTGTCACTTCGGAATCCCCATACATGGTCTTTTTCAAGGACAAGGTCCAGCTGTGACCACACCTGTTGTTCCTCCTGAAATCTGTATTAGTTCCATTGCAGTCAAGCACTTTTTCTGCCAGTGTTCTACTCTAAACTGCATGTGAACAGGGAAGATGTTAGATTAGATGTCATTAGATGTCCATCATTAGATGTCCAGTGTGCCCTGGCCTTCTACATACACAGGACCAAGCCATTCCACAGATCCATTCAGTTGTTCCTAGTGATAGCAGAAAGAATGAAAGGTCTCCCAATTTCACCAGAGAATCTCATTGTGGATCACTTCATGTATCAAGGCATGTTACATCCTTGCGAACATATCACCCCGGCTAACCTAACAGCTCTACCATGTCTCAAGCTTCTTCCACAGCTATTTTAGCACAGGTTCCAATTCAGGACTTCTGCAGGGTGAGAACCTGGTTGTCAGTTCATATGTTCACCATGCTATACGCCATTACACAACAGGCCAGAGACTGTTTCAGTTGGGCTGTATTACAGTCAGCTTGCCCTTGATCTCTGAACCCACCTCTGGGGCAGCTGCTTGTGAGTCACCTACATTGGAAGGGACATGTGCAAGCACTCAAAGAAATGGTTACTAACCTCTCTCTAACTTTTCTTTGCAATGTGTTGCACATGTCTGTTCCAAAACCCATCTTCCGTCCTCTCTTTGGAGGCGGTCGATCAGAAGAAACGGAAGGAGGGTAGGGTCTGCAAGGCCCCTTATACTGGTGCTATGAGCACGTGACACCAGTGGGCGCTAGAGCCGACACAACGGATGCAACTACGAGAATTTCTGGCAGCTGTGCTTGGGGCACTCACACCTACATGGAGTGGACATGTGCAACACATTTTGAAGAACAATGGTTACAGAAAGGTTAGTAACCATTTTTTGTCTGTGTCCAGATATGTTTTATTTCTGAAGTTTAACAGGAGTGTGTGTGGGTGGCCTGGATTTGGTTTAGTATACCCAGGGCTTGAAAAACCTTTCTCCTAGGTGAAAACAAAACCTTGCCTACTGAGGTATTGGGCATCTACATCAGCTATACTGCTTCTGTGGAATCTATGGTCTGTTCCTGCTCCAAGCAACAGCAGAGTGGTGGTAACAAGACTTGCCAGGTTCAGTGCTTGTTGTATTCAGTACCATGTGGGCAGCAATAAAACTGAGAATATCAAGTTAATTAAGATGCTGCTTGGTAAAGAAATGAGCAGCAGAGGAAGATATTGGAGTTACATAGGACAACGACCCCCAAACAAACTGTTGGAGGAGTAGACTAGCAGATCCTGCTTCATCTTCCCTTCTTCCAAATAGACCTGACTGCTGCAGGTGTGTGTGTAGGGAAGGCAGGAATTCATTCTCTTTAAGCAGCTAGAGGGGGTTGAACTTTACGTTTTTCAACTACCTACTAGACTGTGGGAAAGAGCCCCTAAAAAGTGTCCAGAAACAGCACCTTGGTAAATCCCAGCTCATTTCCCTTCTAAACAGCTGGTTGCATAGGAGCAGGATTTGTACTGTGGGATTTGAGGGTGGCTTCTCCTGTGCCTTGCTGGTGGGTTTTAGTCCTTTACTTCAGCCTCAAAATAGATATGAAAGATTTTCAGGTGGGGAGGAGAAAATCCACCAAAAGGGTTCAGGAGAAACCCCCTGGTACTTGCCCACCACCAGCTGTCAGGAAAAGGAAGGAGGCTGGGATATAAATCTCTAGATGATAGGGGCCTGGCAGACTTCAAGTCCTGAGTATGCTTGTTTTGTTCCTCGTTGAGCAGTTAATGAATGCTTATGGCTAAATGTTTCACATTACACAACAGTGAGAGTCAGTATGACAAGTGAAATCAGTTTTTGTAAATTTTGGTGTGAAACATAGCTATAACTGAGGAAATTATTATGAATCCCGTAGTTCATTTATATTCTGGAAGCTGAATAGTATAGAATGAAGAATCAAAGCCTCTTCTCTTCATTAGTGTTCAGACACCAGAGCATGTACATAGCCAACAATTCTGTAAATGTACCAGGGATAACCTTTCTTGTAGTAACTGGATTTGTTCAATTCCAGTGTCTAAATTTCTGATTTAGTTGTGTATCAAATAGAACCTGCTTTAAAAAAAAGATATTTAATTGAGCAAAACTTAATCATTCCGTGAAGGCTACTTTTTCTCGGTGAAGAGGCAGGTCTGGCTTGAAATGGGGAGAGGTTTCTGTTCCTTTCAAATAAAGATTTCTTTGAATGCTGTTATGCAAGTTATAAGATCTAAAAGTGTGGCTTTAAAAAAACCTGTGTGGTCAGAATGTAGTTTTGCTTTAACTTTATTTTAACTCCATAAGCAAATGAGGCATTGGATTTGTACATGTGAATGGATCTCACACACACAATTTAATCTGAGAATTTGTACCTGTCATCCTTTCTCCACACTTGTAGAATAAATGTGTAACCAAATGCAGTGGCTACCATTCAAACTGAATGTGTCAGTCTTATTCCAACCGTTTTATTTTAACTCCAAAGTAAGGTGGAAACTAGTCAACAAGGAAGAAAATAATACTGTAGACAACTGGAGTGTAATGAAAAATAGGGTTGGTACATCCTGTTGTAAATTCAGGCCTCAATCCCGCAGTTGGATGTGTCTGAGAACCCGTTGTGTCCAAAGTAAGCCACATTTAAAAAAATTCACTATTTACTTCAAAGACAACTTAGAATGAAATGTTGTAAAGATTGTGTGGCTTCTCAGATGTTTGCAATAGTTGCTTACCACTTATTTGGAGTTGAACTTCCACTTTATTACGAGATCTATTTCTATGCAATGAGATCTTACACTTTATAGTTACAAAGAATGCCTCTTATAGGCACTGTGCTTTTTACACACACACGTTCTGGCCTCAAGCAATACGGAATCCAGAGGGATTTCGTATTTTTATTCACTTTCTGTGAACTATCTGCTAGAAATAGGAATGCCTACATGAATTTCTCTCATGAGTAAGAGTACTTTTTCCATATTTTACAATAGATCCCTGTTTTTGGAAGTAATGTTGCTCTTCTCTCTGGCTTATCCATTTCCAGCTCTTGCTATTTTCTGGTTTCTGAAGTGGTAAAGGACAGACACAGATTGTGAAACTAATCCATAAATGTTGATATGGCACCCTTAAACCAGTGTTCCCCACCTTAAAAGTTCTGGGTTTCCTGTTGACCTGAGGATATTGAATTGCAGGAAAATACTAAAATCCCTTTTTATTTAAGCTGTTTTTCAGCTGGTGTCTTTCCAAAGGGTTAATAAAGAAGGGGCAAAAGTGAGGGCTGGATCATCAAGGGGAATTGATTCAGGGAAGGTCTGTGGCCTGTATTACACAGGAGGCTAGACTAGATGATAAGTGGTCTCTTCTGGCCTTATCTATAAAAGGGTGTCCTTATTTCACATGTGAAGGTCAGTGAAAACTTTCTGAGAACGACTACAGATAAGGTGTTCTCAATAACACTGGCCTGCACTTTCAAAGCGAACTCCTGATTTTGAATGTGGGGCTCCCAGCTTGAGATACCAGAAAGGGGGCCGCCTGATCACAAGTGCTGCATATCTGATCATTGAACATCAAAACCCTTTGCAGTTTCAAGTTGCACACACAATATTACTAATTATGCTTGAAAACTTAAGCTTGCTTTCTTATAAACCTGTGCAAATAACTCGTTTGCAGTGTAACTTTACTTAATAGAATTTGGTTAATGTGGTAATGGTTAATTTGAACTTAGAATTTACAACTGGGTTGTATCAGTTTTGTGTTTTAATACTTGGCACAAAGTATTTTTCAGAGACTCTCATGAGACTTTCTTCAGCAGTAAAGCATCTTGAGTTATGTATGTCATTTTACAGGTGAGCAAACTGAGTCACAGAAGTGTAAAGCTTTTTGACCAAGGTGACGAGTGAGTCAGCACCAAAAAAATATTTGAATAAACATGAATCTCTTTATTATGGGAAAGCTGTTTGTACAGAAACAGTTCTGACTGTTAAATCTAACACACAGCTCCAGTTTGTGGTCAGTTATCCACTAATGTTGGGTCTCTTGAATTTCTAGTAATCAATCTAGTGACTCACTATCTAATGATCATCACTCCCTGTGACTCCTTGTGTGATGATGACACTTAGCACTCTTTGTATGTCTCAAAGTGCATCCAAAAAGGTAGGCATCACCCCCATTTTACCATCAGGAAAACTGAGAGTCAAAGAGGGGAAGTGACTTGTGCCAAGTTCACCCAAGTTGTCTTACTCTCAGCATAGTGTCTGTGTCTGGGGCCATGCTGTCTTTAAATTGGTTTGCAGGAGGAGTCCAGCCTTTATCAGCTTCAGCAGAGTCCTAGGATTACTATTGACCCATAATCCCACAGTGTACCTGTGTTGAGACCACTGGGTTAATACGCATCTTTCTGGCATTTCAGTATAGAGTTTTAAATTAGAAAGTGATGTCTTCCACTAAAAGATCACTTATTGGCTTCTAATTAAACTGGTACAATTAGTTGTCTTTTGAGTATTACAGTTAATATTAGAGCATCTAACTTTGCCTCTGGATGCAAACATGCTAATAGCGATCTTTCTGCTTCTGAATCCTGGTTATATAAAGGAGGTGACAGTCTTGGAAGGAAGTTTTCTATGAAGTAAGAATTTCTTTGCAATGTGAGGTGTATGATTTCTTCAAACTTAAAGAAACAGAACTCATTTTCCCCAATATTTTGAGAAGTGTTCCTGAATGTCTTGCTTTTCTTCCCCTTTCTCCTCTGATCCTGCATGATTTGCATGATGATTTATCTCCTAGTGCTTACATAAGGATGACTGAGTTATCCCTTTTTCAGACAATCTTTATCCTCCTTCTCTGCAGTCATTAAAACAGTCAGGCAGAAATGACCTGGGCTTAAACTTATCCAAAAGATAGGGCATCAACGATGCAAAATAGCGTCTCTTCTCTTCTATCCATAGTCCCTGGCCAAAGAATGCTATATGCTCAATATTGAGTATGTTAAATCACTCCTAGTGCAAGATCCCGACAGACAATTTGAGCATTCTGCCATCAGCGAGATTAGTATATTTAAATTACTGTAAACCACAATCTCAGTTAAACTAAAATATTTCAATGGCAAGGAGATCAGCTTATTTAGTAGGGCTTGAAATTTCAGTGATGAAGTTTTTCACTTAGCTTATATTTCAGAACTCTGCATGGTGGTACCTGAACTGTTATAACATGGCTTTTTTTCCCTGTGTACACTAGTCATCTAACCGTGTTAGTGAGTTTTTAGCCTACTTGGGTTAAACATGGCTATAATACATTTTTCTGTCCACACAGACAAGACTGTTTTTAGGGAATATGTATATGCATCTATAAATGAGACTATTCTCTTTTAGGGAATATGTGTATGCATATACATTTTAAATCCAAACAGAAAAAAAGAAACCACGTTTTAACAATACCTTCCCCATCCTGTTTTTCTGTTATTTTGCAGACAGATCCTTATTCTGGGAGCACTGTCTAGCATGTGAAACAAGTTTGATGTTCAAGATATTACATGCCTATGTTAAAATTACCTCTGAATGTAGGTGATACCTATTATATATAATTTAGTTTAGGGAGAACGCGCTTACAGCAAATTGGCTTTAGTAATATTTCTCTTTCAAATGTATGTACTTTTAGTAAATATGGGCAAGCACACATACCAAATGGTTCTCATTGGGTGATTTAAAACTGCATGTTGTGAATAAATGCCAAATGTTTAGCATCTTTTTCTGTTTTAACTTCTGCGAAATTATTTGAAATACTTTACAGTTCGCTTTGCACTGACTGGATCATTGCTGATGCCAAAAGGGAGGGTTTTCCAAATAAATCTTTAATGTTTGATCTGAAACTCTGCTGCTAGTTCAACGTTATTGATAAACAATTGCTAAAATTTGATTCCTCTGCATGTTAGCATTATGGGAATGCTAATTTACACATGTGGCAATTGTGTAAATAGTCTCACTTTTATAATTTCCCTAAAAGGAGATTTATATCAGGATGAAACTTGATGGTCTTGGTCTGAGTCCATTAATTAGTTCCTGTGTGTGTGTTTAAAAAAAAAAAATACATCACTGCTGAAAAGGCTTGTATTCTGGTTTTATAACTTTTGGCCATGCTCCAAATTTGATGTCCTCCCTCTTGAGTCAAGTAACTTGTTACATGCTGGAGACTTTAAAAAGTATCTGTACTGAGTGGCAATCCATTATCCTATTTCAGCTGCAGGTTTCATGGCAGAACCTGCCTTTCTACATAAGGCAACGGAATTATGAAAAAACTATTGTCAACAATTGATGCAATGTATGGTTTCTCTGTGATGCGACGTTTGAGGAACCCTGTTGAGGCTGGTATTTTAATATTGTTGCTAAACAGGCTTAATCTGGCGACTTTTTATTCCCCCACTTTCCTGATAATGGTGTGCAAATCAAGCATGTGTGTGGATGCATGCAGAGGTGAACTGGCAGCAGTAGAAGAGCAGAAGTAAATATTCTTCTTTGAGTGGTTTCCCTGTGGATCCTCCACTCTACACGTCGTTGCATCCCTGCGCCAGAGATCGGAGATTTCTCGCAGCAGTACTTGGTTGGGGGAAGGGAGCACACAGGAGTAGTCTCGTGCAGCCGTTGGCACCTCCTGCAGCTTGCGCTCCCCCCCACTGTCCCCTTGGTTCCTTCTCAACCGTTCTCGGCTGCAGACGGAGCTCCGTGGCAGTGCTCTTTGATATTTTCAGGGGAAGAAGGGGGAAAAAAAAAAGTTACAAGTTACATAGGAACTTCTTTTTGGTCTACACTTAGTTACATTGTTTAGGTTTCAGAGTAGCAGCCTTGTTAGTCTGTATCTGCAAAAAGAAAAGGAGGACTTGTGGCACCTTAGAGACTAACAAATTTATCTGAGCATAAGCTTTCGTGAGCTACAGCTCACTTCATCGGATGCATCCGATGAAGTGAGCTGTAGCTCACGAAAGCTTATGCTCAGATAAATTTGTTAGTCTCTAAGGTGCCACAAGTCCTCCTTTTCTTTTTACATTGTTAGTCTTAGTCTATACATAGTTTTCTCAGTTCCTCTTAGGTTCCCCTCCCCCCCCACACGCAAAAAAAAAGAAAAAAAAGAAAAGACTTTCTCTCCTTAACTCCGCGTTTGGGAACAGTTTCTACAGTTTATCATTATAATTAACTCCCACCCTTATCTCTTGAGAGACGGGAGAGGCTTAACTGCAATCATGCTGGGCTCAACGGGATTTAAAAAGTGTGACTACTGACGGCCACACATCCTGCATTCAACTCATATCTCCCAGAAATGCATACATTGCAGCAACTTAACAACAAGAGCAAGATGTGACAGGGATCTCCGTTTGAAAATGCTGCTGCTGGAGAAATCCCCTTCAACTTCCACAAGAAATGTCCTCCAGTGAGTCTCATAAACCGAGATCCCTGAGCTGTGATAAGGCTCCGACTTCCAAAACTGTCAGGAAGCGAGCCTCGACCTCTCCAGCAAGAGGGTCTCAGAAAAAAAGAGCTTCCCCAGCGAGGTCTTTACCCTCAGTGCTCCACTCATCCGGAGTGAGCACTTACAAGGCACCGGCACCGTCCCTCAGCGGACCCGTGCTGAGCCCCAACATGTGGCACCGGAGCTGAGACATCAAGTTTCCTCCATGGCACCGGCAGTGGCACCGCAGTCAATGCTGCTGCCACCGGCACCAACCCAAGACTTGCTGCCGCCTAACAAGCCGAATCTAGCACCAATCAGCTCTCCAATGCTCGACCGCAATCCCAAGGTGGGACCAGCGCAACTCCTGCGTCCTGCTGACATAGCAGTTTCTTTGGCACCACAGTCACCACTGCTCAGCATCGAACACTCCCCGAGCTACATAGCACGGTACCATCCTTCATCTCCTGAACCATTCTCCATGCATAGTGGTGAGGAAGGAGATGTGCAGGACAACTGCTTCTCTTAATGTTCATCCCCATCACAGATGAGACCTACATGGAATGCTGTGAAGCCTAAGCCTCATCCCTCCGAGTATTCACAGCCCTGGTATGCACAGCACTGGCCTTACCCATTACCACCTTATCCCATGCAATGGCCACAATGGGGTCATTGGCCCACATACCAGAACCCCTATTCTGGTCCTCCTTCCCCAGCAACAAGAGGTTCCAGAGTACACCGATCATTACCACATAGAGAAACCTCTAACCCCCCTGAGACAGAGATAGAAGAAGAGGAGATACGATCTCAGGCAGACCTGGATGATTCACCACCTGCCCCACGGTCATCTTCTGCACCAGACAAAGCAGTGACACTGTCTACCCCATGACACCAGATCTGAAACGGTTCCAAGAACTCTTCAAAAGAGTAGCAAACAGCCAAGAAATTGCCTTACATGAGGTGCAGGAGAAACAAAATAAACAAAATAAGTTGTTAAAAATCTTACAACCAGCATCATTGACCAAGATTGCCCTCCCCATGGATAAGGCTATAATAGAGCCTGCGGAGGTAATATGGCAAACACCGGCATCGGCACCACCCACCAACAAAAGGGCTGACAGAAAATACTTCGTTCCAGCTAAAGGCATGGAATTTTTGTTTTCACACCCGCAAGCCTGTTCTCTGGTGGTGGAGGCTGCTATCAGCGCAGTAAACAGCCTCATTTCTGCTCCTCACTGCAAGATAAAGAACACAAGAGACTGGACCTCTTTGGGTGGAAAGTTTACTTGTCAGCCACCCTTCTGCTTAGACTTGCCAACTATTCTGGTCTACTAGCAAATTACGACTACTCTAACTATAGTAAAATACAAGAGCTCGTGGAGGACCTCCCTGAGCATAAACGTCCTCAACTCAATGCCGTTATCAGCAAGGGTCAGTTAATAGCCCGCACAGTGTTGCAAGCCTCAATGGATGTAGCGGGGACAGCTGCCCGAACAACTGCAACAGCTGTGGTTATGAGAACATCATGGTTGCCAGTTCGGGAATTCCAAAAGAACTACAGCTAAAAGTGGAAGACCTCCCCTTCAATAGGGATAAACTATTCTAGTCTCAAACAGACGACCTCTCCCATACCATGAAGGCCTCCTGAGCGACGCTGCGTACACTAGGCATAAACCCACCATGTGACAAACGCCCTGGCTTTACACCATAGCAGAGGTCATGAGGCACCTCGTTTAACCATCAACAACCACAATACTTCACTCAGAACAGACCCAAACAATGGGCTCAGACAACGAACTCCACAGAACCAGGCCTCATCCATCTACATCTAAGCCACAATTTTGAAGTCTTGGTCAAGGGTATGCATGACCTCCCCACACCTCTAGCACCAACAGATACCCCATCCCACTATTTTGGTCACCGCCTATGCCCATTTTACCATGCCTGGGCTGCGATAACCACAGATCAGTGGGTTTTGGAGATCATAGAATCTGGCCACACCATTCCTTTCACAGCCATCCCCCCTACCCTTCCCTGTTCCTCTTCAGGGACCCCTCTCACAAGCACCTTCTGCAACAGGAAGTGATCACCTCCTACTCCTGGGTGCTGTAGAACTTGTACCATATCAATACCGAGGGAGGAGTTTTTATTCCAAATATTTCCTGACAGAGAAAAAGGAGGGGGATGGAGACCAATCTTAGATCTCTGAAAACTCAGCAGGTGTATACACAACCACAGGTTCAAAATGGTCACTCTGGCCACAATAATTGCAGCGCAAGATGGGGGGGACTGGTTTGCAACCTTCGACCTCCAAGATGTATACTTCCATATTACAATATATCCTGCCCACAGATGGTTCATAGAATATCAGGGTTGGAAGGGACCTCAGGAGGTCATCTAGTCCAACCCCCTGCTCAAAGCAGGACCAATCCCCAATTAAATCATCCCAGCCAGGGCTTTGTCAAGCCTGACCTTAAAAACTTCTAAGGAAGGAGATTCCACCACCTCCCTAGGTAACACATTCCAGTGTTTCACCACCCTCGTAGTGAAAAAGCTTTTCCTAATATCCAACCTAAACCTTCCCCACTACAACTTGAGACCATTACTCCTTGTCCTGTCATCTTCTACCACTGAGAATAGTCTAGAACCATCCACTTTGGAACCACCTCTCAGGTAGTTGAAAGCAGCTATCAAATCCCCCCTCACTCTTCTCTTTTGCAGACTAAATAAGCCCAGTTCCCTCAGCCTCTCCTAATAAGTCATGTGTTCCAGACCCCTAATCATTTTTGTTGCCCTTTGCTGGACTCTCTCCAATTTTTCCACATCCTTCTTGTAGTGTGGGGCCCAAAACTGGACACAGTACTCCAGATGAGGCCTCACCAATGTCGAATAGAGGGGAACGATCACGTCCCTCGATCTGCTGGCTATGCCCCTACTTATACATCCCAAAATGCCATTGGCCTTCTTGGCAACAAGGGCACTCTGTTGACTCATATCCAGCTTCTCGTCCACTGTCACCCCTAGGTCCTTTTCCGCAGAACTGCTGCCTAGCCATTCGGTCCCTAGTCTGTAGCGGTGCATGGGATTCTTCCATCCTAAGTGCAGGACCCTGCACTTATCCTTGTTGAACCTCATCAGATTTCTTTTGGCCCAATCCTCCAATTTCATAGAATCATAGAATCATAGAATATAAGGGTTGGAAGGGACCCCAGAAGGTCATCTAGTCCAACCCCCTGCTCAAAGCAGGACCAAATCCCAGTTAAATCATCCCAGCCAGGGCTTTGTCAAGCCTGACCTTAAAAACCTCTAAGGAAGGAGATTCTACCACCTCCCTAGGTAACGCATTCCAGTGTTTCACCACCCTCTTAGTGAAAAAGTTTTTCCTAATATCCAATCTAAACCTCCCCCACTGCAGCTTGAGACCATTACTCCTCGTTCTGTCATCTGATACCATTGAGAACAGTCTAGAGCCATCCTCTTTGGAACCCCCTTTCAGGTAGTTGAAAGCAGCTATCAAATCCCCCCTCATTCTTCTCTTCTGCAGGCTAAACAATCCCAGCTCCCTCAGCCTCTCCTCATAAGTCATGTGTTCCAGACCCCTAATCATTTTTGTTGCCCTTCGCTGGACTCTCTCCAATTTATCCACATCCTTCTTGAAGTGTGGGGCCCAAAACTGGACACAGTACTCCAGATGAGGCCTCACCAATGTCGAATAGAGGGGAACGATCACGTCCCTCGATCTGCTCGCTATGCCCCTACTTATACATCCCAAAATGCCATTGGCCTTCTTGGCAACAAGGGCACACTGCTGACTCATATCCAGCTTCTCGTCCACTGTCACCCCTAGGTCCTTTTCCGCAGAACTGCTGCCTAGCCATTCGGTCCCTAGTCTGTAGCTGTGCATTGGGTTCTTCCGTCCTAAGTGCAGGACCCTGCACTTATCCTTGTTGAACCTCATCAGATTTCTTTTGGCCCAATCCTCCAATTTGTCTAGGTCCTTCTGTATCCTATCCCTCCCCTCCAGCGTATCTACCACTCCTCCCAGTTTAGTATCATCCGCAAATTTGCTGAGAGTGCAATCCACACCATCCTCCAGATCATTTATGAAGATATTGAACAAAACCGGCCCCAGGACCGACCCTTGGGGCACTCCACTTGATACCGGCTGCCAACTAGACATGGAGCCATTGATAACTACCCGTTGAGCCCGACAATCTAGCCAGCTTTCTACCCACCTTGTAGTGCATTCATCCAGCCCATACTTCCTTAACTTGCTGACAAGAATACTGTGGGAGACCGTGTCAAAAGCTTTGCTAAAGTCAAGAAACAATACATCCACTGCTTTCCCTTCATCCACAGAACCAGTAATCTCATCATAGAAGGCGATTAGATTAGTCAGGCATGACCTTCCCTTGGTGAATCCATGCTGGCTGTTCCTGATCACTTTCCTCTCATGCAAGTGCATCAGGATTGATTCTTTGAGGACCTGCTCCATGATTTTTCCGGGGACTGAAGTGAGGCTGACTGGCCTGTAGTTCCCAGGATCCTCCTTCTTCCCTTTTTTAAAGATTGGCACTACATTAGCCTTTTTCCAGTCATCCGGGACTTCCCCGGATTTGTCTAGGTCCCTCTGTATCCTATCCCTACCTGCCACCGTATCTACCACTCCTAGTTTAGTATCATCCACAAATTTGCTGAGAGTGCAATCCACACCATCCTCCAGATCATTTGTGATTCCCGAGGTTTACAGTAGGACCCAACCACTACCAATACAGTGTCCTTCCCTTCAGACTGTCCACTGCTTCCCCCGTATTCTCAAACGCTTGTGGTAGTAGCAGCACATTTACGACACAAACGAGTCCTAATCTTCCCCTATTTGGACAATTGCCTTCTCAGGGGTGCCAACCGACAAGAAATGGCAGGCATGTTGAAGACCACACTAGACCTGTTTCACCAGCTGGGTTTACAGATAAACTCCAATCGTTGGGTTGGTTCCAGGGTGGATTTCTTTTAGTTTATCGGAGCCGACTTAGACTCCATACAAGCCAAGGCAATATTGCCAAACCACAGATTCACTACATTGACCAATCTTATTTCCACTGTGACCATCAGCCCACAAACTTCAGTGAGGACATGCCTTCAGATTCTGGGACATATGGCACCTTACTACGAAAGTTGTAACTATGCCAGACTCCATATGTGCTGTCTGCAGCACTGGTCTGTGCACCCAGCAAACACTCTCTCAACAGACGTGTGACACTACCACCAAGGGTTATCCTCTCCTTAAAATGGTGGACACAGCCAGGGAATGTATGCTCTGGGATTCCCTTTCAATAAGACCTCCCATCAGTGACTATTACAACAGATGCCTCCCTGATAGGTTGGGGCGCCCACTTGGGTCAACACAGTGTACAAGGCAAGTGGTCTGGGACTACATATCTATCTCCTGGAACGCCACGTGGTACACAATGCATGCCGACACTTCCTCCCACTCATATGAGACACCTCAATCTCTATTCTCACCGACAACGTGGCATGCATGTTTTACATCAGTCACCAAGGAGGAGCCAGGTCTCACTTGCTATGCGTAGAAGCCAGGAATTTATGGAACTTCTGCATCTGCAACAATATAAACATCACAGCATCATGCCTACCAGTGTGCCAAAACACTACAGCAGGCACTTCTCACAGGAACATAAGTGGGAAATCCACAACAGTGTTTTCGACATAATATTCCAAAAATGAGGTCACCCAGCAATCGACCTTTTGGCCTCAGCGACAAATCACAAATGTCCACTATTTTGCTCCAGGGCAGGCCTGGCACCGGGATTGTTAGGGATGCCTTCCTCATCCCGTGGAACGAGTCACTCATATGCCTTCCCATTGATACCACTGATCCAACGGGTCATCCGCTAGATATGACTCAACAGAACATACAACTTTTTCATTGTCCCCACATGGCCCAGACAGATTTGGTTTCCATAACTTTCACATCTAGCAGTCTGTGCCCCACAACAGCTGCCTTTCCAGATGGACCTCCTGTCCGAGAACAAGGGCCTGACAACTCCATCTAGACCCAGCGAAACTCCATCTCAAAGCTTGTCTCCTCTCTGGTTCCAACATGGGGAATTGAACCGTTTGGAGAAAGTAAAACGGCTATTATTAAATAGTCATCCCATCGCCTCATCATGAGAAATACTTATCACCACAAGTGGAGAAGATTCTCCCTTTGGGGTCAGCAAAAACAGCTAGACGCGACCAAGGCACTTCTGTGATCCTAGACTACCTACAAGAACGGAAGGAAAAGGGATTAACCATAAGCTCTATTAAAGTACACCTCCCTGCCATTACGACTCGCCACGAACAGACAGAAGGAACTTCAATATTTGCTCACCCGATTACACAGCGCTTTCTAGCAGGTATACAGAACATTTACCCAGAAGTACGCCAACCTGCACCACCATGGGATCTCAGTCTTGTGCTCAGATGTCTCACAAGACCACCCTTCGAGCCTCTAGCAACCTGCTCGCTCCTTCATATATCAATGAAGGTCACATTCTTAGTGGCAATCACGTCTGCCAGATGTGTCAGTGAAATAGGAGCATTGATGGCTGAACCACAGTACGCTGTATTTACCAAAGACGACAACATGTTATGTCCTCACCCAAAATTCTTGCCCAACGTGGCTACAAATTTTCATATTAACCAAACTGTACACTTACCTGCCTTCTATCCCAAGTCACATAACGACTCTCGAGAAGCAATGTTGCACATGCTAGATGTCAGACAGGCTGTAACCTTTTACTTGGACAGAACTAAACCATTTTGCAAGTCACCAAGACTATTTGTCTCTATAGCAGAGTGCTCCAAGGACTCTACAAAATTGACCCAGAGACTCTCCAAATGGGTCTCTACCTATATTCAAACTTGCTACCATCTGCATCACAAAGAACCACCAGCCCGCCGCCACCCCCGCTGGTGGACATCAGATCCCACTCAACGCGAGCCATGGTGAAATTGTGCAAGAATACAACCGATGTCCCCCGAATAGATATTTGTAGAGCTGCAACCTGGACATGGGAGCACACTTTTGCAAAGCATTATGCTATCACCCAAGGCCTTGTCTCAGATTCTATTGTTGGCCTTACAGTGCTCTCATCACACACTTGTACATAACTCCGAACCCCTACCACCCTGGTGGGGTACTGTCCTACAAGCACCTAGAGTGGAGCACCCACAGGGACACCACTTAAAGAAGTAGTAGTTACTCACCTTTTGCAGTAATAATGGTTCTTCGAGTTGTGTCCACCTGTGGGTGCTCCACTACCCACCCTCCTTCCCTCCTACTTGTCAGGGGAGCGCGCTACAGGAGGCGCCAACGGTTGCACAAGACGACTCCTGTGCCCTTCCCCCGACTGAGTACTGCTGCGAGAAATCTTCGGCGCAGGGACGCACCGACACCTGGAGTGGATTACCCACAGGGGGAGACATCTCGAAGAACCATCGTTACTGCACAAGGTGAGTAACTTCTTCCCATCTTTCATTTGAAAGAGGCCCGATCAATAGAGCTTTAGAGTGGGCTTTGTTTTCACTAGGTAAAAAGGGGAGTTAACTCAAGTTAGCTAACATGAGATAAACTCCTAGGGAAGACAAGTCAGTTTAGTTTTCATGTGAATTAGCAGGTCAAACCAGGGTAACCTTAGGCTTCCCTCTAGTCTTTAACTTGGTCTGCTAATACACGTGAAGCTACAGACTGCTTGTCTTAACTAGGATTTTAACTCAAGTTAGCTAATTTAAGTTAAGAACACACTTTGAAAAAAA
This sequence comes from Caretta caretta, assembly GCF_965140235.1. Classification (NCBI taxonomy): domain Eukaryota; kingdom Metazoa; phylum Chordata; order Testudines; family Cheloniidae; genus Caretta; species Caretta caretta. Next base: position 4,177,755 of record NC_134230.1, on the reverse strand, counting down.
AAAGTGAAACGCCTTTAGCCTCCTCCCCATCCATCATATTAATAGATTCCAAGGCCCAAAGGGACCATTGTGATCTAGTCTGACCTCCCATATAACTTCCCCAAAATGAAATAAAGCATTCAGGAAATGCATGGGATACCAGAGACTTAGAGGAAGTAGTATAATTTTTCTACCACAGTGAACATTTTAAGCAAAGGAAGCTAGGAAGTTTCATCCTTTAAATTTAAACTGCTGACTCAGTGACGTATAGCAACTTATGTCCACTAATTTGCCAGACAATTCTTAATCAAAGATTAGCTGGTGGCACCTTGATTTTATTTTATATTCCAGCAGCTATACATAAACTCTTCATTGAAGGATGTAATCAGCCAGAAAACTGTACCTCCTGATGGAGGTTTTATGGGCCGTGCCCTCTCCTCCTCCCCCCACCTTCCGCCCCCATCAGTCAGGTTGAAAACAGTGTATACTCTTCTGTGAATAATGGCTAATATCCTAAATCCAACACCTTTTTTTTTTTTAAATCTACTCATTGTACCACCAAAGTAGTGTAGATAGACAATGTTTCTTCAAAAAGAAAAGGAGTACTTGTGGCACCTTAGAGACTAACAAATTTATTTGAGCATAAGCTTTCGTGAGCTACAGCTCACTTCTTTGGATGCATTCAGTGGAAAATACAGTGGGGAGATTTATATACACAGAGAACATGAAACAGTGGGTGTTACCATACACACTGTAAGGGGAGTGATCACTTAAGATGAGCTAATACCAGCGGGGGGAGGGAGGGGAGAAAACCTTTTGTAGTGATAATCAAGATGGGCAATTTCCAGCAGTTCACAAGAAGGTCTGAGGAACAGCGGGGGGGGGAGGAGTGGATAAAGATGGGGAAATAGTTTTACTTTGTGTAATGACCCATCCACTCCCAGTGTGTATTCAAGCCTAAGTTAATTGTATCCAGTTTGCAAATTAATTCCAATTCAGCAGTCTCTCCTTGGAGTCTGTTTTTGAAGTTTTTTTGTTGAAGAATTGTCACTTTTAGGTCTGTAATCGAGTGACCAGAGAGATTGAAGTGTTCTCCGACTGGTTTTTGAATGTTATAATTCTTGACGTCTGATTTGTGTCCATTTATTCTTTTACGTAGAGACTGTCCAGTTTGACCAATGTACATGGCAGAGGGGCATTGCTGGTACATGATGGCATATATCACATTGGTAGATGTGTAGGTGAACGAGCCTCTGATAGTGTGGCTGATGTGATTAGGCCCTGTGATGGTGTCCCCTGAATAGAAATGTGGACACAGTTTGCAACGGGCTTTGTTGCAAGGATAGGTTCCTGGGTTAGTGGTTCTGTTGTGTGGTGTGTGGTTGCTGGTGAGTATTTGCTTCAGGTTGGGGGGCTGTCTGTAAGCGAGGACTGGCCTGTCTCCCAAGATTTCTGAGAGTGTTGGGTCATCCTTCAGGATAGGTTGTAGATCCTTGATGATGTGTTGGAGAGGTTTTAGTTGGGGGCTGAAGGTGATGGCTAGTGGCATTCTGTTATTTTCTTTGTTGGGCCAGTCCTGTAGTAGGTGACTTCTGGGTACTCTTCTGGCTCTGTCAATCTGTTTCTTCACTTCAGCAGGTGGGTACTGTAGTTGTAAGAATGCTTGATAGAGATCTTGTAGGTGTTTGCCTCTGTCTGAGGGGTTGGAGCAAATGCGGTTGTATCGTACAGCTTGGCTGTAAACAATGGATCGTGTGGTGTAATCTGGGTGAAAGCTGGAGGCATGTAAGTAGGAATAGCGGTCAGTAGGTTTCCAGTATAGGGTGGTGTTTATGTGACCTTCGCATATTAGCACCACAGTGTCCAAGAAGTGGATCTCTTGTGTGGACTGGTCCAGGCTGAGGTTGATGGTGGGATGGAAATTGTTGAAATCATGGTGGAATTCCTCAAGGGCTTCTTTTCCATGGATCCAGATGATGAAGATGTCATCCATGTAGCGCAAGTAGAGTAGGGGCATTAGGGGACGAGAGCTGAGGAATCTAGCCCAGTCTGAAATTTAATACTGCCCACTACTTTCAGAAACAAAAGGAGACTTTGTAACTCATTTTCAACCCACTTTACTATGCCACCATGCCTGTGAGGTTGCTACCATGTGCCTTCATAATGAGAGTTCAAATTCTTTTTCTTATGAACAATTGGACACCTGGATACATATCTAAATCATGAAGCCTGCATGATCATCAGGCAGACCAGCTGTGCCTTTTCTGCATTGGAGAAGGAATTTAGAATGATCAACAAGCACCTTTATAGTAGTCAAGAAAAATAAGCTTCGTAGAGTGCATATTTGTGCCTTACAAAAACTATCACTAGAGAAAATAACTGGTGTATTTGATGTATATATTTTCAGATGCTCTTAGTGGTACGTATAACACTGCATAGAGGGAATTAACCACATTGTAGTAAATAGTTTCTTTAAAATAGAAACAGGAAGAGGATTTTTCATATTAATTTTTTTTTAAAAAAAATCTACCTTAAGAGACACAACAGTAAATGCACATTATCCTCAGCATTTTTCCAACGAATGGCTCAGCAGCAGAAAAGGACCTAGGGGTTACAGTGGACAAGAAGCTGGATATGAGTCAACAGTGTGCCCTTGTTGCCAAGAAGGCCAATGGCATTTTGGGATGTATAAGTAGGGGCATTGCCAGCAGATCGAGGGACGTGATCGTTTCCCTCTATTCGACACTGGTGAGGCCTCATCTGGAGTAGTGTGTCCAGTTTGGGGCCCCACACTACAAGAAGGATGTGGAATAATTGGAAAGAGTCCAGCGGAGGGCAACAAAAATGATTAGGGGACTGGAACACATGACTTATGAGGAGAGGCTGAGGGAACTGGGATTGTTTAGTCTGCAGAAGAGAAGAATGAGGGGGGATTTGATAGCTGCTTTCAACTACTTGAAAGGGGGTTCCAAAGAGGATGGCTCTAGACTGTTCTCAGTGGTAGCAGATGACAGAACAAGGAGTAATGGTCTCAAGTTGCGGTGGGGGAGATTTAGGTTGGATATTAGGAAAACCTTTTTCACTACGAGGTTGGTGAAAAACTGGAATGCGTTACCTAGGGAGGTGGTGGAATCTTCTTCCTTAGAAGTTTTTAAGGTGAGGCTTGACAAAGCCCTGGCTGGGATGATTTAATTGGGGATTGGTCCTGCTTTGAGCAGGGGGTTGGACTAGATGACCTCCTGAGGTCCCTTCCAACCCTGATATCTATGATTCTATGATTATGATTAGAATAGGCTTGAGGGAAAGGGTGGAAGCACCATTGCTTTAAACATTTAAAACTATGCTAGAAAAAGAACTGATAGAGGCATTACAATGAACAATCCTGCATTAGCATGGCTTGGAGTTAGTTTATCATGGTCTTTCCCATCTTTAATATCTATTATGTTCTTAAAATTATATTAGCTGAAAAATGACTGGATAAAAATGAGGATACCTAATGTGATGCCAGTTTTTAAAAAGGGCTCCAGAGGCGATCCCAGCAATTACATGCAAGCAAGCCTGACTTTTCGTACTAGGCAAACTGTTTGAAACTACAGTGAAGAACAGAACTGTCAGACACATAGATGAATTAGGGCTGTTGATTAATTGCAGTTAACTCAAGCGATTAACTCAAAAAAATTAATCGCAGTTAAAAAAATTAATCTCGATTAATTGCACTGTTAAACAATAGAATACCAGTTTAAATCTGTTAAATATTTTTGGTTGTTTTTCTACATTTTCAAATATATTGATTTCCAACACAATACCAAGTGTATAGTGCTTACTTTATATTTTTGATTACAAATATTTGCACTGTAAAAATATAATAAATACTATTTTTCAGTTCACCTTATAAAAGTACTATAATACAGTCTCTTTATCATGAAAGTGTAACTTACAAATGTACATTTCTTTTGTTCCATAACTGCACTCAAAACCAAAACAATGCAAAACTTTATACAAGTTGTTTTTTTTTCATTTACGGGAGTTACTGCTGCCTGCTTCTTATTTACACTGTCCCCTCAAACTGGGAACAGGTGTTCGCTTGGCACTTTTGTAGCTGGCGTTGCAAAGAATTTACAGTAACTCCTCACTTAACGTTGTAGTTATGTTCCTGAAAAATGTGACTTTAAGCAAAACAAGGTTAAGCGAATCCAATTTCCCCATAAGAATGAATGTAAATGGGGGGTGGGGTGTTAGGTTCCAGGGAATTTTTTTTTGCCAGACAAAAGACATTATGTGCAGTTTGACTCATACCTGTGACTAGATAAGTGAAAATCCTCTGGCCCCAGAGCTCTGGTGAGGGTATGAGCCAACAACACACTCAGCCCTAGGACTGTAGGGTTCTCCCTGTGCAAGCTCTGTGGGTTTGGGCTCGACACAAGAGCCAGGCAGAGCAGGGAAGTGGCACCACATAGAAAGGGATGCTACTGCATCCTTCCTCAGCATGCGATGGGGATGTCATGCGATGGGGAGAAGGCGGGTGGTGATGGTCGGGGACTCTCTCTGCCGCCCTGACCGGGAAAACCGAGAAGTCTGCTGCTTGCCGGAGGCTAAGATTCGCGATGTGACGGAGAGACTGCCGAGACTCATCAAGCCCTCGGATCGCTACCCTTTCCTGCTTCTCCACGTGGGCACCAATGATACTGCCAAGAATGACCTTGAGCGGATCACTGCGGACTACGTGGCTCTGGGAAGAAGGATAAAGGAGTTGGAGGCGCAAGTGGTGTTCTCGTCCATCCTCCCCGTGGAAGGAAAAGGCCTAGGTAGGGAGCGTCGAATCGTGGAAGTCAACGAATGGCTACGCAGGTGGTGTCGGAGAGAAGGCTTTGGATTCTTTGACCATGGGATGGTGCTCCATGAAGGAGGAGTGCTGGGCAGAGACGGGCTCCATCTTACGAAGAGAGGGAAGAGCATCTTTGCCAGCAGGCTGGCTAACCTAGTGAGGAGGGCTTTAAACTAGGTTCACCGGGGGAAGGAGACCAAAGCCCTGAGGTAAGTGGGAAAGCGGGATACCGGGAGGAAGCACAGGCAGGAATGTCTGTGAGGGGAGGGCCCCTGCCTCATACTGAGAATGAGGGGCGATCAGCAGGTTATCTCAAGTGCTTATATACAAATGCACAAAGCCTTGGAAAAAAGCAGGGAGAACTGGAGGTCCTGGTGATGTCTAGGAACTATGACGTGATTGGAATAACAGAGACTTGGTGGGCTAACTCACATGACTGGAGTACTGTCATGGATGGTTATAAACTGTTCAGGAAGGACAGGCAGGGCAGAAAAAGTGGGGGAGTAGCACTGTATGTAAGGGAGCAATATGACTGCTCAGAGCTCCGGTACGAAACTGTAGAAAAACCTGAGTGTCTCTGGATTAAGTTTAGAAGTGTGTGCAACAAGAGTGATGTAGTGGTGGGAGTCTGCTATAGACCACCGGACCAGGGGGATGAGGTAGATGAGGCTTTCTTCCGGCAGCTCACGGAAGCTACTAGATCGCATGCCCTGATTCTCATGGGTGACTTTAATTTTCCTGATATCTGCTGGGAGAGCAATACAGCGGTGCATAGACAATCCAGGAAGTTTTTGGAAAGCGTAGGGGACAATTTCCTGGCGCAAGTGCTAGAGGAGCCAACTAGGGGGGGCGCTTTTCTTGACCTGCTGCTCACAAACCGGGTAGAATCAGTGGGGGAAGCAAAAGTGGATGGGAATCTGGGAGGCAGTGACCATGAGTTGGTTGAGTTCAGGATCCTGACGCAGGGAAGAAAGGTAAGCAGCAGGATACGGACCCTGGACTTCAGGAAAGCAGACTTCGACTCCCTCAGGGAACGGATGGCCAGGATCCCCTGGGGGACTAACTTGAAGGGGAAAGGAGTCCAGGAGAGCTGGCTGTATTTCAAGGAATCCCTGTTGAGGTTACAGGGACAAACCATTCCAATGAGTCGAAAGAATAGTAAATATGGCAGGCGACCAGCTTGGCTTAACGGTGAAATCCTAGGGGATCTTAAACATAAAAAAGAAGCTTACAAGAAGTGGAAGGTTGGACATATGACCAGGGAAGAGTATAAAAATATTGCTCGGGCATGTAGGAATGAAATCAGGAGGGCCAAATCGCACCTGGAGCTGCAGCTAGCGAGAGACGTCAAGAGTAACAAGAAGGGTTTTTTCAAGTATGTTGGCAACAAGAAGAAAGCCAAGGAAAGTGTGGGCCCCTTACTGAATGAGGGAGGCAACCTAGTGACAGAGGATGTGGAAAAAGCTAATGTACTCAATGTTTTTTTTGCCTCTGTCTTCACGAACAAGGTCAGCTCCCAGACTGCTGCGCTGGGCATCACAAAATGGGGAAGAGATGGCCAGCCCTCTGTGGAGATAGAGGTGGTTAAGGACTATTTAGAAAAGCTGGACGTGCGCAAGTCCATGGGGCCGGACGAGTTGCATCCGAGAGTGCTGAAGGAATTGGCGGCTGTGATTGCAGAGCCATTGGCCATTAACTTTGAAAACTCGTGGCGAACAGGGGAAGTCCCGGATGACTGGAAAAAGGCTAATGTAGTGCCAATCTTTAAAAACGGGAAGAAGGAGGATCCTGGGAACTACAGGCCAGTCAGCCTCACCTCAGTCCCTGGAAAAATCATGGAGCAGGTCCTCAAAGAATCAATCCTGAAACACTTGCATGAGAGGAAAGTGATCAGGAACAGCCAGCATGGATTCACCAAGGGAAGGTTATGCCTGACTAATCTAATCGCCTTTTATGATGAGATTACTGGTTCTGTGGATGAAGGGAAAGCAGTGGATGTATTGTTTCTTGACTTTAGCAAAGCTTTTGACACGGTCTCCCACAGTATTCTTGTCAGCAAGTTAAGGAAGTATGGGCTGGAAGAATGCACTATAAGGTGGGTAGAAAGCTGGCTAGATTGTCGGGCTCAACGGGTAGTGATCAATGGCTCCATGTCTAGTTGGCAGCCGGTATCAAGTGGAGTGCCCCAAGGGTCGGTCCTGGGGCCGGTTTTGTTCAATATCTTCATAAATGATCTGGAGGATGGTGTGGATTGCACTCTCAGCAAATTTGCGGATGATACTAAACTGGGAGGAGTGGTAGATACGCTGGAAGGAGGGATAGGATACAGAAGGACCTAGACAAATTGGAGGATTGGGCCAAAAGAAATCTGATGAGGTTCAATAAGGATAAGTGCAGTGTCCTGCACTTAGGATGGAAGAACCCAATGCACAGCTACAGACTAGGGACCGAATGGCTAGGCAGCAGTTCTGCGGAAAAGGACCTAGGGATGACAGTGGACGAGAAGCTGGATATGAGTCAGCAGTGTGCCCTTGTTGCCAAGAAGGCCAATGGCATTTTGGGATGTATAAGTAGGGGCATTGCCAGCAGATCGAGGGACGTGATCGTTTCCCTCTATTCGACACTGGTGAGGCCTCATCTGGAGTAGTGTGTCCAGTTTTGGGCCCCACACTTCAAGAAGGATGTGGATAAATTGGAGAGAGTCCAGCGAAGGGCAACAAAAATGATTAGGGGTCTAGAACACATGAGTTATGAGGAGAGGCTGAGGGAGCTGGGATTGTTTAGCCTGCAGAAGAGAAGAATGAGGGGAGATTTGATAGCTGCTTTCAACTACCTGAAAGGGGGTTCCAAAGAGGATAGCTCTAGACTGTTCTCAATGGTATCAGATGACAGAACGAGGAGTAATGGTCTCAAGTTGCAGTGGGGGAGGTTTAGATTGGATATTAGGAAAAACTTTTTCACTAAGAGGGTGGTGAAACACTGGAATGCGTTACCTAGGGAGGTGGTAGAATCTCCTTCCTTAGAGGTTTTTAAGGTCAGGCTTGACAAAGCCCTGGCTGGGATGATTTAACTGGGATTTGGTCCTGCTTCGAGCAGGGGGTTGGACTAGATGACCTTCAGGGGTCCCTTCCAACCCTGATATTCTATGATTCTCTGCCAGGTTGCATGGTATGCTTTGGATGCACAGCGCAGAGGCACTGGGTCTCTATATCCCTGTATCCCTGGAGACAGCCGTAGGCTTCTGGGGCCACAGGCACTGACTTTTCAAAATGCTGGGGTGTACTTGCACTTTGGCTCTGCCCCAGGCCCTGTCCCCACTCCACCCCTTCCCCAAGTCCCCACCCTGCCTTTTCCCACCCCTGCTCCACCCCCACCCCGCCTCTTTCTGCCCAATTCCACCCCTCCCCCAAGTGTGCTGGGTCATCAGTCCTCCTCCCAGCCTCCCTGCACGCTGCGAAACAGCTGATTGCGGAGGGTGGGATGCATGGAGAGGGAGGGGGGAGACACTGATCCGTGGGGCCCGCTGGAGGGCAGGAGGTGTTGTGGGGTGGAAGGCGTTAAAACATTGCACAACTTTAACAAGCATGTTCTCTAATAAATAGCGACTTAATAACAAAACAACTTTAACCGAGAAGACTTGAGGGGGCCATTTAGGGATCTGGGGCAGATATTGGGGATTGGTCCTGCTTTGAGCAGGGGGTTGGACTAGATGACCACCTGAGGTCCCTTCCAACCCTGATATTCTATAACTTTAAGTGAGGAGTTACTGTACATGCCAGATATACTAAACATTCGTATGCCCCTTCATGCTTCAGCCACCATTCCAGAGAACATTTTTCCATGCTAATGATGCTCATTTAAAAAAAAAAAAGCGTTAATTAAATTTGTGACACAATTCTCTCCCAAGGAGTTCAATGTCTCCTGTTCTGTTTTACCCACATTCTGCCATATATTTCATGTTATAGCAGTCTTGGATGATGACCCTGCACACGTTCGCTTTAAGAATGCTTTCACAGCAAATTTGAGAAAACGCAAATAAGGTATCAGTGTGAGATCTCTAAAAATAGCTACGGCACTCGACCCAAGGTTTAAGAATCTGAAGTGCCTTCCAAAATCTGAGAGGGATGAGGTGTGGAGCATGCTTTCAGAAGTCTTAAAAGAGCAACACTCTGATGTGGAAACTACAGAACCTGAACCACGCAAAAGAGAAAATCAACCTTTTGCTGGTGGCATCAGACTCAGATGATGAAAATGAATATGCGTCAGTTCGCTTTGCTTTGGATTGGTTTCAAGCAGAACCCATCATTAGCATGGATGCATGTTTTCTGAAATGGTGGTTAAAGCAGAAAGGGACATATGAATCTTTCGCACATCAGGCACGTAAATATCTTGCCACACCGGCTTACAACAGAGCCATGCAAATGCCTGTTCTCAGTTTCAGGTGACGTAAACAAGAAGTGGGCAGCATTATCTCCTACAAATTATAACCAAGCTTGTTTGAGTGATTGGCTTAACAAGAACTAGGACTGAGTGGACTTGTAGGCTCAAGTTTTACATTGTTTTATTTTTGAATGCAGTTTTTTTGTACATAATTCTACATTTGTAAGTTCAACTTTCATGATAGAGTGCATTACAGTATTTGTATTAGGTGAATTGAAAAATACTGTTTTTTTTACAGTGCAAGTACTTGTAATAAAAAAAGTGAGCACTATATACTGTGTATTCTGTTATAATTGAAATCAATATATTTGAAAAGGTAGAAAACATCCAAAACTATTTATTTTTAAAAGAGTATTCTGTTTTATAGCATGATTAATTGTGCGATTAATCATGATTAATTTTTTTAATCACTTGACAGCCCTAAGTTGAACATAATTGTTAGGGAAGAGTCAACATGGTTTTTTTAAAGGGAAAATCATACCTCACCAAAATACTAGAATTCGTTGAGGGGATCAACAAGCATGTGAACCAGGGGGATCCAGTGGATATAGTGTACTTAGATTTGCAGAAAGCCTGTGACAAGGCTGGGGGGGAGGGATAACTCAGTGGTTTGAGCATTGGTCTGCTAAACCCAGGGTTGTGAGTTCAATCCTTGAGGGGACCATTTAGGGATCTGGGGCAAAAATTGGGGATTGGTCCTGCTGTGAGCAGGGGTTTGGACTAGATGACCACCTGAGGTCCCTTCCAATCCTGATATTCTATGATTCTAAGGTCCCTCATCAAAGGCTCTTAAGCAAAGTAAGCTGTCCTGGGATAAGAGGGGAAGGTCCTCTCATGGATCAGTATCTGGTTAAAAGATAGGAAACAAAAGGTAAGAATAAATGGTCAGTCCCCAGGGGTCTGTACTGGAAACAATACTAATCAATATATTCATAAATGATCTGGAAAAAGAGGTAAACAGTGAGGTGGCAAAATTTGCAGATGATACAAAACTACTCAAGATAGTGAAGTCCAGAGCAGACTGTGAAGAGCTACAAAGGGATCTCTCAAAACTGGGTGACTGGGCAACAACATGGCAGATGAAATGCAAAGTAATGCACATTGGAAAACATTATCCCCACTATAGATATAAAATGATGGGGTCTAAATTAGCTGTTACCACTCAAGAAAGAGATCTTGACATCATGGATAGTTCTCTGAAAACATCCGCTCAATGTGCAGTGGCAGTCAAAAAAGCTAACAAAATGTTGGGAATCATTAAGAAAGAAAATATATTGCCTCTATATAAATCCATGGTACGCCCACATCTTGAATACTGCATGCACATGTGGTCGCCCATCTCAAAAAAGTTAAACTGGAATTGGAAAAAGGTTCAGAAAAGGGCAACAAAAATGAGGTGGGGTATGGAACAGCTTCCATATGAGGAAAAATGAATAAGACTGGGAATTTTCAGCTTGGAAAAGGGATGACTAAGGGAGGATGTGAATAGAGGTCTATAAAATCATGACTGTTGTGGAGAAAGTAAATAAGGAATTATTTACTTCTCATAACATAAGAGCTAGGCGTCACCAAATGAAATTAGTAGGCAGTAGGTTTAAAACAAACAAAAGGAAATATTTCTTCACAGAACGCACAGTCAATCTGTGATACTCTGGCAGAGGATGTTGTGAAGGCCAAGACTGTAACAGGGTTAAAAAAAGAACTAGATAAGTTCATGGAGGATAGGTCCATCAATGGCTATTAGCCAGGATGGACAGGAAGGGTGTCCCTAGCCTCTGTTTGCCAGGAGCTTGGAATGTTAAAGGCAATAAGAAGTGGTTCTTCAAATATGTCAGACAAAAAGAAAGATCAAGGACTGTATGGGTCCGCTGCTCAGGTGAGCTGGTAACGGAAGATGATAGGAAGGCAGAGCTGCTCAATGCCTACTTTGCTTGTCTTCTCACAAAAAATAACACGTGACCGGATGACTAACTAAGTTACTATAGACAATAAAGGGGAAGGGAAGCAGATCGGGATAAGTAAAGAACACATCACGGATCTTCTGACCAACTTGAATGAATTCAGATCAGTGGTGCTGGATGCTATTCACCTGAGGGTATTGAAGGAATTAGCTGAAGAAATATCAGAGCCAGTAGCAATAATATTTACAAACTCATGGATGACAGGAAAGGTCCCAGAAGATTGGAGAAGGGCTAACATAGTGCCCATCTTTAAAAAGAGGGGAAAGAGGCTGAATGAGAGACAGTCAGCTTGACTTTGATACCTGAGACGCTAGAGACTAGAGCAATATATAAAACGTTCAGTTTACAAATACCTGGAGGACGAAGTGGTACTAACTAGCAGCCAGCATGGATTTGCCAAGAACAAATTGATTTTCTCCTTTGACAAGGTAACTGATTTGGTGGATGGGGGGAATGCAGTAGACAGAATATACCTGGACTTCAGCAAGGCTTTTGACACAGTCCCACATGACATTCTGATAGGTAAGATGGAGAAAAACAACTGCAAACAAAGAGTAACTACTAATGGAAAGATGTTGGGTTGGAGGGAGGTCACAAGTGGGTCCCACAGGGATCTGTTCTGGTTCCGGTGTTTAACATCTTTATTACCTACCTGGATGTAGGTATAGACAGCATAGTGATCAAGTCTGCAGATGACACAAAGCTAGGGGAAGTTGCCAATACTTTGGAAGATGGAGCTAAAAATCAGAAGGATCTTCATAAATTGGAGAACTGGTCTATGGGTGACAAAATGAAATTCAACAAAGACAAATGTAAGGTGCTACACTTAGGGAAGAAAAACCAAATATAGAATTGGGGCTAACTGGCTTGGCGGCAGCACTGCTAAGAATGATCTGTGAATTGTGGTGGATCACAACCTCATGATGAGTCAGCAACGTGATGCTGTTGCGCAAAAAAAAAAAGAAAAAGCAATTGCAATTTTAGGTTGCATGAACAGAGGCATAGCATGCAGGTCACCGGAGGTGATAGTACTGCTCTGCTTGAGGCCTAACCAGTGACAGCTGGAGTAATGTCCAATTGTGGTCACCAATGTATAGAAAGGATGCAGAGAAACTGGACAGGATCCAGAGATGAGCGACAAAGATGATCAAATGGATGGAATGCAAGCCATATGAGCAAAGGCTGAAGGAACTGGGTATGTTTAGTTTGGAAGAGAGGCGACTGAGAGGATATGGTAGTGGTCTTCAGATACTTGAAAGGCTGCCATGAAAAAATGGAGAAAAGTTGTTCTCTTTTGCCACAGAAGGTAGGACAAGAGGCAGTGGGTTTAAACTACAGCATAGCAGATTTCAATTAAATCTCAGGAAAAGCTTCATAACTGTAAGAACAGTAGGACAATGGAACAGACTGCGTCGGGAGGTTATGGAAGCTTCTTCACTGGAGTTTTTCAAAAGGAAGCTGGATAGCCATCTGTCTTGGATATTTGAGACAGAACGAATCCTGCATCTTGGCAGGGGGTTAGACTAGATGACCCGTGCTGTCCCTTCTAACCCTATGGCTCTGTATAGTTCCTCTTGTTTTTCTTGTATATAGTAGTAATTAGTGTTAGTCTATCCTGAGTGGGGTATGCTTCCTTTGTTTTTCACCTCCCCCCGGGGGACTATGCCCCGCATTCCAGGGTTTAAAAATTGTTTCTTGCTCACACTCATTCTCTCTGAACAACAAGCACCAACGGTGTCTTTTACTGCCTCAGGGAGGCTCACATCGCCACTCGTTGTGCAATTTGCAAGTCTTCCCTGTCCTGGACTCGGGAAGTGTGGGAGCTCTGCTTCTGAAAATACCTCATGGAGGAAGCCATGAGACCGCACACGCAGTTGGATCTGGGACCCTTGGAACCATCAGTGCAGCATCCATCACCACCTCCTCCCAGCACTTCTCACACCTTGGATCCGACAGTACCGGCGGTGAAGGACAAACCCAGATATGAGGATAGGAAGCACTCATGGGCACAGGAGCAAGTCACTGTCGATGACTGCTTCTAAGCACAGTGTTTCCTCCCCAAGCTGAGTTGAGTCACATCAGGTGAGATGTTACGTGCCACCACCAGTACCCAAGCTTCCCTACATCAAAGGTAAAGCAAAGCACAAGAAGGATCCGGCGGCACTACTGGTCACCCCAGTATCCTGCCCATCTGGAGCAGTCCCTAGCACACCCACCATCCATCCCACCTTTGCACCCTTCAGTCCAGCCTCTCCCATGGACGCTGCTGTGGTCTTCTGGCATCTTCAAGGGCACTCCCCAGACTCCTTCCATTTGGAGACCCTTCTCTCGCCAGAGGAACTGGAGATACCTTACCTGCCTTCTCCGCTTCTCTCTGGTCCCCCAGTCACCCACGAGTTTCTCACTCCAGCCAAGCGCTTAGACCCTTTGGGGATGAAGGTCTGTTCCTCAGCGGTGCTGCAATTTTGAATAGCAGATTACCAGGTTCTGCTAGCCAAATACGATTTTAATAACTATGCCAGGCTAGCAGAGTTCAAGGACAAACTGCCATCTGACCAGCAGCAGCAATTTCAGGCACCTGGTTACCAGTGTGGTCCTCCAAGTGGCAGTCGATGCAAATAACATGTCCTTGCACTCCCTTGCAATGGGCATTGTCATGCACTGCAACTCATGCAACTCAGTCCTCTGGCTTTCCTCAGGAGGCCCAGACCACTATAGAGGACCTCTCCTTTGACCAGGACAAGTGCTTTTGCTGAAAGACGGATGAGTCCCTTCATTCCTTCAAGGATTCTTGAGCCACACTATGATCCCTGGAGATCTATACTCCGACTCCACATCGCAAGAAACAGCACCAGAAGTTCTGCCCCCGGACATATGTGCACTACCCAGCCTACTCCCAGTGGCAGCAGGAACACCCACACAGGTGCCGCCAGTCCCAGTGGCAGTGACCCTCTGCCACGGCCACTTCCTCATCCCTTGCCCACCAATAACCTAAACAGTTTTGACTTGTTGCTCAAGAACTGCAAACCCTCCCTGTTGCCATCCATGGCACCCCATGTCATCTTTGGGGGCCGTCTTGTCCTGTCTGCCCAAAATTGGGGCCAGATCACCACAGGCTGTTGAGTACTGGAGATAATCTATCACGGTTACTCCATAGAATTTATTTCTTTCCCCTACACTGCTCTATCAGATCCCTCCTTCTCATCAATGCCTTGTCTAGCAGGAGGCAGATGCTCTTCTCACAAAGGGCGCCACAGAGCATGTGGCACCTCTGTATGAGAGGAGGGTCTTTTACTCCCCATATTTCATCATCCTGAAGAAGGGCAGAGGGCTCCACTCTATTCTCAATCTTTGGCTACTAAACATCTTTATCAGGAAACCCAAGTTCCATATGGTGATGCTGGCATCTATTATCCCCTCCCTTCCCCATGGGGCCTGGTTCGTGGCTCTTGATGTGAAGAACGCCTGCTTTTATGTGAGCATCCACCCAGCCCACTGGAAATTTCTCGATTTCCAGATGGGACAGCCCCACTGCCAAGTCTGAATCCTCCCTTTCTCCACAGATCTGAATGTCTTCATGAAGGTCTTCATTGTCACGGCAGCACAAATATGCTGTCTTGGCTACACAGTGTACTTCTACCTGGACGCTGGCTTCCGGTTGTGCTATCCCAACCAGAGCTTCCCTCCGCTATCCTCTCCCTTCGCAGTCTCCTGACCTCTCTGGGTGTCTAAATCAACTAGGAGAAATCGGTGCTTGTACTACACAATCAACTTAATTGGGATGCGGCTCAACTCAGTTGTGGCATGGACCTTCCTTCCAGCAGACCACTTTGCAACGCTGACAGCCACAGTTGTGGACCTCCATCACAATTCTCGCACTACGATCCACCTGGGACATATGGGAGCCTGCATCTCTGTGACCCCACAAGCTTGTCTACATGTGCACTGCCGCCATCAGTGGCTCTTCTCCATCTACAGGCCCCATACGGACTATTTGGAGTCCAGAGTCATTGTCCCCCAGACAGTTCTGGCCTCTCACCTGGTGGACCGACCCTTCCAAGGTCATGGTCGGAACCCCTTTTGTTATACCAATAAAATAAAAACCAGCAGGATCTTATTAAAGGGAAAAAGGCAAAATATCACATTTATTGTGAATACAGAAAGAATCATAATAACATTCCATTCAGTCTCATATTTATTCACACATTCATTCATACAAACACACACACAGGTTCTGCAAGGTTGTTATCATAGTTACCAGCCTTAGAGTTGTTCTTGCCAAGCCACTGGCCAGGTGGCCTGGACATGAGGAGGGAGCAGGGCCTTGTCAGATGCTCATCTGATGCTCCTGGAAGTTGGTTTGCAGAATCAGACCCCAAAGTTCTCACTTTTTAGAGTCTATTTTTATAGGAATTTCTTCCTATGCCAGTCTATGGGAATTGTTTCATCATGCTGTTGCTGAATCAATCAACAGATAGCGCATTCCTGACGGCTCCATGCTGCTAGATGTTATCTTGTTCTTTGGTTCTCCCATTCTTGAGGCTGTTGGGTGGATTCCAGTCTGCCCTCCGGGGGTCCTCTGGTTATTTCCACTTGACGCCTTCTTCAGCCGATGGACACTGGATTCTTAGGCTGGCACCTCCCTGATCATTCAGTTATTATCCACACCAAGCATCCATCCACATACGTCCTCTATCTCTATTTTAATCACAATTGTTAATACAACAAAAGGGCGGGGAGTCTCTGGGTGCTGTTTCTGTTGTTAGAGTATTGCTTTGGGTCTCTCTCTCTCTTTGAATTGCTTTGAGAACAGACTCTGTCTTAGAATGTACTAACACAATTAGCAGCTTGCAAGTTTCACACATAGAGGGAGAGAAACAGTACCAAAAACCAAGAGACCTCTTAATTAGTAATACCCTGGAATTGAAACTATGGGGAATCAAACTTATTTGTGATTTTAATACAGAACTTCTTTAATATGATCCAACACTTTCACTACCTCCACTCCGCAGGCCACCATCACAGCAGACCCCTTCCTCTTGGGATCAGGGGCCCACCTAGACTGTCACACAGGCCAGGGTATCTGGTCATTGCTGGAGGCCAGAATGTACATAAATGTTCTAGAACTGCAGGCAGTTTGTTTAGTATGGCAGGCATTTCTTCTTCAGATTCAGTCATGCCATGTTCAACTACTTTCCGACAACGTTGCAGCGGTTGTGTACATCAACAAACAAATCTCCATCCAGATCTCCATCCTTCTATTCTGAGTCAATCCACCTTTGGAACTGGTGCATCAGCCATCATGTGATGCTCCAAGCCACGTACCTCCCGGGCTCCCAAAATTCCACAGCCAATGTGCTCAGCAGGACTCTGTACCTCAACCACGAGTGGGAACTGCACAATGCCACTCTCTTCTACCTCTTCCGCAATTGCTCTGGGGAGCCATGGGGGAGAACTCACATTGTGACGCTCTTTTACTGTCCTGGACAGGTGACCTCCACTATGCCTTTCCTTCCATTCCCCTATTCCCAAAAGTCCTAATTAAGATTTGCTGGGACCGAGGTACCGTAATACTCATAGCCCCGTTCTGGCCATGTCAGTTTTGGTTCACAGACCTCCTTGGACACTTCACCCTAACACTTCTAGATCTCCTCATGCAAGATCAGCATCCCAAACCAGGCCTTCTTGACATCACCTTTGGATGAGGCTTGAGGGTAGACAAAGCGTGCTCCAGTGCAACACATCCTTACTCAAAGCTGGAGGACATGCAGAAGGGCCTCTACTGGGCTAAATGGAAACGTTTCACCTCATGGGCTCACTGCCATCACCACCAACTGAGTGCAGTATCCATACCTATCATCCTTGATTACCACCTTGGGCTCAAAATGGTGGGCTTTCCCCTCAGTTTTGTACAGGTCCACCTGGTAGCACTTGCCCTGCTCCGTCTGCCTGCCCAGCACCCCTCCTGGGGAGTGGAGTTGGGATGTGGGGGCTTGCCCCACTCTGCCTGCCCAAGGGGAGCAGGGCAAGCACCCTGACTCTGCTCTCCAGCAGGAGTGCCGGGGGGGAGAGGGGCAGGGCAAGCCCCAACCCTGTTTCCCCGGCAGGAGTGTGGGGGTGACGTGGCTGACTGCAGGCAGAAGGGGTGGGGGAGGGCACCACTTGTCCTGGCCCAGGGCCCCACAAAAGCTTAATCCGCCTCTGATGGCAAGGTGGCATTCCATTCACACATTCATAGCCCACTACGCTATCACCAAAGAGCGGCTGCAGACGCTGCAGTGTGCCACGCCATGCTACAGATACTGCACTTCCACTTTATCCTTGCACCCAACTCTGCGCTGCTCACTCATATTTGGAGTACATGTAGGGACCATCACTCGAAGAAGAAGAAGAAGAGGTAACTTACCTGTATTCCAAAACCTGCCTTCCACACCTCTACCACAGACTGGACTACTCAGCGGTATCAGGGTCACTGGAGAGGTGATGACACACACGGCTGCTTATAACCTTGTCTGGGAGCACGAGGGGATGCATGACAGACATGGGTCAACAGACACTGTTAAGAAAACCTTCTGGCACATGGCGCACATCCGCACCCGCATTTGGAATACCAGTAGGGACCACACATTTCAAAGAACCTCCAGTTACAGGTAAGTAACCGCCTCTTTCTTTGTTTAGGATAGACTTGTTTAACAACTTCTTGCTGACTTTTCAGTGCCACCTTTCTTGACACTGAGCGTTTGTGTATCCATCACATTGGTATTGACACCACACACACACACACACCCCGCAGCTTCTTCCTGCTCCCCCATACTGGTTAGATAGCTTTCACCTTATGGCAGGTTAGTCAGTTATCTAGGTCAGCTAGTGCAATCATGGAATCTAGAGACTAGAGGTGGAGTGAGGAAGATCAGAGTGCAGAAGTGGACGAGCAATTAATTTCAGCTCCAGTATCCTCCTCCTGATGACACTGTTTTAATCCATCCATGCCACCCATCAGATAATCTCAGAATCTTCCACGACTTTGTGAAACATGTAGCTGAGACCCTTTACACGGGAGGTGGTTCAAGAGAAGCCTAAAATTATTTGGTATTCTGCACCACACTATACCTGGAAATCTTGTAATGCTGATCAACAAGGAATTATTGGAGCCAGCTAAGGACCTGTGGCAGACCCTAGCCTCTGATATTATCTACATCTAAAAGAGCTGATAGATGATACCAATGCTTCCTAAGAGCTTTGAGTATTTCTACTCACATCAGGTGCCAGGATCTCTTGCAAGAAAAGTCTGAACAACAAGGATTTCCTAAGATGACACCAAGGGACAAGGACTCTCTAAAAAGCTTGATCTTTTCAGCAGGAAAGCCTGTTCTTTTATCAGTCTACAAATTCACATTGCCAACTATCAAGCGTTCCTGGCTATCTGCATTGGGGAAAAATGATCTGTCATAGTTTGTGGTGTATTGTGCTGGGTACTGTTAAATGGTTGCTACTTTGCTTCCAAGAAGTGACTGCATTTCAGTGGTGGGTGAAATGATTTTTTGTTTTGTGAATGAGTACATTATGTGGAATGGCCCTGATCCTTAGAAGTACTGAACACCTGCAACACGCATTGACTTCAGTGGGAGTTGCAGGTGCTCTAAGGATGAGGTACAAGGTTTGTAAGGCTCCTGGGGATGAAATGTGCTATCCAGCTTTTAAGTTAATTGATTAATGGAATTTTTATTCAACACTGAACATTGTGCAGTGTGTATATAATGCTGACTTTATCACTGTTTCGGAGACAGTTTAATGTAACTTTTCCCGCCACAAGTGGCTAAAGTTGCTAAAGTTTCTTTTCAGTAATCTACAGATTTGCAACAGCTCAATGGAAACAAGTTTTTTCAGAGTGGTTTGTTACTTTTAATAACTTCAAATAGATATTAATCTGGGGCCACCTAGTGGTACACAATGGGTAATAATTGCTAGAGGTCAGTTTGGGATATGGAACCTCAATGTAACAAAACCTTTTGAAAGAAATAAAAGTAGCAGCCAACTTGTGGAAATAAGATATATATATATATTATTTTTTTAGCTACAAAAAGAAAGATGCAGATTTGTCCGTGGCTCAGAGTCGCATTAAGGATCTTGAAGCCCTGTTCCATAGAAGTGAAGCAGAACTCAGTACTACTCTTAATGAGAAGCGCAGTTTGGAAGCAGAGATTGCTGACCTGCGGGCCCAGCTTGCTAAGGTATGTAAATGAATATTTTAGAGTTTACCTACATACATAGAAACACTCTATCCTGTTGAATTTGTTACTTTAGTTTACTGTTGTAATGTGTTGCACAGCCAAACTAATACATCTACTAAGAGATTGATATGTGAAATACAGAGATTAAATTTGTATGTGTGTGGCTCTTGCTCCATAGAGCAACTCTGGTATGCAGATGCCTGTCTTTCTCAACTGGTTTATGAAACCCACAAATATTTGTTCATAAGCAAGGGCAACCTAACATTGTCTTGAGTAAAGTCTGGCGTCTCAGCACTGCTTCAGCACCATCCTTTTACATCATCAAGTACATGCAGAAGTAATACCCAGGCTGTCCCAATGGAAAATATTTAAAGTCTACTCCACGTATAAAGTATGGGGAGCTAACAATTCCCAGTTATGTTATCAGACGGTACTGAGATAAACATGAACTGTAGTAGGTGATACTAGCATATGAAAGTTGTTTTAAATGTAGTCACTGGTATTCTTTTGGGAAACTCATTAACTCTGTCATGGGAACAGACAAATAGTTGGGAACAGGCAGTTAAATTAAGGGCACTGTGTAGAGTTTCATAAATAGAGAACAAGGATGCAGTTGAACTTAAATGCAGCTTTAAAATTTTGGATTCTGAATTTATCACTAGGCAGAAGATGGTCATGCTGTGGCTAAGAAGCAATTGGAGAAGGAGACGTTGATGCGGGTGGACTTGGAGAATCGCTGCCAGAGCTTACAAGAGGACCTGGATTTCCGGAAGAACATATTTGAGGAGGTAAGATCAATCTGACAACTTAATCTTAATACAGAGTTTATGTAGCCTTGGCTCAAAGTGCTCTACAAACATTGACTAATCTTGTAAGTTAGGGAAATGATCATCATTGTCCCCATTTTATAAATAGAGAAACTGAGGCACAAAGCTGTTAAATGACTTTCATAAAGTCACGTGTTAAATCAGTGGCAGAGCTGGGGTAAACACCCAGAACCACCTGGCTCTGCACTTCTAGTTATCTTTGCATATAAAGTACACCACAAGATGAAACTCTCTCTGTATCAGATGAAGACATATCACATTGAGTGGAAAGGCATTTTTTCATAGTTTGAGAGTCTCTTTTCTGTTTGCAGCTGTAGGGTATTCCTCTAAGACAATTTGTAAAGTCGTTCTGAATTCCTGTTAGCCTTCTGTGTATGTTGCCCATGCATGCAAACATGTTGAAAGGTTATTTTAGCGCATCAGGAGACCACAGTTCTCTGGAGGGAGAGAATGTTTGAGTGAAAACAATAACGTTCAAGAGGATCACATTTTAGGTCCTTGTTATACTTCTGGGAAAGAAGATATATGTAGGGTTTTTTTTACTGTTAATTCAAAGTCTTAAATGAATAGGGCTCATCCAGATTGAACTCTTAAGTGCACACCCATATGAATTCATTATTTTCACTTCATTGTAACTGTTTCACAGTGTACCCATTTGTCAAGGTTCCTTCCCCACTCTGAACTCTAGGGTACAGATGTGGGGACCTGCATGCAAGACCCCCTAAACTTATTCTTACCAGCTTAGGTTAAAACTTTTCCAAGGTACAAACTTTGCCTTGTCCTTGAACCGTATGCTACCACCACCAAACGTTTTAAACAAAGAACAGGGAAAGAGCCCACTTGGAGACATCTTCCCCAAAAATATCTCCCCAAGCCCTACACCCCCTTTTCTGGGGAAGGCTTGATAAGAATCCTCACCAATTTGTACAGGTGAACACAGACCCAAACCCTTGGATCTTAAGAACAATGAAAAATCAAGCAGGTTCTTAAAAGAAGAATTTTAATTAAAGAAAAGGTAACAGAATCACCTCTGTAAAATCAGGATGGTAAATACCTTAGAGGATAATCAGATTCAAAACATAGAGAATCCCTCTAGGCAAAACCTTAAGTTACAAAAAGACACACAAACAGGAATATACATTCCATCCAGCACAGCTTATTTTACGAGCCATTAAACAAAAGGAAATCTAACGCATTTCTAGCTAGAGTACTTACTAATTTACAGGGGTTGTGAGGCTGCATTCCTGATCTGTTCCCGGCAAAAGCATCACACAGACCAGAAAAACCCTTTGTTTTCCCCCCCTATCCCCTCCAGATTTGAAAGTATCTTGTCCTCTCATTGGTCATTTTGGTCAGGTATCAGCTAGGTTACCTTAGCTTCTTAACCCTTTACAGGTAAAAGGGTTTTGCCTCTGGCCAGGAGGGATTTTATAGCAGAGTATACAGAAAGGTGGTTACTCTTCCCTTTATATTTATGACACCATTTTTACAGAATAATATATGAATCTCTACAGAGAGTGTCGTCTACCAGTGGGTTTAGTGTGTGTGTTGAGGGGGGAAGGTTTTGTGCTGCGCTTGTTCTGCTGTTAAAACTGATATTTGATCCTGCTCTCTCATTTGGTTAATGCAGCACAGAGTAGCCCCTTATTTTAGAATCTCTTTGCATTTTTTAAGTGAAGACAATTAATGTTTGAACATATTTATAAATTAGCTCCTGTAGAAAGGGACCAGATAACTTTATATCTGTTAAAACATTGAGCTCACCTTAACAGATCTAAAGTTTGTGTTTTTAACTGTGTTGCACTTTGTGAGATGCTTTCAATGCGCTGGCAGCTAAATAACATAGACATAATTAATTGTGGTGTAAAAGAAATTGATCATGTTGTTTACCCTAACTTGGACCTTTGCCTGCATTTTTGTTTATGTAGGAAGTAAGAGAGACAAGGAAACTGCATGAGCACCGTTTAGTTGAGATAGACAGCAGTCACCAGCAGGAGTATGAATCCAAAATGGCCCAGGCCCTGCAGGATCTGCGCAATCAACATGACGAACAGATCAAACTGTACAAAATGGAGCTGGAACAGACCTATCAGACCAAGGTAGATATTACCAGTATCTTAGTGGTCTACTGACTGTCTCATAATTAAAGGGAAAACTCTATCCCTACCTCAGGAAGCTTTCATGCTACTATGGAAGCACCCTGGGTAGCCCCATAGTTAAGGTAACACCAGGACGTTCTTTGTAATGGGACCTTCGCAATTTTCTAATTCCACCTTGAATATTTTTTGAAAAATGTATCTAAGTACACTGTTTCTCTGGGTTTCTCTAAGAGGAGGCAAGGTCACAGTAATGCGCCTTGCCCTTGAAGTAGAAGATGGGGAGGTTTATTATGGTTCGTAGTTCCTGGGGGAATTAATTCTGCAGTCTTGGTCTGGCCTTCGAGAAAGCTCTGTCTCCTGCACAAACAAGCTTTATCCTTCTTGTAGAGAGTCTCATTGTGTGAGCATCATAGTCTTCATCCCAGAGTTTTAGATAGTCTTTCAGATACCCTGGGCCCAGGCTCTTGAACACCTTGAAGGTAAGGACTGAGACCTTGAACTTGATTCAGTGTTCTGTGGGAAGTCAGGAGCCAGTGTTGCTGAGGTGTTGCATTCTGTACTAGTTGGAGTTTCCTAAATGCTGATGGCATCAGACCCAGGTGCTCATAGAATCATAGACTTTAAGGTCAGAAGGGACCATTATGATCATCTAGTCTGACCTCCTCAACAATGCAGGCCACAGAATCTCACCCACCCACTCCTGTAACAAACCCCTAACCTATGTCTGAGCTATTGAAGTCCTCAAATCGTGGTTTAAAGACTTCAAGGTGCAGAGAATCCTTCAGCAAGTGACCCATGCCCCACGCTGCAGAGGAAGGTGAAAAACCCCCAGGGCCTCTGCCAATCTGCCCTGGAGGAAAATTCCTTCCCGACCCCAAATATGGCGATCAGCTAAACCCTGGGCACGTAGGCAAGACTCACCAGCCAGACACCCAGGAAAGAATTCTCTGTAGTAACTCAGATCCCACCCCATCTAACATTCTACCACAGGCCATTGGGTATATTTACCGCATATTTACCGCTAATAGTCAAAGATCAATTAATTGCCAAAATTAGGCTATCCCATCATATCAAGCCCTCCATAAACTTATCAAGCTTAGTCTTGAAGCCAGATATGTCTTTTGCCCCCATTGCTCCCCTTGGAAGACTGTTCCAGAACTTTTCACTCCTCTGATGGTTAGAAACCTTTGTCTAATTTCAAGTCTAAACTTCCTGATGGCTAGTTTATATGCATTTGTTCTTGTGTCCACATTGGTACTGAGCTTAAATAATTCCTCTCCCTCCCTGGTATTTATCCCTCTAATATATTTATAGAGAGCAATCGTATCTTCCCTCAGCCTTCTTTTGGTTAGGCTAAACAAGCCGAACTGTTTGAGTCTCCTTTCATAAGACAGGTTTTCCATTCCTCGGATCATCCTAGTAGCCCTTCTCTGTACCTGTTCCTGTTTGAATTCATCCTTCTTAAACGTGGGAGACCAGAACTGCACACAGTATTCCAGGTGAGGTCTCACCAGTGCCTTGTATAACGGTACTAAAACCTCCTTTATCTCTACTGGAAATACCTCGCCTGATGCATCCCAAGACCGCATTAGCTTTTTTCACGGCCACATTACATTGGCGGCTCATAGTCATCCTGTGATCAACCAATACTCCGAGGTCCTTCTCCTCCTCTGTTACTTCCAAGTGATGCGTCCCCAGCTTATAACAAAAGTTCTGGTTGTTAATCCCTAAATGCATGACCTTCCACTTTTCACTATTAAATTTCTATTACTATTACTCCAGTTTACAAGGTCATCCAGATCTTTCTGTATGAGATCCCGGGCCTTCTCTGTATTGGCAATACCTCCCAGCTTTGTATCATCCGCAGACTTTATTAGCACACTCCCACTTTTTGTGCCAAGGTCAGTAATAAAAAGATTAAATAAGATTGGTCCCAAACCGATCCCTGAGGAACTCCACTAGTAACCTCCTTCCAGCCTAACAGTTCACCTTTCAGTATGACTCGTTGTAGTCTCCCCTTTAACCAATTCCTTATCCACCTTTCAATATTCATATTGATCCCCATCTTTTCCAATTTAGCTAATAATTCCCCATGTGGAACCGTATCAAATGCCTTACTGAAATCAAGGTAAATTAGATCCACTGCGTTTCCTTTGTCTAAAAAATCTGTTACCTTTTCAAAGGAGGAGATCAGGTTGGCTTGGCACAATCTACCTTTTGTAAAACCATGTTGTATTTTGTCCCAATTACCTCAATGTCCTTAACTATTTTCTCCTTCAAAATTTTTTCCAAGACCTTGCATACTACAGATGTCAAACTAACAGGCCTGTAGTTACCCGGATCACTTTTTTTTCCTTTCTTAAAATTAGGAACTATGTTAGCAATTCTGCAGCCATACGGTACAACCCCTGAATTTACAGATTCATTAAAAATTCTTGCTAATGGGCTTGCAATTTCGGGTGTCAATTCCTTTAATATTCTTGGATGAAGATTATCTGAGCCCCCCGATTTAGTCCCATTAAACTGTTTGAGTTTGGCTTCTACCTTGGATGTGGTAATATCTACCACCATGTGGATAAATTGGAGAGAGTCCAGCGAAGGGCAACAAAAATGATTAGGGGACTGGAACACATGAGTTATGAGGAGAGGCTGAGGGAGCTGGGATTGTTTAGCCTGCAGAAGAGAAGAATGAGGGGGGATTTGATAGCTGCTTTCAACTACCTGAAAGGGGGTTCCAAAGAGGATGGCTCTAGACTGTTCTCAATGGTAGCAGATGACAGAACGAGGAGTAATGGTCTCAAGTTGCAGTGGGGGAGGTTTAGATTGGATATTAGGAAAAACTTTTTCACTAAGAGGGTGGTGAAACACTGGAATGCATTACCTAGGGAGGTGGTAGAATCTCCTTCCTTAGAGGTTTTTAAGGTCAGGCTTGACAAAGCCCTGGCTGGGATGATTTAACTGGGAATTGGTCCTGCTTTGAGCAGGGGGTTGGACTAGGTGACCTTCTGGGGTCCCTTCCAACCCTGATATTCTATGATTCTATATCCTCATTCCCATTTATCATCCTACCATTATCCAGAAGCTCCTTATTAAAACTGAGGCAAAGTATTTGTTTAGATATTGGGCCATGCCTAGATTATTACCTCCCCTTCATCCCCAGTGTTTAGCGGTCCCACTTCTTCTTTCCTTGTTTTCTTCTTATTTATATGGTTATAGAACCTTTTACAGTACAGACCTGCTTAATGCACGAATCCGCTTAACGCGCGGTAGTGCCATGCCTCCCAGTGCTACCTATTTAATGAGAGACTCGTTAACACGCGGTACAGGAACTTGCTATGTAGCGCTACAGATTTGCTCACTGACATAGAAATCGACAGGAAGTGTGGAGCAGAAATGTGTTGTACGTCTTTACCGATATTAGTAAAGACGTATCACGCACGCTTAGTTATTGTCACACTAGAGAGATATATAATATATAGTAGTTATATAGTAATATATATATACACTACATTAGAAAATTTTGACTGGAGGCCTAATATAATGGCAGAGGGCAAGTGTCAGAGTTCCTACACTGTAGAAGAAAAGCTAGCTGCAATAGATGCAGTAAATAGCAAAGAAACCCAGGCCAAGGTTTCAAAAGATATTGGGATTGCCGAATCTACTCTCAGAGGATGGCTAAAAAACAAATCTAAATTGAACGGCTTTGTACAAAATATCGATTCTGCCGCGGGGCTTAAGCGAAAACGTGTGCGCTATTCAGGAAAACCCACAATATACAAAGCCACATGCATGGGGTTTGCTCAGGAAAGGCTGAAAGGAATGCCGCTCAGTGGGCCAATTCTTCAAGTTCAAGCGACAAAATTTGGAAATTTGACGGGGGATGAATCATTCCTAGCCAGCAAGGGGTTTATAAATTGTTTTAAAAAGCGTCATGGTATCATAGCACAGGTATCGATTTCTGGAGAAAGCCTATCAGCTGATGAATCGGCCGCGAACACGTTTCATCTGCGGTGAATGACAGATTTCATAAGAAAGGAAAAAAAAATGTGAGCCAGAAAGAGCAGAAAATAACGGCGTTTTTTCCTAAGTGAATCATAGACACTTTTTTCAGCATGGCCCTCTTAACCTGCGGTCTGTTAACAGCTTGACTCCCGACGTTCACTCATAAACAGGTCTGTACTGTACTATTGGTTTTAATTCCCTTTGCAGGGTCCAACTCTACATGGCTTTTGGCCTTTCTCACTTTATCCCTACACGTTCTGACCTCAATGAGGTAGCTTTTCTTGCTGATCCGTCTCCTTGTAGGCTTTCTGCTTTTTCTTAATCACCTCCTTGAGATGCTTGCTCATCCAGCTTGGTCTACAACTCCTGCCTATGAGTTTTTTCCCCTTTCTTGGGATGCAGGCTTCTGATAGTTTCTGCAACTTTGAATTGAAGTAATTCCATGTCTCCTCCGCCTTTAGATCCACAAGTTCTTCAGTCCAATCCACTTCCCTAACTAATTTCCTTAATTTTTTAAAGTTAGCCCTTTGGAAATCAAAAACCCTAGTCACAGATCTATTTTTGTTTATCCTTCCATTTAGTTTGAACTGACTTAGCTCGTGATCACTCGAATCAAGGTTGTGCCCTAGGACCATTTCTTCTATGAGGTCCTCACTGCTCACCAAAACCAAATCTAAATGGAAACCCCTCTTGTTGGTTCAGCAACTACTTGGTGAAGGAATCTATCAGCTATTGCATCCAGTAAAATCTGAGCCCTATTATTATTACTAGCACTTTAACTTCCCGGATATAAACTGAAGTACAAGTCTCCCATGACCACACAATTCCCATTAGTATTTACTTCATTATAAGCATTAAAGAGGTCTCGATCCATATCAGATCCCGGTGGTCTATAGTACACCTCAAGCACTATCTCAGGAGAGGCTCTAGTAGCTTTGTTCCCCAATGCGATTTTTGCCCAGACAGACTGTCTTATCCATTCCATCACTTCTTATTTCTTTACAGTCTTTATATATAGAACACCTACCAAATAAAAGTATTTAAAAATGCTCTTATCTATTAGAAACCCTGCCCCTGAGTAACATAGTTCACAGTACTATTAATTATAAACCAATGGACACATTTGCTGTAAATGGTGAAAGTGAATTAACATGAGATTCAAAACCACAAACAGTGGGAAATAAGAGATTAATCCCATGAGAACAATGGCATCAAACAGAGGGCCAGGTTAAGGTTGTATGGATGGCAGATGAAGTTCGATATTGATAAATTAAAGTAATGCACATTGGAGAGGAAAAGGTAAACTACTCCTACATCTTACAGGATTCTAATTAACTGTGTCAACTCCCACACCTGAAGAAAAGGTCTGTGTAAGCTTGAAAACTTGTCGCTCTCACCAACAGAAGTTGGTCTAATAAAAGATATTCCCTCACCTACCTTGTCTCTCTAATATCCTGGGACCAACATGGCTACAATAACACTGCATGTATCAACTCAGCAATGCAACCTGGGCATCATTGTAGACAGCTCTATGAAGACTTGCTCGATAATCAGCTGCCAGTAAAAAAGCTATCAAAATGTTTGGATGTTTAAGAAAAGGGATAGAAAATAGATTATAATAGCATTATAAAAATCTGTACTGTATTGTCCTCCCCCTCACAAAAAAAATACTATGGAATTAAAGGGGGTTCAGACAAGGACATTGAATATTATTAGAGAGCTGGAAAAACTTTCACATGAAGAGAGACTGAAAAAATGTATTGTTTACCTGGGGTTGGGGGAGGCTTGATAAAAGTATATAAAATAATATCTGGTTTGAGGTGGTGTATCAGGAGTTTTTGTTCTCCCTGTGTCAAAACACAAGAACAAGGGGAGTTTCAATGAAATTAGAAGGGGTGACAAATTCATAATAGACAAAAAAAAAAAAAAAAAACTTTTTCACACAGCACATAATTAGACTGTGAAACTCACAGGATGTCACTGAGACCAAGAATTTAGCAAGATTCAGAAAGGGATTGGACATTTGTAAGGATAACAGATATCCAGTGTTATAGTTAATGCTAACAAAAATTTTGGAAGGGTTAATAAATCTTGTGCGTCAGGGCTACAACCAATCTTTGAACTGCTAGAGATCACCATAAGACCTAATGAGGGGAGCGGATTATCTGCCAGCTGCAGGGCTTTTACTCCTTCCTCTGAAGTATCTGGTACTGATGGACCTCCACTGGACTCGATGGACCTTGTTTCAGATATCAGTACTGCAGGATTTCCTGGTGCCTGTGGCAGGGCCCACTCACTCGTACCTCTGCTCAAGTCCACAAACCACTGAGAAACCTTAATGCTAGTAAAACACCCAGTGCAGTTTATTTACAATGTCGGTTCCCACCACACTTGTACAATATACAGCCGTACTCCTAACGTCTTAGGGAGCCCTCAGCTCCTGAGGTAAGCAGGAAAGAGCAGTCTCTCTCTCCGTCTCACTGCCTGCCTTCCCCCTTCCTACTTCCTTCCTGTGCCTTTTTGTATCCTTGGCCGAATGGCTTAATTAGCCTTCCAACTCTCCTCCACCCACCAGTTAGGCACAGCTCTTCTTAACCAGGTCTGTTCTGGGGTGTTTAATTGGAGCTGCAGTGACCGGTGCTGGCTCAGCTGTTGTTGCCCAGCATTCTGTCACAGTGCCGTTTATGCCCAAGGCTTATGCGGCAGCTTGGGAGTTATTCATCCTGTCAGTACCGGTTTTTCTGGCTGTTCAGGATTCTCACCCAGCTCCGGTGTCTAAAGTATCGATGTTGACTGTTTCTCTGATGCCTCATATGGTACCTTCGGGCCCACCCTTTAAAATACATCTCAGATCAGTAGCAAGTAGGGAGGAACCAGCCATGATTTCGCAGTACCTCCAACCTCCAGGCTTTTAACCTGTCTCCCCAGTACCAATGGTGTCAGCTCTCTCCTGGTGGGAGGATGAGGACTTGTCATTGGATTCCGAGGTTCTTACATGTCACTGCCTGAATACATACAGCAGTTCCCGTGGAGCGCCTATCCACCATGGTACCAGGCGCAGTCACACGAAACCAATGACCTGGTCATAATTGGGGTCCGGTGGCCATGTCAGTGGCCTTTCATGAATCCTTGGGGATCCTCCTCAATCTGGGGCATGCCTGCATGTCTCACAACTTGCCTTTGCAAGTGTCTTTACCAGAGTCACATCAAGCCACCCTCGGTACCAGACTTGTACATGCAGAGATTTGCTCTCAGGAGTTTCCCTTAGAGGAATCAGAGGATGGTCCACCTTATCAGCCCTTGGCCACCTCCTCTTCATCCACCAATGAGGCAGTGGTAAGTAGAGTCTGTTTCTCCTGCACCTGATGATTACAAAGGCCAACGGGAGATGCTGAAGAGGATGGCTGCACCTCTGAATGTCCAGCCAGAGGAGGTCCAGGAAAAGTCACACATGCTTGTGGACATTTTAGCCTCCATGAGACCCTGTAAGGTAGCTCTCCCTATTAAGGAGGCTGTCCTTGAGCCTGAAAGTGTTCTGTTGCAGACCCCATCTTCCCTGCCCACCACTGCAAAAAGAGCGGAGTAGTTATTACATCCCCTCACAGGGCTCGAAACATTTCTAAAATCATCCCTCTCTGGGCTCCCTATTAGTCTCTGTAGCCAATGAAAAAGAGGAGACAGGGTCACTAGGCGTTAATGCTGAAAAGCAAAGAAGTAAAGAAATTGGACTTATTTGGAAGGAAGCTTTATTCCACTGGAGGTTCATAGCTTTGAATTGCAAACCAGCAGGCTCTGCTCGGTCATTACAATATTATCTCACAGGGTAAAATGTAAAATTTAAGGACAGGCTTCTAGACAAACTGAAACAGGGATTTACTGTGATGGTGGATGAGGGGAAATTAGTTGCCAGAACGTCTTTGCAGGCTGGTCTAGATGCAGCTGACTCTGCAGCTTGACACATGGTCTCTGCCATCAATAGGTGGTGGTGTTCATGGCTGCAGTCATTTTGGGTCATTCCTGCCCGCTCCTCCCCTGCCCTGTGCCCCCTGAAGTTCACGAGACTATTCAAGACCTCCAAAAGGGTACTTACTATAGAGGGTGGTGCCAATAGACCATTCAAGATCCCTTTTGAGGGTCCTTCACTCTTTTCTGGAAAGACGGACAAGAGGCTGCGTAGTCTCAAGGAATCAAAAGCGACCCTTAAGTCTCTGGGTATTTATATGTTGGCAACAAAAAGAAACTCCTTTTGCCCATAGCACTTCCACTATCCAAATTTCATGACCTGTACCAAGGACGTATCCAGGAAGGGCAGAAGTTACAAGAGATGTCTTCCACCTCTTTCTGCCTCTGCAGTGCTGGTTCATCTAGGCAAGCTGGGTCCTCCAAACAAACAGTTTGATGCACTGGTCAAGGACAGACTGCCATGGTCCGCAGAGTACCATCTTTTCACATCCCCCATTTGCTAATCACCACTTCCTAAATTCTTGGTCTGGCATCGCCACAGATCTTAAGCATAGTGGAATTGGGATATACCCTTGAGTTTGTTTCCATCCCCCCCTCCCACTCCTGTTCCTTGCCCTTATTCAGGGACCTCTGTCATGAGGCTGTTGTACTATAGGAGGTCCAATCTCTTTGTCTCATGGGAGCCATAGAGGAAGTTCCTCTGTTACTCGCAGGAAAGAGGTTTTATTCCTGCTATTTTCTAATCCCAAAAGCAAAAAGAGGTCTCAGGCCTATTTTAGATCTGAAAGAACTCAAGTTCCTGAAAAAAATAAAATTCCAGATGGTCACCCTAGCTTCCATTATTCCTTCTCTGGATCCCAGGCACTGGTATGCTGTCATCAACTTAAAAGATGTGTTTGACCCTAAGCACCTCTATATTTACATTTTACACACTACTGCAATGAGGTTTGAACAAAATATGCCCTGTAAGGCATTTGAAACTAACACCACACTGGTCATTAATATTATAAAATGCATGTGTTAAATTTATATGTGAAGTTATTAATTCCCTTTGTATAATGTTATTAAAACATGTTTAAAACAAAGACATTCTAGCCTAGGTAAAAGTGATAAACAGGTCTGTCTTAAACAAAGAAATGTGGGTTAACCTCAGTTTACATATTAGCCACAAACAAAGCTATCAGGGAGACCAGCAGGGATTGTCTTAACCTGAACTTGAGAGAGAGAGAAGAGGGAATTAACATGGCTTCTGCACCCCAGAGGGACACTAGAGGCTGAATCTCCAGGAGGCTTTCCTAACTTAGAATAATGGCAATTTTTTCGGAATATAATTTACTCCTGAGGGAATTCTGCACCCAAAAAAAAAAAAAATTATATCCACAGATACAGTATCCTGACATATCCACACCCATGGAACTTGAATCTAATTTCAGCAAAGCTGACTGGTTCCCCCTTTGGGTTTCTGGCAATCTGTTCACTGCTACACCTTTCAATTAAAGTGCCTTTTTTTGGCTGCTGTTACATTGGTCAGAAAAGTTGGGAAAATGGAAGTCCTAGTGTGTCAGAGCCTCCCTATATTGTCTTCTGTAGTAACAGTTTGCCTTTGTCCTCACTCGAAGTTTCTTTCTAAAGCGGTTTCCAGTTTTCACCTTAATTAAGCAATCTGATGACTGGTCTTCTTTCCAAAGCCTCATATGCATAAAGACAGGGAAAAGCTTCTCACTCTAGATGTTAGAAGAGCTTTGGCTTTTTACCTGAATCAGATTAAATCGTTTAGGTCTTCAATACCACTGTTCATCACAATTGCAGACAGAATGAAAGCCTGTCCAGTGTCCACTCCAAGAATCTTTTCTTGGATATCCAGTTATATTTGGTTATGCTATCAGTTTGATAATGTGACGCCCCTGAGTAGAGCGTCAGCCTGTTCAGCAAGGTCTCAGGCAGCTTTTGCGGTTTTTCTGGCTCACGTGCCCATCTTGGACATTTGTAAGGCAGCAACCTCGTCATCATTCCATACATTTGCCTCTCACTTTGCTACCTCTCAGCAATCCAGAGACAATGCCAGATTTGGATGAGTAATCAAATCCCTATTAAAGTAAACACTGAAACCACCTCCAGTTCGAACTGCTTGTGAGTCACCTACAGTGGAATGGACATGTGCAGTCACTCGAAGTAGAAACTGTTACTGGGTTTTTTTGGTAACTTCAAGATGTGTTGCACATTTCTGTTCCACGACCCTCCCTCCTTCTCTCTATTGGAATTGTTCTAGTAAGAAGAGACTGAGGGGGGTCAGGGCAGTTCCACCTTGTATACCTGAATGCAGTAGTGCAAGGCAGCAGAGGGCACTCAAGTTGCCCCAACAGGGACTGCCATGGGAAAAATTTCTGACAGCTGTGCAGTAGGTGTGCACACACCTACAGTGGAATGGAGATGTGCAACACATCTTGAAGAACGACAGCTACAGAAAAATAGGTGAGTAACCATTTCTTATTAATGGAATGGCTATAACCTGGTTGTACAGCTGACATTTAACTTTGCAGAAAGTTAATGAAAGCAGTTAATTTTAAATTTGACTTATTTGAAATTCTCTATTAAACTGTTGTTTCTAGACACAGACTGTATTTCTTAGCTAGTTTTGCAGTCATATTAAAATTGTGTGTGTGTGTAAAATGGAAAAGATGATGGACTTTGTTCTAGTAGCACAACCAGGTTTAGCCAATGCAACCCTAAGCCTGTGAAGCCTAGTCTAATGTGAGTATCCTGTGCCAAACTCTCTTCCAGTTGGAGAATGCCAAACTGTCCTCTGACCAAAATGACAAAGCTGCCAGTGCTGCCCGGGAGGAGCTGAAGGAAGCTCGCATGAGGATAGAGTCTCTCAGCTACCAGCTTTCTGGCTTGCAAAAACAGGTGAAGAGACTACATTTCCGTACATCTAAAACTCTGTGAACGGTTGGTCAAATAAAACTTTAATTCCTTTCCCTTTGTTCACGCTCCATGAATGCTCTGGAGAATGAGTTGACTAGCAGGTATGTTTGTAGAAAACAGTACATTTTATACATATTTTTGTAGAAGGTGAATTTTAAACTTGTAATTGTGAGTATTTGCACTGAAAATATTATTGTAAAGTTACTTATCAGACCATGTGACCTGTATCCCATTTTACACTAATTATTAAACTGCCATTATAGCCCCAATCCTACCAACTGTTCCTGGTACAGTAACCCCTGTTGCATATATTCCATCTCAAAACTCAACTTTTTTCCTACATTTCAGGGGATGAAAGGGGTTTCCTGAAAGATTAACTAGTCTGGATTTCAGTAGACAAGGGGCCTAGTGAATATCTAAGTTGCAGGAGCATACCCTGCCAAGAGTTCCCTAAAGCCCTGTTGCTTACACCATTTAAAGCTAGAGTGAATAATACACTGCCCTTTCCCTGTGGGCTGGGCTAGATGGGGACCCATATGTCTGTTCTGCCTCTGGAAACGCATGGCTGTAATTGAATTCCTGAGTCTAGCTGCCTGGTTTTGTTTCCCCATTTGCAATACCTGTCATAGGGAAATCACGTATCCTCCTCTGTCTCCATACACATGCCAAGTTGATTTCTTGTTTTACTGTGACCATAGGCTAGTGTTGCAGAAGATCGCATTCGGGAACTGGAGGATATGATGGCTGGTGAGCAGGACAAGTTCAGGAAGATGCTAGATGCCAAGGAGAGGGAAATGATGGAAATGAGGGACCAGATGCAGCAGCAGCTTGCAGAATACCAGGAACTGCTTGATGTCAAATTAGCGCTGGACATGGAGATCAGTGCTTACCGAAAACTTCTGGAGGGTGAGGAAAAGAGGTAGGTATAGGTTTCACATGCTTCACACTCTGCACTGGTGGGAATTTTTCCCAGCTTTGACATTGTTTTGTCCTATTTGAACAGCAGTGCCCAAACGTCGCCTAATTGAGGGCCACGCTGGCCTCTTGGAACCTGGGGCCACTATATATATAATGTTCATAAAGTGAGGCAGTTGCAGCTGCTCTCATCTGAACCACCTACCTATTCAAATGTTTAGAAATACTGTGGATAAACATGTGCTTGACATTCAGCTCCTTTTGTACTTACCTGCCAAAGGTTGCAGGGCTCTGTGTTTCTCCTGCTTCTGTCATCGTGCCTTAAAGCAGTTCATGTAAAAGCCTAGGGTATTGGTGTACTGTGGCATGTTACTGTGTAGATTAATTCTCTCAAATAATCCCCTGGACTAGTCGTGAGAATCTAACTTCAGCCTTCTTCATCTGGTTAAAATGTCTGTTTGATTGCGTTAAGGTTGAAGCTCTCTCCAAGCCCGTCCTCCCGTGTGACAGTCTCCAAGGCTACCTCCAGCAGCAGCAGCACCAGCACTTCGGTTCTTCGCTCTTCTCGAGGCAAGAGAAAACGGGTTGAAGCAGAGGAACTTGCAGGCAGTGGTACAAGTGGAATTGGCACTGGGAGTAGTAGCACCAGCGGTAGCAGCAGTAGTTTCCAAATGTCCCAGCAAGCCTCAGCCACAGGAGGCATCAGCATAGAAGAGACAGACCTGGAGGGAAAATATGTTCAACTTAAGAACAACTCTGAGAAAGTGAGTATGAGCAGAACCTTTAGAAAGGCTGCAGTGAGCTAGCACCCAGATGTGACATGGCCTTTTGTAACCCAAACATACTGCTCCCCCGGAGAGAGATGATGGCTAATCTCCCTTGGGCACTGCTCCTTTGAAGTGACAAAGTGGTACTTAAATGCTGATAGTATTGTTTCAGCACCAAAACTGAGGTCAGCGCTGTACAAGACACAGAAGAGGGAGATAGTTAGTGTTCCAAGAAGCTTACCATTTAGTAGCCTGATCCTGCAAACATGCCTCTAGGTAAGTTTACTCATTTGAGAGTCTCATTGACTCTCATGGGATTAGTGGAAGAGTGAAGTTACTTGTGTTTTTGCAGGATTGGGCCTTAAATAAGAAGCTTGCAATCTAAACTATTCACTGGATTAAAAAAAAAATACTCCCAGAATCTACGGTGCATGTGACCCAATAACAAGCTGTGGGAAAAGCTAGTGACTCTGTATCTGTAGCATTTTAATAAATACAAAGGCATTAGAGATGCCATCTGTCTGGCTCTAGATATCTGTTCCTAAATAAACTTTTATATCTTTCCATTAGGACCAGTCTCTGGGTAACTGGAGACTGAAGAGACAAATTGGAGATGCAGAAGAAATTGCTTATAAATTTACTCCAAAGTATGTCCTCAGGGCTGGGCAAACTGTTACAGTAAGTCACTGAAGAGACACTTTTGTTGCTGCTGTGGCACCTGGTATGAATGTGAGTGTTTAACTGGGCTTGATATAGGGCTTGCCCCTGCTCCCATTGAGCTCACTTGTTTGGCGTAAGATCAGGCTCCTAAAGAATACCATATGGGAATTGAATTTCTGCAGTACTAGCTCAATGGATTAAGAACTGTAGGGTTAGGCCTGGTATCTGGTATTTTATATGCATTTTTGTGTTCTCCAAATGATCATTACTAAATTAGATCTTTTGTCTGCAGCCTGCATTAAAAGTCCCTCCATAGGAAAGGAGCTGCTTTCCTTGTATTATTGCTTAAATATTTGCCATAGCAAGTGGGAACTTATAGCCTCTTAAAAGGTTAACGGGATGTGCATGCAGCTGTATTTTGTCTCTGGGCTCTATCAAGAAAGTAAATGCACTGAGTCCAGGAGGGCTAATTGCTGTATGTAGAAAAGAAAAGACAACTGAACTATTAAACTCCATTTATTTTCTCTTCTCTGTAACTGTGGTTGCTGTTAACTTACAGCCTCTTAACGTTGTGTAGGGAAAAAAACATTTTCCTGCAAATAGTATAGCTCTAGTTTCATCTACTTCGCTGTCACTGGGAAATGAGAAGGAGCAAGTGGGGTGGCAAGAAAAGAGTAATGAGAAAAGGAAAAATATAGGGTTTTTTAAGTATATAAAAATAAAAAGGGTACAAACATCTGCTTATAGAATTTCTTTTTCTTAGATCTGGGCTGCAGATGCAGGTGTGACTCATAGCCCCCCATCTGTCCTTGTGTGGAAGAATCAGAGCAGCTGGGGCACTGGAGGAGACATCCGCACATATCTGGTGAACTCTGATGGAGAGGTAAGCTTTGTCTCCTGGAAAAAGATGTGGGTTGCATTACCTCCCAAACCCGTCTATGCATTTTTGACAAAATCGCAGTTTCATTTGTCTGTAACGTTTAAGGGATAGGTTTCAGAGTAGCAGCTGTGTTAGTCTGTATCCGCAAAAAGAAAAGGAGGACTTGTGGCACATTCGAGACTAACAAATTTATTTGAGCATAAGCTTTTGTGAGCTACAGCTCACTTCATCAGATGCATGCAGTGGAAAATACAGTGGAGAGATTTTATATACACAGAAAGAAAAGGAGTACTTGTGGCACCTTAGAGACTAACAAATTTATTTGAGCATGCGCTTTCGTGAGCTACCGCTCACTTCGGCTGTAGCTCACGAAAGCTTATGCTCAAATAAATTTGTTAGTCTCTAACGTGCCACAAGTACTCCTTTTCTTTTCTTTTTTTTTTTTTAGCGAATACAGACTAACACGGCTGCTACTCTGAGACCTGTCTATATACACAGAGAACATGAAACAAATAAATTTGTTAGTCTCTAAGGTGCCACAAATACTCCTTTTCTTTTTGTTTAAAGGATAAACATCTATGAGCTCATCTGTAGTTTTAGGAAACATGCCGTTCCACATACTGATCACTTTAGTTGATCTTTTTAGTGAACTGTTCTGGAGAGAGAGGATTTGAGTATATATTTCCAGTAGAGAAAGCAAATGTGCACTGCTCATTATTTCAACTGATGATACTTAGCATGTAAATAATAATAAATAGCATGTAAATCATAGCATGTAAATAATAATAATGCAAAAAAATAGAGATTTCTTCAGTGCTGCAACCATTTCAGGAGTTTCCAGTGGGCACAGGTTCCTGAGTATTCTTCATTGTCATGCATCATCCCACAACTGTTTTTGAAAACTGTCCCTGCAGAAGAATCTTGCAAGGGAGGATCATGCTTTGGCTGCTATTGGTAAACATGCATTGCTTCAGCTGTCCAGTAGCCACAGCAAAATAAAACTGACCAGCATTGTATCAGTTTTCATGCCTTTCTTGCTGACAGTTCTGTGAAGGTACTGCAGGAACAGCAGCACAAGACACAGAGGTAGGAAAAGAGGTCACTGATATACACAGGGAAGGGAACTGGCTCAGTATTCAAATGGGACACATTTATTCAGTTAGTAGCTGAAGGATCCTCAAAAATAAAATAACCTCTCTTCACAACCTGAAATTTGTCAGTCCCTCCACTTGGACATGTCTGTATCTAGGAAGATTTCCCCAGATATTCAGGTGTACCCCCAACATACAATTCCAATGTGCAACTGCTGAGAGGACCAACAGCTTCTTATTCCTAATCTTTGCTACAATAAATTAGGAAGGGTGGAAACTTCCTGAGTTTTAAAATAATCCTGGTAGTAGTTCAGTGAAGACAATAATTCCAAATAATTGATACATGCAACTGACATAGAATATGAGTGGAAATTAGATAGGGGTTTCTCAATGTTCAGTTTAGCTATGTAATAGTTCAGAGAAATAAATCAGATGTTAGCACATTCCGCAGTCTTTTATGACACAGTTCCCAGCCCATTAGTAGGTTGTTTAAAAAGAATAAACCCCACATGAGAGGTAGAAAGGCATCTTACCTGCTCCCTCTCAAACTTCTTGGAATAAGAGAAAATAGCTGAAGATAAGGATGATTGAAAACAAAAATTACATCACTACAGTTAGAGATGAGCCGAAATAAGGGAGGGCCTGTAGTTTGCAGAACTTTATTGGCTAGGATTTGGTTTCATAAAAACCCCAAACCAGGGTGATGGTTCAAATATGCGGCCAACTGCTTTGAATTCACCAAAGTTTGGGTGACAGGGCAAGAGTTAATGGCACAGCAAAAAGAAAAGGAGTACTTGTGGCACCTTAGAGACTAACCAATTTATTTGAGCATGAGCTTTCGTGAGCTACAGCTCACTTCATCAGATGTATACCGTGGAAACTGCAGCAGACTTTATATACACACAGAGAATATGAAACAATACCTCCTCCCACCCCACTGTCCTGCTGGTAATAGCTTATCTAAAGTGATCAACAGGTGGGCCATTTCCAGCACAAATCCAGGTTTTCTCACCCTCCACCCCCCCACACAAATTCACTCTCCTGCTGGTGATAGCCCATCCAAAGTGACAACTCTTTACATAATCAAGTCGGGCTATTTCCTGCATAGATCCAGGTTTTCTCACATCCCCCCCACCCCCATACACAGACAAACTCACTCTCCTGCTGGTAATAGCTCATCTAAACTGACCACTCTCCAAGTTTAAATCCAAGTTAAACCAGAACATCTGGGGGGGGGGGGAGGAAAAAACAAGAGGAAACAGGCTACCTTGCATAATGACTTAGCCACTCCCAGTCTCTATTTAAGCCTAAATTAATAGTATCCAATTTGCAAATGAATTCCAATTCAGCAGTTTCTCGCTGGAGTCTGAATTTGAAGTTTTTTTGTTTTAAGATAGCGACCTTCATGTCTGTGATTGTGTGACCAGAGAGATTGAAGTGTTAAAGATTAAAGCAAACACCCGTGTCTGTCCCCTTGTCTAGGAAGTTGCAGTAAGAAGCATCACAAAATCAGTTGTGGTGCGGGAGAACGAGGAGGATGATGAAGCAGAGTTTGGAGAAGAGGATCTCTTTCACCAGCAGGTAATATGATGTGAACCATTTGTTTAAACTCAGGCTATTCTCCCACTTCTCCTCACTTGTGCCTGGTGAATTGGGTTAGATTCAAGCATGGAATGGTGCGTCTTCCAACAGCGTTTGCGAGCTGTGACCCTTCTGATCCCAGCTTTTGGAATAGGTTCCTGTAAACGATGTGCCCAAGAGAGCATTCTGCAATCCCTGCTCCTGAGCTCTTAACTTCAGGAACTGATGTATCCTGTTGGGCCCCACGAGATGCACTGTAGGCAGTGACTGCTGGCAGGTCAGGGTGCCATAGACTTTGGGACATAATCCTGGTGCTAATGGATTTGCAACAGCAGTGTTTCTGAGAGACACTGTGAGCAGAGTGATAAAAATCAATGATTTTAAAAAAAAATGGATTTTTTTATTTAAATCAGATATTTTTGATAAAATGCTTTTTGAGTAAAAAACCAATCTAAAGATGGTTTTAATTAAGATACATTATAGCTCAAAGATATTTCATTACAGAATTGGGATTATAAATTCTAATTCTATAGTATGAGACAATATATTCATGTAATGTTTAAGAAAAGTTTTGTAAATGAGTTCCAATAGTTCATGGATTAGGGACCCAATCTTACGAGGTTCCACAGACTTTTCTATCTACCCAATGGGACTCAGTGCTCAGTCTAGAAGATACCATCAGAGATGCTTAGTTTTGCAGTTCTGAAACTGTGGATTTGTGTCTCCAGAGGTAACCTTTATATCAATTTGACTTAAATCATAAGAACATAAGAATGGCTATACTGGGTCAGACCAAAGGTCCATCCAGCCCAGTATCCTGTCTACTGACAGTGGCCAATGCCAGGTGCCCCAGAGGTAGTGAACCTAACAGGCAATGATCTAGTGATCTCTCTCCTGCCGTCCATCTCCACCCTCTGACAGACAGAGGCTAGGGACACCATTCCTTACCCATCCTGGCTAATAGCCATTAATGGACTTAACCTCCATGAATTTATCCAGTTCTCTTTTAAACCCTGTTATAGTCCTAGCCTTCACAACCTCCTCAGGCAAGGAGTTCCACAGGTTGACTGTGCGCTGAGTGAAGAACTTTTTTATTTGTTTTAAACCTGCTACCCATTAATTTCATTTGGTGGCCCCTAGTTCTTATATTATGGAAACAAGTAAATAACTTTTCCTTATTCACTTTCTCCATACCACTCGTGATTTTATATACCTCTATCATATCCTCCCTTAGTTTCCTCTTTTCCAAGCTGAAAAGTCCTAGCCTCTTTAAT
Organism: Caretta caretta; assembly: GCF_965140235.1. NCBI lineage: Eukaryota > Metazoa > Chordata > Testudines > Cheloniidae > Caretta > Caretta caretta. Next base: position 4,137,335 of record NC_134230.1, on the reverse strand, counting down.
CTCCCCTCATATGGGACCCATTCCAAACCCCTAATCATTTTAGTTGCCCTTTTCTGAACCTTTTCTAATGCCAGTATATCTTTTTTGAAATGAGGGGACCACATCTGTATGTAGTATTCAAGATGTGGGTGTACCATGGATTTATATAAGGCAATAAGATCTTCTCAGTCTTATTCTCTATCCTTTTTTTTAATGATTCTTAACATCCCGTTCGTTTTTTTGACTGCCGCTGCACACTGCATGGACGTCTTCAGAGAACTATCCACAATGATGCCAAGATCTATCTCCTGATTAGTTGTAGCTAAATTAGCCCGCATCATATTGTGTATATATATAGTTGGGGTTATTTTTTCCAATGTGCATTACTTTACATTTATCCACATTAAATTTCATTTGCCATTTTGTTGCCCAATCACTTAATTTTGTGAGATCTTTTTGAAGTTCTTCACAGTCTGCTTTGGTCTCAACTATCTTGAGCAGTTTAATATCGTCTGCAAACTTTGCCACCTCACTGTTTACCCCTTTCTCCAGATCACTTATGAATAAGTTGAATAGGATTGGTCCTAGGACTGACCCTTTGATCCCTGTCTTTTAACCAGTTCTCAATCCATGAAAGGATCTTCCCTCTTATCCCTTGACAACTTAATTTACGTAAGAGCCATCGGTGAGGGACCTTGTCAAAGGCTTTCTGGAAATCTAAGTACACTATGTCCAGTGGATCCCCCTTGTCCACATGTTTGTTGACCCCCTCAAAGAACTCTAATAGATTAGTAAGACATGATCTCCCTTTACAGAAGCCATGTTGACTTTTGCGCAACAATTTATGCTCTTCTATGTGTCTGACAATTTTATTCTTTACTATTGTTTCAACTAATTTGCCCAGTACTGACATTAGACTGTAATTGTCAGGATCACCTCTAGAGCCCTTCTTAAATATTGGCGTTACATTAGCTATCTTCCAGTCATTGCTATAGAAGCTGATTTAAAGGACAGGTTACAAACCATAGTTAATAGTTCCATAATTTCACATTTGAGCTCTTGGGTAAATGCCATCTGGTCCCGGTGACATGTTACCGTTAAGTTTCTCAATTAATTCCGAAACCTCCTCTTGTGACAATTCCTCAGATTTGTCACCTACAAAGGACGGCTCAGGTTTGGGAATCTCCCTAACATCCTCAGCTGTGAAGACTGAAGCAAAGAATTCATTTAGATCTCCACAATGACTTTATCCGTCTTTAAGTGCTCCTTTTGTATCTCGATCGTCGAGGGGCCCCACTGGTTGTTTAGCAGGCTTCCTGCTTCTGATGTACTTAAAAAACATTTTGTTATTACCTTTTGAGTTTTTGGCTAGCTGTTCTTCAAACTCCTCTTTGGCTTTTCTTATTAAATTTTTACATTTAATTTGGCTGTGTTTTATGCTCCTTTCTGTTCTATCCTTCCGATATATATAGTGTCGCATTGATTGTCCTCACTCCACCAGGTTTCTGTGATGTCTATTATATCAATATCCTCCCTTAACATGAGGCACTCTAGTTCACCCATCTTATTATTTAGACTTCTAGTATTTGTGTACAAGCACTTTAAAAACTTGTCACTGCTTATTTGTCTGCCCTTTTCTGAAGTGTCACCTTCTTTATGTGAATGTTTCTTGTCTGATCTGGCCCATACTTTATCCTCTTCCATCCCCTCCTCCTGACTAAAACCTAGTCAAATCCACCCTGGCCGTGAGGGTTGGTGATAGCGTAAACTCCATAGAACAAAGAAACATCTTTATTGCCCTGTAGATTCCTATTGCTGCTCTTCGGCAGCTGGATGAAATAAGAGCTGGGAAATTGTGTGATCAGTGATTCCCACCAGCATGTGCTGCCTTCCCTACTAGCAGGGATAGCACTAATGTCTGTAGCATCCTTGCTCTAAAGAGATGGAAGATATTCTGAGAAATATGGCAGTTAATTACAGGGAAATGGACAATCATGTTCCCACTATGGCAGCTGGGCTTTGCTGGGGTGTTTTCCTGCAGGATACAAACGTTACGCATTACATAAACCTGGCTGATCTTGTTAATATCACCTTAAAATTCCAATGCTTTAGAATGAGCATGGGAGAATGAATGGCCAGCAGCTAATGGGGCTGACAGAAGAGAAAAATTTTGTGCATGTTATACTAGAGGGCACTTTCAAACTACTGTAAAATGTTGCCATATATTCAGATTTGATCAGTGGCCATTAGTAGCCTCTGTCACAATGAACTCAGCAGGCTGGGCCAATGCAATTTTAAAATCAACTTCTGGACACTTCTTGGTTTCAATGAGATTGAATTCAGAGAGTGGAAGAATCTGAAAACAAATGTACAGTGTTGTGTGTTTTGTATCCGTAGAAGCATGGTGCCAGGATACAGCTCTGTGCCAGATATCTGGTCGAGCTTCATTGGTGTGTGTTTGTGCATTATTAGACTGCATTTAGAGGAAGGATAATACAGTTCTAAAGATGGCTCAATATCACACTTCTTCCCTCCTCTCTGCCAGTGTGGGTTAATAGCAGGGAACTTTGCCAGCACTGCTTCTTGCCATACTCCCAGCATGTTTAGTGATAGCCCCCACTGGGGGTCTATCTGGATTAGGAGAAAGATGCTTTTTAAACCAGTATGATACCTGAGCCTAGGTTACAACATGACCAACTAGGTGCCAAATGGTGTTTCAAGTCATGTTAGCTAACTTGAGTTATCTTTTGTACTAGTCAAGCCAGGACATGAGGTGCTTGTGGCCTGCTATCGTTCTACTGTGCACTAACTAATTTCTTTGTTCTAGGGGGATCCCAGGACAACGTCTAGAGGATGTTCAGTGATGTGAAAAAAACATTATTATTTGCTATTTTTTCCTTTCTTTACTTTTATTTTTGCTATTTTTTTCCTCCAGAGCCACTGAAAACTATTTTTATATGTATCATCTGATTTCTTTAAAAGTTTACTGCTTGGTACATTTTTATAGAAAATTTTAATCAAGCAAAACTGCCAAGATTTTTAAATAGACTTCTTTATCCTCCCCCCTACCCACTGTTGGAATATTGGATTATTTTCCCACCATTAAAACTTTTGTCATATATTCAAACCTGCAGTAGAATGAATTTTAAGCTAAAATGGGACAGGACTCCTTGAGTGTAGGGTAAATATTAGGGCTGTCGATTAATCACAGTTAACTCATGCGATTAACTAAAAAAAATTAATCTCGATTAATCGCACTGTTAAACAAAAGAATACCAATTGTAATTTATGAAATATTTTTGGATGTTTTTTATGCATTTTCAAATATATTGATTTCTATAACACCACAGAATACAAAATATACAGTGCTCACTTTATATTATTGTTGATTACAAATATTTGCACTGTAAAAATGAACAAAAGCAATAGTATTTTTCATTTCACCTCATACAAGTACTGTAGTGCAATCTCTTTGTTATGAAAGTGTAACTTACAAATGCAGATTTTTTTTGGTTACAAAACTGCACTCAAAAACAAAAAAAGTAAAACTTTAGAGCCTACAAGTCCACTCAGTCCTACTTCTTGTTCAGCCAATCGCTAAGACAAACAAATTTGTTTACATTTGTGGGAGATATTGCTGCCTGCTTCTTATTTGCATTGTCACCCAAAAGTGAGAACAGACATTCGCATGACACTTTTGTAGTGGGCGTTGCAAGGTATTTACATGCCAGATATGCTAAACATTTGTTTGCCCCTTCATGCTTCGGCTACCATTCCAGAGGACGTGCTTGCATGCTAATAATGCTCGTTAAACAAATAATACATCAATTAAATTTGTGACTGAACTCCTTGGGGGAGAACTGTATGTATCTTGCTCTGTTTTCCCCGTGTTCTGCCATATATTTCATGTTATAGCAGTCTTGGGTGATGACCCAGTACATGTTTTTTTAAGAACACTTTTTCACAGCAGATTTGACAAAACACAAAGAAGGTACCAACTGAGATTTCTAAAAATAGCTACAGCACTAGAGTCCAAGGTTTAAGAATCTGAAGTGCCATCCAGAATCTGAGAGGGATGAGGTATGGAGCATGCTTTCGGAAGTCTTAAAAGAGCAACACTCTGATGCAGAAACTACAGAACCTGAACCACCAAAAAAGAAAATCCACCTTCTGCTGGTGGCATTTGACTCAGATGCTGAAAATGAACTTGCGTTGGTCTGCTCTGCTTTGGATCATTATCGAGCAGAACCCGTCATCAGCATGGACGCTTGTCCTCTGGAATGGTGGTTAAAGCATGAAAGGACATATGAATCTTTAGTGCATTTGGCACGTAAATACCTTACAGTGGCATGTGAACGCCTGTTCTCACTTTCAGGTGACATTGTAAACAAGAAGCAGGCAGCATTATCTCCTGCAAATTGTAATCAAACTTGTTTGTCTGAGCAATTGGCTGAAGTAGGACTGAGTGGACTTGTAGGCTCGTTTTACGTTGTTTTATTTTTGAATGCCATTATTTTTGTACGTAATTCTGCATTTGTAAGTTCAACTTTCATGATCAAGAGATTGCACTCCAGTACTTGTATTAGGTGAATTGAAAAATACTATTTCTTTTGTTTTTTACAGTGCAAATATTTGTAATAAAAATAAATATAAAATGAAGAGAGTACACTTTGTATTCTGTGTTGTAATTGAAATCAATATATTTGAAAATGTAGAAAACAGCGAAAAATATTTAAATAAATGGTATTCTATTACTGTTAAACTGTGCGATTAACCACAACTAATTTTTTTAATCGCTTGACAACCCTAGTAAATATGTCATTCTTTAACCTCAAACTGGTTTTTAAAGAACAGATTTAAGGCAGTGTGAACCTGTACAGGGCTTTCGGAGTGCTTCCCACAGTACTGGAGTCATTTAAGAAAATGGTAATATCCTTTTGATATACCGAGTCTTGTATACACTCGGAAAACTATAACCCAGAATTTACCCAGATGCTTCTCCACTAGTGGAAGCAATGAAAGAAGCTGCAGTGTAGAAAGAGGAGGCAAGAGTACCATGGCATTTAAGCCTGTTCCAAGTAGGATTAGACAACGTGGTAGTAAAAACATCTGCACCCTGTCTGCATTATCACTCGGTCATTGTTAACACTGCTGGAGAATGATGGGTTCCAGTTATTCTAGGGCAGGCATAGTCTGAATGTAAGGAGGGACCAAAGCTGAAATTTTTCAGTTTTATTTATTGGGACTTTCAGTCATAATTGAGACCCTAATAAATAGTGGCTGCAAGGCTGAAATTGTGATGTACAGTAGCTATGATGATATGAATCATGATCTAACGGATCTGAAGTATTTGGCATTAAACAGAACTTTTGGTTTCAATATTTCAGATTTTAGATGTTAAAATATTTTATTTTTGGCTATGATAAATATTTGATGGTTAAAAAGCAATCGTAAAAAAAAATCGCTGCTACATTCAGTTTATTAATAGTTCTGTTGTATGTAAAGAGACATTGTCAAATAGTTTAGGCAACAGAGTATTTGCAAAATGTCTTAGAAGTGTTCTCATGACACTTGCATTTACAAAAACAAAAGTGAGAAGTTTTTGGTTTGGGGGTAAGCAGTTTCTTGCATTGTTTGCAGCAGAAGGTTGTCCAGCCTGACTGAAATGCTTTAAGTAAACAAACACAAATAATGTAAGTATAATACATATTACAACAGAAGTAAGACATTACTAAAAAAAAAATTATTTTATCTGGTAATGTCTCTTTAAGCTCAGGTTTCCTCTCTTGTGTTTTTACCAGAGGTAACTTTTGACTACCAGAAGCATTAGGATTCAAGTGGTAGTGAACCTCTATACACTATGAAGTATAATTGACTGCTCCAAAGACTATATTGACTGCAATGTAAGCAGACATTTTTTCCCAGTAGTTGGTCATTTGGATACTATTTGATGCCAGCATAGAACTCAATTGTATTACATGCACTCTTGAACTCTCATCTTGTTATTCAAGTAGTTTAGATTCATTACACAAGCTAGAAGGTTTGGATGTTTTCGGTGGCTTTTGGACATTATGTTCTCTGAACAATATTTAGACTGACAGATATAACTTAGAAGGCCAGGTTAGTGGCTTTAATTGATGGCTTTGTTGCAATGCAGGCAGGGTGGGAAAGAAACTGATTTTAAAAAAGGTTATCAACTTTTTCTCATTTAAAAAATGTCAGAGGTGCTAATTTTCTGCAGGTGTTCACAAAATGTTCACCTCAGTAAGGTGATTTAATTATCACAATTAAATACTAGTAAAAGTATTTAGAATTATATTTTAGTCCATTATCAACAGTTCATTGTGAAAAAGCAGTAAAAAGAAATGGATTTTTGGAATAATGTTTCTCTTTGTCCTTGTATTTGGTCATTTTTCTTATATTCCCACTCTGCTGAGTAGGTGGTTGAATATGTAGTAAATCATACCTATCGCTGTAAAATATATATAGCTTAAATTGTGTTTCTCAACCATACCACTACCAATTACCTTTTCTAAATTATTGTTATGCAAATGAATGCAATCAGGGTGAAACTGTTTTTGCAATATACCTTCTAACCACTGGACTCTGTTTCCCTTTCCAACTCTGTTTTCATGATTTACCTTATATAGAAGATACTTGGTTGGTTTTTTTTTTTTTTTTTTTAAGCTCTTTATATATATTTTTTTTATATTGGCCAGTATTCAGAGTGCTCATTCTGCTTTGTGGTAGACTTAACTCTTTTAATATTTTAAACTATATAGAATAATATGTAGTTCATTGAAGAATCAGTTGGCTTTATTTAGTGAATTTCCTTGTAAAGTCTGGGCTAGAAGGGCAGCTTGTATCAGAAAAGACCTCATGTGATCTGAGCCATAATTTTTGCAACACCTACTGAATATGAGACTATGCCTTGCTTTAGAGTCTGATGCTTGCAGACTTTTACTACTGGCTGTAGTGCCCTTTACCCTGAACTGGCTCACGGAAGTCAGTGGGACTGACCAAGGTAGTGAGCACAACATCCCCTAGTAAGTGTCCACAGAATTGGGCCCTGAGTTTGGATTTGTTTCCTATGAAACTTCCTAGAAGCTTGTTCAAATGTCAGTGCTGGTACAGGTTTCAGAGTAGCAGCCGTGTTAGTCTGTATTCGCAAAAAGAAAAGGAGGACTTGTGGCACCTTAGAGACTACCCAATTTATTTGAGCATAAGCTTTCGTGAGCTACAGCTCACTTCATCCGATGCATTTATTTGAGCATAAGCTCACGAAAGCTTATGGTCAGATAAATTGGTTAGTCTCTAAGGTGCCACAAGTACTCCTTTTCTTAGTGCTGGTATGGATTAACTTATTTTGAGTTCTGCACATGCAAGGTTGAAGAGCTTGATGTTTTATGGCCTTTGTTAACTGTAATAATCCTGCCTGAAATTGACACACAAGCTTACACCATTAAGAAGGGCAAAAAAGGCTGCAACAGTGATTTCTGGATGTAAATTGCTTCTTTGCCATGCCATGTTTATGTAACATGTGTGCTTAGGGATGGTGGTGATGTGGGACAATATAAGACTAACCTCCTAAAAGCATCTTTGCTTTGGTGATTGTTACCCCTGCATTTTTCAGAAGGCTACTTAAAATGTAAGAAGCAATTCCTGATTGTAAAGTGCAAGACACAGTGTAAAACTACTGTATTCTCCTTCTTGTTTGCATTAATGTGTCTATTCTGAAAACACCACCTTTCCCATTTATGTTTGACTTGCTGAACATTCAGTCTGATTCTTCCATCAGATTAAAGTAGGCACTTCAAACTGGAAGCATTTTCTGCTATACCAGATCTAAAGCAGCACTGTTGGGTTTTGTGGGGTTTTTTTGGGTATTTATTTTTCTACTTTTTTTTGGCCAATCCCAGTAGTTAGTTAAAGCTTTGTGTTCAGACCAAGTGTAGCTTCTCCCTACCTGGTCATCTTTTTCTGTTAGATCCTGCAGGTGAGCCATTCATGTTGTATGTGGAAGTTCATCAGAATTTCCATAGCAATAGACTAATATTACAAATGCAGGTTTCCTGAAGAAGGCAGAGTTGGCCTGTGAGGGAGAATTGGCCAGTCTAATTATCACAAAATAATTATTTTGCTCTAGCTTTGCCAATATAACTCACTGGTGTGGACATTCTATTCATAGAATCATAGAATATCGGGGTTGGAAGGGACCTCAGGAGGTCATCAAGTCCAAACCCTTGCTCAAAGCAGGACCAATCCCCAACTAAATAATCCCAGCCAGGGCTTTGTTCTGGAAATTCTATTCTGGAATTCAAGTCATTTTATTCTAAATAGAGTATCCACTTAAGGGAGTTACACCGGAATAGTTATAGCTGGTCAGTTTTCCCATGCAGGCAAGCCTTTATTCACTAATAGCAAAGGGAACAGCACTGAAGAGCTGTGTAAAAAGCATGCTGTAAATGCCCCCTCTCCCAGGTTTGCATATTGTGAAGGTACTTGCCGTGGGGGAGGGGAGCAAATCCAGCCCCCTCCTGCATGGCATGGCCATAGAGGAATCTGAGCTCCTGGTGTGACAACATGCAGTGGGAGAGGCATGGCTGCACAGATCCTCCTGTCCCTCTCCTTCCTGACAATCTGCTTCAGGTCACACTTCAGATATTGTGCTGCAGTAGCCTCTGGGAAATGACAGCTCTGCCCAGGCAATGGAACAGCCATGATTCCTCTCTCCCTGCACATGCCTAGTACCTAGTCTGGCTACCTGGGCTGGTACAGGAATCTGGATTTGCCCTTGGAAGCATAAAAGAGTTAGAAATGATTTGTAGGTCTTTGATCAGTGTTGCTGTGCCAATGTCTGGGGGTTGGCCAGCATATAGCATGCATTCATAGTAAGAACCAAAAATAGTTTCACGAAGGGGGGGAGAGAAAAGTCAGCTTCCCACAGCCTGAAATGTAGAGGCTAGGTTAGTTTGACTCTGCTGAATGTAATTGCTGTTGGTTACATTACAATGTGAACCAGAATGTACTGTGAAGGGAAATGAATTCAGTATACATGTTTTTTGTTGAGCAACAAGGCACACAGAACCCACAGCATGTACCCAGAGGGGTTTAATGTTCTTTATACACTTTAAAATACTTGCTTTTTAAACATCCCATGTAAAAATCCTTAATCTGAAACCGGTTAGACATAGTGTGGGGGTCCTAGCAATTACTTTGCACCCTCATCCCATCTGAAAGGTGAATCCTTCCTTTCGTAGTCCCCTGTATTAATAGGAGAAGGATAGATAGTTCAAGTCGCAGTCTTTTAACAATATAATGCATGCCCTGTAGCCACTTATCTCACTTTCTCAGTCTTAAGCCATTTGATAATTATTTCTATATCTAGTTTTGAAAAGCTAACGTCTAAACAGAAGGCATGTCCATATTGGACACTGGCCTTTACCATTACTGTTGGGCCCAATTCCAAACCCATAAGTTGGAAGGAAACAGCCTTATAGGGACCAGTGAGTGGAAGGATGGTTGGTGATTGCATTTCAAAGCATTGCATTAGCTGAATGTGGAGACAAATTATGTTAGATTTTTTTTTTTTTTTACTGTCTGAAACTTAAAATGGTCTGGGAAACATAATTTCTATTTGCCCTTAAATATGCTTAGCTTTAAAATAATTTAAAGGTGATTTTTATATAAGCCCATATTTACATTCAATTATTATTTGTAAACATAATGCCTTTCTTGAAATGCTAACGTCTAGAGGAAAAAAAAGATGCTTACTTTTGAGAGAATTAGTTCAAAGAAGCACAATGCACTGTATTGACTTTGGGGATAGTAAAAGAAAAATGTCTTCTATTGAATTTCGAAGAATTTATAGTCATGAGTTCATGTAGATTTGATGTAGTCTACATGGTGTAGTCTGCTAGGTCGGACAGACATTCTGCTGTTTTTTAGATACCCAGATTGTTACACTAATATTGCAAGCAATAAGCTGTTTTAAACAAAGTTTAAGCCAAGAGGCTTTACATTTGGACAAAATGATATTGTCTTGTTTGAACTCTATTTTCGTAACAGTGATGAATTGTAATTTTTTACCAAAGCCTTTTCAGTAGCTCCAGGTCTAGGAGCTCACCTTGATTGACATTTCCTTGGGAAAGTTGCTGTAAAAGAGCTCTTTGATAATGGCTTATTGATTTTTAAATAAGTAATTATGAAAAAAATCTGCTAATTGGAGAGAAATAGAAAATGATGGTGTGGAGCATATGAAAACTACACAAAGATCTAGACTTTATCATTTCACAATTTTTTGATTTAAGAATATGCATGCCAAATGTCTCTTTCCATGATTTGTAATATACATTTTCTGACTGGAAACTTTTTTGTACAACACACTCCAATAAATGTTTTGAATTTTATCTCTTACCTTTTTTTGTTTAAAACAAACCCCATGCAAAGGCTGCCTTGTGTGTCATAACTTGGTGTTATCCTCACGTAAACAAACAGTGAAGAGAGGATATCAGTGCAATATGTTATCCTCTACGGTGTGGTGCAGGGATAAATGAGCCCTTTTCTACTCTGGCATCTGGTTTCCGTTTTCTTTTACTTTGAGTAAATTTAGCACTTACAAAGTGGCATTATAACCCTGATAGCTGTATTCTGCTAAGGAAAGCAAAGAAAAGAGCCTGGGCAATAGTAGCAGTGCAAACTTCCACCTCCCTTTCCCTCATTTCAGGAAATCCTGACCCCACTGGATTTTGTGCAGCGTCTCCACCCTGTTCTGGAGGGATTGTTTCTATTGGCTTCCTGTGATGACCAAAAAGGGGGGAATCATTGGCAGCTCATGTTTTAATTAGGGCTGTCAAACTATTAAAAAAAATTCATTGTGACTTTTTTTTTTTAAAAGTGATGATCAATTTTAATTGCACTGTTAATAATAGAATACCATTTATTTAAATTTTTTGGGTGTTTTCTACATTTTGGAAAGTGCTGTGTGAATGCCTTTTCTCACTTTCAAGTGACATAAATAAGCGAGCAGCATTATCTCCCTTAAATGTAAACAAACTTGTTTGTTCTAGAGATTGGCTGAACAAAAAGTAGGACTGAGTGGACTTGCAGGCTCAAAACTTGCAGGTTTTACATTGTTTTGTTTTTAAGTGCACTTATGTAACAAAAAAATCTTCATTTGTAAGTTGCACTACAGTACTGGTTTGAGGTGAATTGAAAAATACCATTTCCTTTGATTACATATATTTGCACTATAAAAAAAATAATCAAAAGTAATAATATAAAGTGAACACTGTACATTTTCATAGAATATCAGGGTTGGAAGGGACCTCAGGTGGTCATCTAGTCCAACCCCCTTCTCAAAGCAGGACCAATCCCCACTTTTTGCCCCAGATCCCTAAATGGCCCCCTCAAGGATTGAGCTCACAACCCTGGGTTTAGCAGGCCAATGCTCAAACCATTGAGCTATCCCTCCCGCCCTTCCATGCTTTGTAGTCTGTGTTGTAATTGAAATCAATATATTTGAAAAAGTAGATAAACATGCAAAAATGATTATAATAAATTTAAATTGGTATTCTATTGTTTAACAGTGCAATTAAAACTGGAATTAATTGTAATTTTTAAAAATCAAATTAATTTGTTTTGAGTTAATTGCTTGAATTAAATGCAGTTAATTAACAGCCCTAGTTCTAATGCAGCCTTTGGTCACTACCAACCTGAGTTAGATTTCCAGCTAGTGATTGAGACCACCCGAGCCAGCTGGTTTTAGGCATTGGTTTACACTTCTATTGGCTGCTTTCTCTACTCAGTGTCACTATTGTTTACTGGCAGTGTGGGCCCTTTAGAGGACCTCTGCCTGTACAATTAGCCCAGCTTTTTTCACCATTACCATTTATAGTAAACACTTAGTACTTGGCACCCCCAAAGAATTTAATGAGCATTACCTGATCAACTATTCTTCCTCCGGGAGTTAGAAAATTCTCTCTCATTTATAAGTGGGAAGACTGACAAATCACAACTCCTTCTATCTGAATTAATCTAGTTTCTGTTCAGAGCAACATTTCCTAGTTGTTGGATCATGGGACATGGGACACCTGGGTCTATTCTCAGCTCTGCCACTGGCCTGCAAGATATTTTCTTTCTGTGCCTCAGTTTCCCATCTAAAATGGGGATGATGACAAAACTGGGCTGCTTTGTTCTCTGTCTCAAATCTTTGACACAGGTGGGATGCTCCCCTAGCCTGATCTGGAGGACAAGAGACAACAGTTTTAGTGCCTTTCATCTCCCTAGGGTTGCTAATCCTCCAGGATTGTCCTGGATAGGGTTGCAACTTTTTTACTTGCACAAAATTGAACACCCTTTCCCCACCCCCTCCCTCACCTCTGAGGCCCCACCCCCACTCACTCCGTACCCCCTCCCTCTGTTACTCACTTTCCACACCCTCACAGGCTTGCTTGTTTTCAGCAGGCTGGCTCAGGGGTTTGGTGTGTGGGAGGGGCTGAGGGCTCTGGCTGGGGGTGGGGGTTCTGGGGTGGGGCCAGAAATGAGGAGTTCAGGATGTGGGAGGGGGGCTCCGGGCTAGAGGGTGGAGCTAGCGGATTCAGATTATGGGAGGGGGCTCTGGGCTGAGATAGAGGGTTGGGGTGTGTGAGGCAGTACAGGCTCTTGGCTAGGGGTGTGGGTTCAGGGTGGGGCCAGAAATGAGGGGTTCAAGATGCGGGAGGGCACTGTGGGCTGGGGCAGGAGGGTGGAGTGGGAGTGAGGGCTCTGGTGTGGGGATGGGGCTCAGGGTGCAGAAGGGCTGGGGTAGGGGGTTGGAGTATGTGGGGGGGTGAGGACTCTGCTGGGGGGTGAAGACTGGCTGGGGCTGAAGGGTTTGGGGTGCAGGAGGGGGCTCTGGGCTGGGGGGGTTCAGAGGGGGATCGGGTGGGGCAGAGATGCAGGCTCAGGGTGGTACTTATCTCAAGCTGCTCCCCAAAGCAGTGGCATATCCCCCTCCCCGACTCCTACACTGAGGGGTAACCAGGCGGCTCTACCCTGCCCTGTCTGCAGACGCTGTTCCCATGGGAGCTGCAGAGTTGGGGTGGGGCCTCCCTCAGCCCTGCAGCGCAGCTGACAAGAAGATGCCATGGGACCACAGGACTAAAAGGGACCTGGAGAGGCCATCTGGCCCCGCCCCGCCTCATGGCGGCCTAAGCATTACGTGTTACGTCCCCCGATGAACCCTCCAAAGAACAATGGCACCTGCAATCGCCCCCCGCTCCAGCCGGGGCAGGGCCCCGAACCCCGGCTGCGAGCGCGGAGCCACCTCTCGCAGCCCTTTGCTACTGGCGGCAGCTGCCAGGGGGCGCTGTGGCGCGGGAAGTCAGGGGCGCCGGCCCCGCGCCCGGGGAAGCTCTCGGGGTCGCGCGACCTCCGGCCCGCCAGGCACAGCGTAGGCCACGCCCTCTGTCCCGTGATGCCGCGGGCGGCAGCCGTAGCGCGGTGCATGCTGGGAGTTGTAGGCCCGGCGGCCTCTTCGTCCCGTGGTGCCCCGCGCGGGCTCTTCAGTTCCGGGCGGGCGCGGCGGGCAGGCGGCGGTGCGGGGATGGAGGGCGGGTTCGGCTCCGAGTTCGGGGCCGCGGGGGGGAAGCTGGACCCGGGCCTCATCATGGAGCAGGTGAAGGTGCAGATCGCCGTAGCCAACGCGCAGGAGCTGCTGCAGGTGGGGCGGGGCCGGGCCTGGCGGCGGACTGGGGCGCTCTGGGGGGCGGGGCGCGGGCGGTGGGCTGGGGGCTCGGGCGCTCTGGGGGGCGGTGGGCTGGGGGCTGGGACGCCCTGGGGGGGGAGGGGCTGGGGCGCCCTGGGTGGGGCGCCCTGGGGGGGGCGGGGCACGGGCGGTGGGCTGGGGCGCCCTGGGGGGGGAGGGGCGCGGGCTGTGGCGCCCTGGGGGGGGCGGGGCGCGGGCAGTGGGCGGGGGCGCCCTGGGGGGGAGGGGCTGGGGGCTGGGGCGCCCTGGGGGGGGCGGGGCACGGGCGGTGGGTTGGGGTGCTCTGGGGGGGAGGGGCAGTGGGCGGGGGCGCCCTGGGGGGGAGGGGCTGGGGTGCTCTGGGGGGGAGGGGAGGGGCTGGGGCGCCCGGGGGGGGCGGGGCACGGGCGGTGGGCTGGGGTGCTCTGGGGGGGAGGGGCTGGGGCGCCCGGGGGGGGCGGGGCGCGGGCGGTGGGCTGGGGTGCTCTGGGGGGGAGGGGCTGGGGCGCCCGGGGGGGGGCGGGGCGCGGGCGGTGGGCTGGGGTGCTCTGGGGGGGAGGGGCTGGGGCGCCCGGGGGGGGCGGGGCGCGGGCGGTGGGCTGGGGCGCCCTGGGGGGGGCGGTGGGCTGGGGCCCGTGCTCTGACGCTCTCCGCTCTCCCCAGAGGATGACCGACAAGTGTTTCCGGAAGTGCATCGGGAAGCCGGGGAGCTCGCTGGATAACTCGGAGCAGGTGAAGGGCCGCGCCTCAGGGCTGGTTCCCCGCACTCAGGCCGCGCAGACATCCGGGCTGAGACCCTCCTACCTCACAAGGCCACAGAGCCCGAGCTCTAGCCTGAGCCTGAACATCCGCGTCTTCCAGCCCCGCAGCCTGGGCCCCGTGCGCCTGAGACGGTGGCGGGGCTCTCGGTGCCCTGTGGACGTGTTCAGAGGCCCCGCGCTGCCTGCGCGCGTCCCCCAAGGCTGCCTGAAGGCCCAGCTCAGCGGGAATGTGGCCGCTGTGCCCTGGAGCCTGTGGTTCTCCGCTGCACGGGCACAGCCCCCAGGAGGTGCCTGCCCAGCCCTTGCTGGGCGCCAGGCCTGGACATGCCTGCAGCTGCACGGCTCGCTAGGTCACAGCCTCACTGTGATAAAACTGCGGCCCACCTCATTTCAGTGGGGGAAGTGTCTAATTTAAACGTGCCAGCAGGCACTGGGATGGTGTAATCCAGTGGTTTTCAAACTTTTTTCTGGCGACCCAGTGGAGCTGGGGGTGACGGGTTTGCAGTGTGAGACGGGCTCAGGGCTGGGGCATAGGGTTGGGATGCAGGGGTGAGGGCTGTGGGGTTGGGCTGGGTCAGTGCTGGGGGTGCAGGCTCTGGGGTGGAGCTGGGGATGAGGGGTGCAGGAAGGTGTTCTGGGTTTTTGCGGGGTTGGGGCTCAGGTCTGGGGCAGAGGATTGGGCACAGGTTTTTCTTGGGTGGCTCTTGGTCAGCAGCGGTCCTAAGGCAGGCTTCCTGCCTGTCCTGGCACCACAGAACGTGCTGTGCTATGGAAGCAGCTAGCAGTAGGTCCGGCTCCTAGGCGGAGGCGTGCAAGTGGCACCACGGGGCTCTCATCTGCAAGCACCATGTCTCCGTCTCCCCACCCCACCCCCCCGCTCCCATTGGTCAGTTCCTGGCAGTGCGTGAGGGGAAGCAAGGGCAGCGCACGGGACCCCATGGCCACCCAGCTAGGAGCCAGACCTGCTGCTGGCCGCTTCCAGGGCACAGTGTGGTGTCAGAACAGGTAGGGACTAGTCTGCCTTAGCCGGGCAGCACCACTGACCAGACTTTTAACAGCCTAGTCGGCAGGGCTGGCTAGAGCCACCATGACCCAGTGCCTTACGTTCCACGACCCAGTATTGGGTTGCAACCCACAGTTTGAAAACCACTGGTGTAATGCCACGTGTCTCATAAGAACAGAAGAGCCTTCATACTGGGTCAGACCAAAGGTCCATCAAGCCCAGTATCCTGGTTTCCAACAGTGGCCAATTCCAGGTGCCCTAGAGGCAATGAACAGAACAGGTAATCATCAAGTGATCCCATCCCCTGCTGCCCATTCCCAGCTGCTGGCAAACAGAAGTCTCTGTAGCCTGCCTGGGGGAGGGGGAACTGCTGATCTTTGCAGTGTTGCCCAGAGTGGATTCTCAGAGTTGGGCTGCTTTGTGCTATCTCCCTGAGGCTCTCAAAGCACTTTACAAGGTGAATATCCTCATCTGTGTGATGGGAAAAGCTGCTGAGAAAGGAAATGATTTGCCCAAGGTTACTTGGAGAGAGCGAAGGCCAGGGACTCCCTGTAACATGCTTTAGCCAGCTGCCCTGGCACTTGCAATGTTCTGTTGCCTGAACTTTGTGCTTGCTTTGGTGTGGCAGATAGTGCACTGGATCTGGCTTCTGTTCCTAGCTCTGTCACTTGCCTGCTCGGTGACCTTGGGCAAGTCATCTACTCTAACTTGGGGATAATGAGCTCTGCCCTCCTTGCTAAAATGCTTTGGGTCTGGGATGAAGAGTGAAGAAGCATTATTATTCTATTTCAGAAGTGTATTGCCATGTGTATGGACCGGTACATGGACGCCTGGAACACAGTCTCACGAGCGTACAACTCCCGGCTGCAGAGGGAGAGAGCCAACATGTGACCGGCTTCCAGCAGCCCTGACAACATGCTTCAGTACTGCCCCCTGCTCTGGGAGAGTGACTTGATTCCTGGACTAGCCAGGGTGGCCCCGTGAGAATGAAAGGAAAAGTGGTGGGAGTGAAAATCCCTGTGATTTGGTAAATTTGGCATTTTCATCATGGTAGAGCAATAAAGCCACGTATGGAGCCTCTCCCCGTTATTAGCCTGCGTGAGTTCAGTGTCTGAGTAGTGCAAAATGCAGGCTCAAAGCAGGGAGGGGTGATGGTGCCTGGCCAGAGGGGTGGCTGCTGCCCATTCTGTCAGTGCCGTCACCTGCTAGTAGGCTTTGCTTAGTGCCCTGGGTGGAGTCTGAGGCCCAGGGTAGGGGGCTGAGAGACTGGCTAGGGAATATTTTCATTGACGGGTGCCCTATGAAAGGGCTACAGGGGCAGGGAACCCTTCCTGAAAGGCTGCTGAGCAATCCACTTGTCCCGCTCCCCAAGGAAGTGAACGTGAGCCTTATCGGCAGTGCACATCCATCCCTGGACTGCGGGTTTGGTGTCTCTAGTAGGAAGGTTGGTCTCTGAGCTGGGCAGGCAGGTTTGGTGGATTCACAAGGAAATTGTTAGGCAATGGTGTGGGGCTCACCGCTTGCTGCCAAGTATCCCACAGGTGGGAGGATTTCAATACATGGGGACGTTGGATTGTTACAAGAAATAGTCTGGCCTGCCTTGTCTGGTAGTGCATCAGCCCCAGCCCCTGCAGCAGCACTGTGCCATACAGCCGCGTGGGCTGCAACCCCAAGAGTTGCTGCCAAATGAGAGATTTGGAATTAAAAATCTCCACCTTTGTCCCAGCATAGAGCTCAGCTGCAGGCCCCCAGCAGCCTGTCCTGGCCAGCCTGTGCTGGCCTTTCCTGCGTCACCAGTGCACCTTGTCCTGGCTCTATGGCCTCTGCTGGCTTCGTTCCATTATTGAGGTGCCTGACAAGAAATCTGCAAGGAAATGAGTGCCAGGATTGCTGGGGGGGGCGTAGAGAGGGGCTGCGTGGAATTGCGAAGAGCAAAGGTTAAAGGAGCTGACTCCGCCAGCTGGCCTCTTGCTGTTTGTTTTCCCTGTCATGCCCCTTCACTTTCAGTCTTTGCCCTTTGCTTTTCGGGGCCATGAAGTGGGGGCCCTTCCCCACTTGGGATGTGATGAATCTCTGCTCCAGGTATTGGATTAAATACTGTGACCAGCTAATGGCTGCTGGCCCCCTCAGGGCCATCTCTGGGGTTTAGACCACTTGACCAAGGGTTGGATGGTTTCATAGGGGCCCTAAGCCAGAAGCCCCAGAGGGCAGGACCAACAGCTGCCCTAGTCCTTCCAGCTCCTACAGTGCTCCCCTTTTGCTCTTACCCAGTCAGTGGGTCCCCTGAGACTGGTTATTCCTTGAGTCATTGAGAACCTGTGGACCAGGAGAAGGGACCAAACGCCCAGGAACTGTCTGTAAAAATGTCAGGTGTTTTGTTCAGCTTTTTGCCCCAGCTCAGTTGAGGGGGAAGTTAAATAACAGCGTGAGGGGAGCTGAGTGCTGGGGCTCTGCAGCGCAGTGCTCGCGGAGGTTCTACTCCGTGTGCTGCTGTGATCCAGAGCCAGGCGGTGGTAGAGCTCTGCGCCACTCCTGGGATTTTATTATCAGCTCAGCCTAACACCCTGTGGGCTTTTTCTTGATCACAGCTGTGCATGGAGCAGATGCCTCCCTGAGCCTTATGCTGAATAGGACCAGAATCACATCTGGGCCTTCACTGGGCCTCAGGGTGGTCGTCCTGCTCTCTGGTCCTGCACAGGTGCATTATGGAGTTGTGCGCAGCCTGAGGCTTGTCAGTGTCTTGTGCTTAGGAACACAGGGTTTGCCAGAACAAAGCAGGATTTGTGGGCAGGTGGAGTCTGCCTCCAGGAATGTTTAATAGCTGCTGGGGCCAGCAGAGCCCAACCCACTCTGCTAGGAGATAGCATTGCAATCCCAGAATCCTAGGGCAGTTCCAAGCCAAAAGGATGTTGGATTGTGACCTGGGGAATCATTGCTGCATAAACAACTCAGCAAAGGCTTGAAGTTGCCTTCTAAGCTGCACTAAGGTTAGAACATAACATCTAATGGCAGAAAGGGTTGGAACCAGTCTCACAACCTCCCTGACGCCACGGCAGGGCTGTGGGCACTTATAGTAGATCCACAGCCTGGAGGCCTTTTTAAATCAATGGGCCTAGCCAGGAGCCTGTCCAGGAGCCCCTAAGCAGGGGCCATGCCTGGACCACCCAACCAATGGCTGCATTAGCTCATACTGTGCTCATCTGAAAGGACTCTGGGCCCAGCCTGTGTTGTAATGCAGCACAATGGTACCTAATGGGAGCTCTATGGGCAGGGCTGCACTTTGGCCATGGTAGGCTGAAGGATTGTCTCTGCACCAGATGTTCACGGTGGGTTGCATCCTGAAATCCTCAAACCCATCTTCCCCCTCCCCGCCCCACTCAGCTGCTGCCTCACCTTGGAGGCGCCTAAATTTCTAGCCGCTGATGTGCACAAAATTACCTCAGTCCTGACACCACCAAGCTGCTCTGCCCCTCACTCATAGAATCATAGAACATAAGGGTTGGAAGGGACCCCAGAAGGTCATCTAGTCCAACCCCCTGCTCGAAGCAGGACCAAATCCCAGTTAAATCATCCCAGCCAGGGCTTTGTCAAGCCTGACCTTAAAAACCTCTAAGGAAGGAGATTCTACCACCTCCCTAGGTAACGCATTCCAGTGTTTCACCACCCTCTTAGTGAAAAAGTTTTTCCTAATATCCAATCTAAACCTCCCCCACTGCAGCTTGAGACCATTACTCCTCGTTCTGTCATCTGATACCATTGAGAACAGTCTAGAGCCATCCTCTTTGGAACCCCCTTTCAGGTAGTTGAAAGCAGCTATCAAATCCCCCCTCATTCTTCTCTTCTGCAGGCTAAACAATCCCAGCTCCCTCAGCCTCTCCTCATAACTCATGTGTTCCAGACCCCTAATCATTTTTGTTGCCCTTCGCTGGACTCTCTCCAATTTATCCACATCCTTCTTGAAACTGGACACAGTACTCCAGATGAGGCCTCACCAATGTCGAATAGAGGGGAACGATCACGTCCCTCGATCTGCTCGCTATGCCCCTACTTATACATCCCAAAATGCCATTGGCCTTCTTGGCAACAAGGGCACACTGCTGACTCATATCCAGCTTCTCGTCCACTGTCACCCCTAGGTCCTTTTCCGCAGAACTGCTGCCTAGCCATTCGGTCCCTAGTCTGTAGCTGTGCATTGGGTTCTTCCGTCCTAAGTGCAGGACCCTGCACTTATCCTTATTGAACCTCATCAGATTCACTCACACCTAGGCGTCCCCCCATCCCCTGTGGGCCTGATCTGGTAGGTGTGCTCCGAGCACAAAAGCTGGGCAAGGGGGTGACCATCTCAGGAATTTTTGAGACTGGCTGAATCTGTTGATCCCAAGACACCAAATAGCCCAGGTGTTTGGGCACTCCTCTGTGATATGGGCCAGCTGTTTTCAAATCCTTGCTGTGCTGGATTTAGAACTGGGCTCACCTGCCTTCCAGGCGAGTTCCCTAATTGCCTGGGCAATGATTCTCCTGGGTGGGAGTCTCTCAACCTCTTGCTGAAGCTGTTTCCCTTTGTATAACTAACTCTTGGCAGCCAGAGAGAACGCAGCAAGAGCTGTGTGGTGAGGGCACTCCCCAGGGAGGTGGGAGACAAGTCCTTGCTCCACCTCAGGAAGAGCAGGGATTTGAAAACTGGTTTCCCACCCCAGCTGAGTGCCCAAAGACCAGGGCATTGGGCTATAAGGGAGGCGTGGGCTGCTTTGCCATGTGGCTTTGCCTGGGAAAAGCTGAAGTGGCATTCTCAGGTGAGTGCCCTGTCTGGCTAAGGACAAGTGAAGACAGGTGCCACGTTACCTTGGAGGGGCTGGGCTTATCCTGGGGGGGGACGGACCGATAGCTCAGTGGTTTGAGCATTGGCCTGCTAAACCTAGGGTTGTGAGTTCAATCCTTGAGGGGGCCATTTAGGGATTTGAGGCAAAAATTGGGGATGGGTCCTGCTTTGAGTGGGGGGTTGGACTAGATGACCTCCTGAGGTCCCTTCCAACCCTGATATTCTATGATTCACTCGGTATTACCCACTGGCTGACATAGGCAGCTCCCCACTCAGTGCGCAGGGTTGAACATCCCTGTCTTAGGTGAGTGACTTTCCCCTAAGGGCACCTGTGAGTCAGGCACTGCAATACTGAACATTGTGATACCAAAGTCCTGCCATCCCTGGCAAGGTGCTTGAGGCTGGCTGGGGCATGGGTATAGATCTGGGGTGGGGCTTCTGCCAGTGAGGGGCATCCAAGCTGTGGTACAGTAGGTGGGTTTGGTCTGGTTTCTTGTCGCTAGCAGCCCAGCCCTGAAACCCAGGGGCAGAGGGTCTGCAGAGCCGCCTCCTGGAGCATGTGTGCAAGCACCAGTCATGGGCCCCTCGGGAAGGGCCTTGTTGCATTAGCACCAGGGTATAAATCACCTGCTCGGAGCTGGTGATCCCGCAGCCACTGTGGTGATAGTGGGTGGTTTTTACTCTATGCAGCCTGGGTTTCCAGCAGTTCGGGGCCCATCTAGCCCTCACACACACTGCGCTGCAGGGGCTTGGGTGAAACAGGCCATATTTATTTACAGGAGCCACTGTCTAGAATTGCACCATTCTAGGCAACCAAGCTCTGATTAGTGCATGCCCTGGTGCTGAACCATAGCTGGTGCAGAGCATCAGCTGCACCTGCCTTTGGCATTGGGCCATCTTCACCCCTCGGCAGTATGAAGGAGTGTATGTGGGCTAAGGAAGTAGTGCCCCAGGCACTCTGGTAACCATTCCATCCCACGCTTCTTTCCTTCCCTGAGTACAAAAATGCAGCTTCACAGCTTGAGGTTCTGCCTGATCCAGCCCCGGACGGCGGTGACTTTGGTGTAAACGCCAGGGAAGTAAGGCCTTGCACAGCCATAGCCCCAGCTTGTGATTCCAGCTAAAAACCAGCGCCCTGAGGGTTCCTTGCAGGCCAAGGGGCCACCTGCATCGCCCTGCGGAAAGAGGGAGACCAGCCTGTGTCAGGGCAAGAGACCCCAGCCATCCTCGACATATGCTCTTGCTCCCAGCAGCCGATTCCTGAGAGTCACCTCAGGGGCCCAGCCCAGCTCCATGGGGACCTGCTCCCCTCAACTCCCTGCTTCTGGGGTGGCTCTGCACATGAGCTTGCGTACACAGGCTGTGGCCTGAGATTAGGGATCTCTTGTGGGGAGAGAGGCACTGGGAATGGTGACTGTCAATGAAACACAGAGCTGTTAGCAGGGGGAGAACAGCAGCTGCCCAATGCCCCTTGGCTGCCTGGTGTTCCCCTGACTCTCGCTGCTAGGGGCCAGCCAAGGGACACTAGATGGGGAGAAGAGATCCCAAGCAGTCAGTGAGAGAGCAGGGCAGGGGCCCAACAAGGGAGAGGTTGGGCTGAGGGAAGTTTCTGCCCTGTGGGCCCAGCTCCAGGGTTCCCTTGGCCAGTCTGTGCTCACCAAGCAGCTGTCGATGGTGCCCTGTGGGAAGCCGGCACACACCATCCTGCTGCTGATCTGAATGGGGTAGAATTTCTTGCAGGCCTGGTCGCCAATTACATTTACTGCTGCCTTTTGCAGGTGCTTGGACATGATGCCTACAAAGACAAAGATCACTGTCAGCCTGTGCACCTGACCCTGGAATTTGGGGAGAGAGGGGCATGGGGTTTAGGGAGTGGGGTGTCCTGTGGTGCTTGGCTGCAGCATGTGGCACCCAGGCTATGGGCCGGCTCTTGTGGCATGCGGGTGAGGCCTCTGTTGGGGAAGGCTGGGCTCTCTTCCTGCCAGAGCAGGCATGCACTGGGCAGCTGGATTTGTTAGTCATGGGTTGTGTTGATAGGAATGGTGCAGGTGTTCACGGGCAGATGATTTAGCTGGAGTGTGGAAATCAGGGATGGCACAGGCGACAGCCAAATGGGGATGGTGCACGCATCAGAGCAGGGTGAGTGGGAGCACAGATGTAAGGGGCAGGCATGGATGTTGGCTGCACTGTGCGGGTGCATGTATCATATGAGAGGAACAAGCTAGAGGGGGTGTTGGTGTTGGCTGGACAGATATGGTGTAATGTGGGTGTTGGCTGGAGGGTATGGCATGGAGGGCAGCATGACTGTTGGCTGGCGGGATATGGCGCGGTGTGGGTGTTGGCTGGCGGGATATGGCGTGCTGGGGGCAGCGTGGGTGTTGGCTGGAGAGGTGGGGGCAGCGCGGGTGTTGGCTGGAGGGGTACGGCATGGAGGGCAGCATAGGTGTTGGCTGGAGGGGTACGGCCGCGGTGGGGGCAGCGCGGGTGTTGACTGGAGGGGTACGGTACGGTGGGGACAGCGCGGGTGTTGGCTGGAGAGGTGGGGGCAGTGTGGGTGTTGGCTGGAGGGGTACGGCCGCGGTGGGGGCACCGTGGGTGTTGGCTGGAGGGGTACGGGCATGGTGGGGGCAATGTGGGTGTTGGCTGGAGGGGTACGGCACGGTGTGGGTGTTGGCTGGAGGTGTACGGCCGCGGTGGGGGCAGCGTGGGTGTTGGCTGGAGGGGTACGGGCATGGTGGGGCCAATGTGGGTGTTGGCTGGAGGGGTACGGCATGGTGTGGGTGTTGGCTGGAGGGGTACGGCCGCGGTGGGGGCAGCGCGGGTGTTGGCTGGAGAGGTGGGGGCAGCGTGGGTGTTGGCTGGAGGGGTACGGTACGGTGGGGGCAGCACGGGTGTTGGCTGGAGAGGTACGGTGCGGTGTGGGTGTTGGCTGGAGGGGTATGGCATGGTGGGGGCAGCACGGGTGTTGGCTGGAGGGGTACGGTGCGGTGTGGGTGTTGGCTGGAGGGGTACGGTACAGTGGGGACAGCGCGGGTGTTGGCTGGAGAGGTGGGGGCAGTGTGGGTGTTGGCTGGAGGGGTACGGCATGGAGGGCAGCATAGGTGTTGGCTGGAGGGGTACGGCATGGTTTGGGTGTTGGCTGGAGGGGTACGGGCGTGGTGGGGGCAACGTGGGTGTTGGCTGGAGGGGTACGGCACGGTGTGGGTGTTGGCTGGAGGGGTACGGCCGCAGTGGGGGGAGCGCGGGTGTTGGCTGGAGAGGTGGGGGCAGCGCGGGTGTTGGCTGGAGGGGTACGGTGCGGTGTGGGTGTTGACTGGAGTGGTACGGTACGGTGGGGGCAGCGCGGGTGTTGGCTGGAGAGGTGGGGGCAGCGCGGGTGTTGGCTGGAGGGGTACGGTACGGTGGGGGCAGCGCGGGTGTTGGCTGGAGAGGTGGGGGCAGCGTGGGTGTTGGCTGGAGAGGTACGGTGCGGTGTGGGTGTTGGCTGGAGGGGTACGGTGCGGTGGGGGCAGCGCGGGTGTTGGCTGGAGGGGTACGGTACGGTGGGGGCAGCGCAGGTGTTGACTGGAGGGGTACGGTACGGTGGGGGCAGCGCGGGTGTTGGCTGGAGAGGTGGGGGCAGCGCGGGTGTTGACTGGAGGGGTACAGCACGGTGTGGGTGTTGACTGGAGGGGTACGGTACGGTGGGGGCAGCGCGGGTGTTGACTGGAGAGGTGGGGGCAGCGCGGGTGTTGGCTGGAGGGGTACGGTGCGGTGTGGGTGTTGGCTGGAGGGGTACGGCGCGGTGTGGGTGTTGGCTGGAGGGGTACGGCCGCGGTGGGGGCAGCGCGGGTGTTGGCTGGAGGGGTACGGTGCGGTGTGGGTGTTGGCTGGAGGGGTACGGTACGGTGGGGGCAGCGCGGGTGTTGGCTGGAGGGGTACGGTGCGGTGTGGGTGTTGGCTGGAGGGGTGCGGTGCGGTGGGGGCAGCGCGGGTGTTGGCTGGAGGGGTACGGTGCGGTGCGGTGTGGGTGTTGGCTGGAGGGGTGCGGTTGGGGCAGCGCGGGTGTTGGCTGGAGGGGTACGGTGCGGTGGGGGCAGCGCGGGTGTTGGCTGGAGGGGTAGGGTGCGGTGGGGGCAGCGCGGGTGTTGGCTGGAGGGGTACGATGCGGTGGGGGCAGCGTGGGTGTTGGCTGGAGGGGTACGGTGCGGTGTGGGTGTTGGCTGGAGAGGTACGGTGCGGTGTGGGTGTTGGCTGGAGGGGTACAGTGCGGTGTGGGTGTTGGCTGGAGGGGTACGGTGTGGTGGGGTGTTGACTGGACGGGTAGGCCGCGGTGGGGGCAGCGCGGGTGTTGGCTGGAGGGGTACGGTCGCGGTGGGGGCAGCGCGGGTGTTGGCTGGAGGGGTACGGTGCGGTGGGGGCAGCGCGGGTGTTGGCTGGAGGGGTACGGTGCGGTGGGGGCAGCGCGGGTGTTGGCTGGAGGGGTACGGTGCAGTGTGGGTGTTGGCTGGAGGGGTACGGTACGGTGGGGGCAGCGCGGGTGTTGGCTGGAGGGGTACGGTGCGGTGTGGGTGTTGGCTGGAGGGGTACGGTGCGGTGGGGGCAGCGCGGGTGTTCGCTGGAGGGGTACGGCCACGGTGGGGGCAGCGTGGGTGTTGGCTGGAGGGGTACGGTGCGGTGTGGGTATTGGCTGGAGGGGTATGGTGCGGTGTGGGTGTTGGCTGGAGGGGTACGGTGCGGTGTGGGTGTTGGCTGGAGGGGTGCGGTGGGGGCAGCGCAGGTGTTGGCTGGAGGGGTACGGTGCGGTGGGGGCAGCGCTGGTGTTGGCTGGAGGGGTACGATGCGGTGGGGGCAGCGCGGGTGTTGGCTGGAGGGGTACGGTGCGGTGTGGGTGTTGGCTGGAGGGGTACGGTGCGGTGTGGGTGTTGGCTGGAGGGGTGCGGTGGGGGCAGCGCAGGTGTTGGCTGGAGGGGTACGGTGCGGTGTGGGTGTTGGCTGGAGGGGTACGGTGCGGTGGGGGCAGCGCGGGTGTTGGCTGGAGGGGTACGGTACGGTGGGGGCAGCGCAGGTGTTGACTGGAGGGGTACGGTACGGTGGGGGCAGCGCGGGTGTTGACTGGAGAGGTGGGGGCAGCACGGGTGTTGGCTGGAGGGGTACGGTGCGGTGTGGGTGTTGGCTGGAGGGGTACGGCGCGGTGTGGGTGTTGGCTGGAGGGGTACGGCCGCGGTGGGGGCAGCGCGGGTGTTGGCTGGAGGGGTACGGTGCGGTGTGGGTGTTGGCTGGAGGGGTACGGTACGGTGGGGGCAGCGCGGGTGTTGGCTGGAGGGGTACGGTGCGGTGTGGGTGTTGGCTGGAGGGGTGCGGTGCGGTGGGGGCAGCGCGGGTGTTGGCTGGAGGGGTACGGTGCGGTGCGGTGTGGGTGTTGGCTGGAGGGGTGCGGTTGGGGCAGCGCGGGTGTTGGCTGGAGGGGTACGGTGCGGTGGGGGCAGCGCGGGTGTTGGCTGGAGGGGTAGGGTGCGGTGGGGGCAGCGCGGGTGTTGGCTGGAGGGGTACGATGTGGTGGGGGCAGCGCGGGTGTTGGCTGGAGGGATACGGTGCGGTGTGGGTGTTGGCTGGAGAGGTACGGTGCGGTGTGGGTGTTGGCTGGAGGGGTACGGTGTGGTGGGGTGTTGACTGGATGGGTAGGCCGCGGTGGGGGCAGCGCGGGTGTTGGCTGGAGGGGTACGGTCGCGGTGGGGGCAGCGCGGGTGTTGGCTGGAGGGGTCGGTGCGGTGGGGGCAGCGCGGGTGTTGGCTGGAGGGGTACGGTGCAGTGTGGGTGTTGGCTGGAGGGGTACGGTGCGGTGCGGTGTGGGTGTTGGCTGGAGGGGTGCGGTGGGGGCAGCGCGGGTGTTGGCTGGAGGGGTACGGTGCGGTGGGGGCAGCGCGGGTGTTGGCTGGAGGGGTACGGTGCAGTGTGGGTGTTGGCTGGAGGGGTACGGTACGGTGGGGGCAGCGCGGGTGTTGGCTGGAGGGGTACGGTGCGGTGTGGGTGTTGGCTGGAGGGGTACGGTGCGGTGGGGGCAGCGCGGGTGTTGGCTGGAGGGGTACGGCCACGGTGGGGGCAGCGTGGGTGTTGGCTGGAGGGGTACGGTACGGTGCGGTGTGGGTGTTGGCTGGAGGGGTGCGGTGGGGGCAGCGCGGGTGTTGGCTGGAGGGGTACGGTGCGGTGGGGGCAGCGCTGGTGTTGGCTGGAGGGGTACGATGCGGTGGGGGCAGCGCGGGTGTTGGCTGGAGGGGTACGGTGCGGTGTGGGTGTTGGCTGGAGGGGTACGGTGCGGTGTGGGTGTTGGCTGGAGGGGTGCGGTGGGGGCAGCTTGGGTGTTGGCTGGAGGGGTACGGTGCGGTGTGGGTGTTGGCTGGAGGGGTACGGTGTGGTGGGGTGTTGACTGGACGGGTAGGCCGCGGTGGGGGCAGCGCGGGTGTTGGCTGGAGGGGTACGGTCGCGGTGGGGGCAGCGCGGGTGTTGGCTGGAGGGGTACGGTGCGGTGGGGGCAGCGCGGGTGTTGGCTGGAGGGGTACGGTGCGGTGGGGGCAGCGCGGGTGTTGGCTGGAGGGGTACGGTGCAGTGTGGGTGTTGGCTGGAGGGGTACGGTACGGTGGGGGCAGCGCGGGTGTTGGCTGGAGGGGTACGGTGCGGTGTGGGTGTTGGCTGGAGGGGTACGGTGCGGTGGGGGCAGCGCGGGTGTTCGCTGGAGGGGTACGGCCACGGTGTGGGCAGCGTGGGTGTTGGCTGGAGGGGTACGGTGCGGTGTGGGTATTGGCTGGAGGGGTATGGTGCGGTGTGGGTGTTGGCTGGAGGGGTACGGTGCGGTGTGGGTGTTGGCTGGAGGGGTGCGGTGGGGGCAGCGCAGGTGTTGGCTGGAGGGGTACGGTGCGGTGGGGGCAGCGCTGGTGTTGGCTGGAGGGGTACGATGCGGTGGGGGCAGCGCGGGTGTTGGCTGGAGGGGTACGGTGCGGTGTGGGTGTTGGCTGGAGGGGTACGGTGCGGTGTGGGTGTTGGCTGGAGGGGTGCGGTGGGGGCAGCGCAGGTGTTGGCTGGAGGGGTACGGTGCGGTGTGGGTGTTGGCTGGAGGGGTACGGTGCGGTGGGGGCAGCGCGGGTGTTGGCTGGAGGGGTACGGTACGGTGGGGGCAGCGCAGGTGTTGACTGGAGGGGTACGGTACGGTGGGGGCAGCGCGGGTGTTGACTGGAGAGGTGGGGGCAGCACGGGTGTTGGCTGGAGGGGTACGGCGCGGTGTGGGTGTTGGCTGGAGGGGTACGGCGCGGTGTGGGTGTTGGCTGGAGGGGTACGGCCGCGGTGGGGGCAGCGCGGGTGTTGGCTGGAGGGGTACGGTGCGGTGTGGGTGTTGGCTGGAGGGGTACGGTACGGTGGGGGCAGCGCGGGTGTTGGCTGGAGGGGTACGGTGCGGTGTGGGTGTTGGCTGGAGGGGTGCGGTGCGGTGGGGGCAGCGCGGGTGTTGGCTGGAGGGGTACGGTGCGGTGCGGTGTGGGTGTTGGCTGGAGGGGTGCGGTTGGGGCAGCGCGGGTGTTGGCTGGAGGGGTACGGTGCGGTGGGGGCAGCGCGGGTGTTGGCTGGAGGGGTAGGGTGCGGTGGGGGCAGCGCGGGTGTTGGCTGGAGGGGTACGATGTGGTGGGGGCAGCGCGGGTGTTGGCTGGAGGGATACGGTGCGGTGTGGGTGTTGGCTGGAGAGGTACGGTGCGGTGTGGGTGTTGGCTGGAGGGGTACGGTGTGGTGGGGTGTTGACTGGATGGGTAGGCCGCGGTGGGGGCAGCGCGGGTGTTGGCTGGAGGGGTCGGTGCGGTGGGGGCAGCGCGGGTGTTGGCTGGAGGGGTACGGTGCAGTGTGGGTGTTGGCTGGAGGGGTACGGTGCGGTGCGGTGTGGGTGTTGGCTGGAGGGGTGCGGTGGGGGCAGCGCGGGTGTTGGCTGGAGGGGTACGGTGCGGTGGGGGCAGCGCGGGTGTTGGCTGGAGGGGTACGGTGCAGTGTGGGTGTTGGCTGGAGGGGTACGGTACGGTGGGGGCAGCGCGGGTGTTGGCTGGAGGGGTACGGTGCGGTGTGGGTGTTGGCTGGAGGGGTACGGTGCGGTGGGGGCAGCGCGGGTGTTGGCTGGAGGGGTACGGCCACGGTGGGGGCAGCGTGGGTGTTGGCTGGAGGGGTACGGTACGGTGCGGTGTGGGTGTTGGCTGGAGGGGTGCGGTGGGGGCAGCGCGGGTGTTGGCTGGAGGGGTACGGTGCGGTGGGGGCAGCGCTGGTGTTGGCTGGAGGGGTACGATGCGGTGGGGGCAGCGCGGGTGTTGGCTGGAGGGGTACGGTGCGGTGTGGGTGTTGGCTGGAGGGGTACGGTGCGGTGTGGGTGTTGGCTGGAGGGGTGCGGTGGGGGCAGCTTGGGTGTTGGCTGGAGGGGTACGGTGCGGTGTGGGTGTTGGCTGGAGGGGTACGGTGCGGTGGGGGCAGCGCGGGTGTTGGCTGGAGGGGTACGGTACGGTGGGGGCAGCGCAGGTGTTGACTGGACGGGTACGGTACGGTGGGGGCAGCGCGGGTGTTGGCTGGAGAGGTGTGGGCAGCGCGGGTGTTGACTGGAGGGGTACGGCATGGTGTGGGTGTTGACTGGAGGGGTACGGTACGGTGGGGGCAGCGCGGGTGTTGACTGGAGAGGTGGGGGCAGCGCGGGTGTTGGCTGGAGGGGTACGGTGCGGTGTGGGTGTTGGCTGGAGGGGTACGGCGCGGTGTGGGTGTTGGCTGGAGGGGTACGGCCGCGGTGGGGGCAGCGCGGGTGTTGGCTGGAGGGGTACGGTGCGGTGTGGGTGTTGGCTGGAGGGGTACGGTACGGTGCGGTGCGGTGTGGGTATTGGCTGGAGGGGTGCGGTTGGGGCAGCGCGGGTGTTGGCTGGAGGGGTACGGTGCGGTGGGGGCAGCGCGGGTGTTGGCTGGAGGGGTAGGGTGCGGTGGGGGCAGCGCGGGTGTTGGCTGGAGGGGTACGATGCGGTGGGGGCAGCGCGGGTGTTGGCTGGAGGGGTACGGTGCGGTGTGGGTGTTGGCTGGAGAGGTACGGTGCGGTGTGGGTGTTGGCTGGAGGGGTACAGTGCGGTGTGGGTGTTGGCTGGAGGGGTACGGTGTGGTGGGGTGTTGACTGGACGGGTAGGCCGCGGTGGGGGCAGCGCGGGTGTTGGCTGGAGGGGTACGGTCGCGGTGGGGGCAGCGCGGGTGTTGGCTGGAGGGGTACGGTGCGGTGGGGGCAGCGCGGGTGTTGGCTGGAGGGGTACGGTGCGGTGGGGGCAGCGCGGGTGTTGGCTGGAGGGGTACGGTGCGGTGTGGGTGTTGGCTGGAGGGGTACGGTGCGGTGGGGGCAGCGCGGGTGTTGGCTGGAGGGGTACGGCCACGGTGGGGGCAGCGTGGGTGTTGGCTGGAGGGGTATGGTGCGGTGTGGGTATTGGCTGGAGGGGTATGGTGCGGTGTGGGTGTTGGCTGGAGGGGTACGGTGCGGTGTGGGTGTTGGCTGGAGGGGTGCGGTGGGGGCAGCGCGGGTGTTGGCTGGAGGGGTACGGTGCGGTGGGGGCAGCGCGGGTGTTGGCTGGAGGGGTACGGTGCGGTGTGGGTGTTGGCTGGAGAGGTACGGTGCGGTGCGGGTGTTGGCTGGAGGGGTGCGGTGGGGGCAGCGCGGGTGTTGGCTGGAGGGGTACGGTGCGGTGTGGGTGTTGGCTGGAGGGGTACGGTACGGTGCGGTGTGGGTGTTGGCTGGAGGGGTACGGTGCGGTGCAGTGTGGGTGTTGGCTGGAGGGGTGCGGTGGGGGCAGCGCGGGTGTTGGCTGGAGGGGTGCGGTGTGGTGGGGGCAGCGCGGGTGTTGGCTGGAGGGGTACGGTGCGGTGTGGGTGTTGGCTGGAGGGGTACGATGCGGTGGGGGCAGCGCGGGTGTTGGCTGGAGGGGTACGGTGCGGTGTGGGTGTTGGCTGGAGGGGTACGATGCGGTGGGGGCAGCGCGGGTGTTGGCTGGAGGGGTACGGTGCGGTGTGGGTGTTGGCTGGAGGGGTGCGGTGCGGTGGGGGCAGCGCGGGTGTTGGCTGGAGGGGTACGGTGCGGTGTGGGTGTTGGCTGGAGGGGTACGATGCGGTGGGGGCAGCGCGGGTGTTGGCTGGAGGGGTACGGTGCGGTGTGGGTGTTGGCTGGAGGGGTGCGGTGCGGTGGGGGCAGCGCGGGTGTTGGCTGGAGGGGTACGGTGCGGTGTGGGTGTTGGCTGGAGGGGTACGATGCGGTGGGGGCAGCGCGGGTGTTGGCTGGAGGGGTACGGTGCGGTGCAGTGTGGGTGTTGGCTGGAGGGGTACGGTGCGGTGCAGTGTGGGTGTTGGCTGGAGGGGTACGGTGCGGTGCGGTGTGGGTGTTGGCTGGAGGGGTGCGGTGGGGGCAGCGCGGGTGTTGGCTGCAGGGGTACGGTGCGGTGGGGGCAGCGCGGGTGTTGGCTGGAGGGGTACGGCCACGGTGGGGGCAGCGTGGGTGTTGGCTGGAGGGGTACGGTACGGTGCGGTGTGGGTGTTGGCTGGAGGGGTGCGGTGGGGGCAGCGCGGGTGTTGGCTGGAGGGGTACGGTGCGGTGGGGGCAGCGCTGGTGTTGGCTGGAGGGGTACGATGCGGTGGGGGCACCGCGGGTGTTGGCTGGAGGGGTACGGTGCGGTGTGGGTGTTGGCTGGAGGGGTACGGTGCGGTGTGGGTGTTGGCTGGAGGGGTGCGGTGGGGGCAGCGCGGGTGTTGGTTGGAGGGGTACGGTGCGGTGTGGGTGTTGGCTGGAGGGGTACGGTGCGGTGGGGGCAGCGCGGGTGTTGGCTGGAGGGGTACGGTACGGTGGGGGCAGCGCAGGTGTTGACTGGAGGGGTACGGTACGGTGGGGGCAGCGCGGGTGTTGGCTGGAGAGGTGTGGGCAACGCGGGTGTTGACTGGAGGGGTACGGCACGGTGTGGGTGTTGACTGGAGGGGTACGGTACGGTGGGGGCAGCGCGGGTGTTGACTGGAGAGGTGGGGGCAGCGCGGGTGTTGGCTGGAGGGGTATGGTGCGGTGTGGGTGTTGGCTGGAGGGGTACGGCGCGGTGTGGGTGTTGGCTGGAGGGGTACGGCCGCGGTGGGGGCAGCGCGGGTGTTGGCTGGAGGGGTACGGTGCGGTGTGGGTGTTGGCTGGAGGGGTACGGTACGGTGCGGTGTGGGTGTTGGCTGGAGGGGTGCGGTTGGGGCAGCGCGGGTGTTGGCTGGAGGGGTACGGTGCGGTGGGGGCAGCGCGGGTGTTGGCTGGAGGGGTAGGGTGCGGTGGGGGCAGCGCGGGTGTTGGCTGGAGGGGTACGATGCGGTGGGGGCAGCGCGGGTGTTGGCTGGAGGGGTACGGTGCGGTGTGGGTGTTGGCTGGAGAGGTACGGTGCGGTGTGGGTGTTGGCTGGAGGGCTACAGTGCGGTGTGGGTGTTGGCTGGAGGGGTACGGTGTGGTGGGGTGTTGACTGGACGGGTAGGCCGCGGTGGGGGTAGCGCGGGTGTTGGCTGGAGGGGTACGGTCGCGATGGGGGCAGCGCGGGTGTTGGCTGGAGGGGTACGGTGCGGTGCAGTGTGGGTGTTGGCTGGAGGGGTGCGGTGGGGGCAGCGCGGGTGTTGGCTGGAGGGGTGCGGTGTGGTGGGGGCAGCGCGGGTGTTGGCTGGAGGGGTACGGTGCGGTGTGGGTGTTGGCTGGAGGGGTACGATGCGGTGGGGGCAGCGCGGGTGTTGGCTGGAGGGGTACGGTGCGGTGTGGGTGTTGGCTGGAGGGGTACGATGCGGTGGGGGCAGCGCGGGTGTTGGCTGGAGGGGTACGGTGCGGTGTGGGTGTTGGCTGGAGGGGTGCGGTGCGGTGGGGGCAGCGCGGGTGTTGGCTGGAGGGGTACGGTGCGGTGTGGGTGTTGGCTGGAGGGGTACGATGCGGTGGGGGCAGCGCGGGTGTTGGCTGGAGGGGTACGGTGCGGTGTGGGTGTTGGCTGGAGGGGTGCGGTGCGGTGGGGGCAGCGCGGGTGTTGGCTGGAGGGGTACGGTGCGGTGTGGGTGTTGGCTGGAGGGGTACGATGCGGTGGGGGCAGCGCGGGTGTTGGCTGGAGGGGTACGGTGCGGTGCAGTGTGGGTGTTGGCTGGAGGGGTACGGTGCGGTGTGGGTGTTGGCTGGAGGGGTACGGTGCGGTGCGGTGTGGGTGTTGGCTGGAGGGGTGCGGTGGGGGCAGCGCGGGTGTTGGCTGGAGGGGTACGGTGCGGTGGGGGCAGCGCGGGTGTTGGCTGGAGGGGTACGGCCACGGTGGGGGCAGCGTGGGTGTTGGCTGGAGGGGTACGGTGCGGTGTGGGTATTGGCTGGAGGGGTATGGTGCGGTGTGGGTGTTGGCTGGAGGGGTACGGTACGGTGCGGTGTGGGTGTTGGCTGGAGGGGTGCGGTGGGGGCAGCGCGGGTGTTCGCTGGAGGGGTACGGTGCGGTGGGGGCAGCGCTGGTGTTGGCTGGAGGGGTACGATGCGGTGGGGGCAGCGCGGGTGTTGGCTGGAGGGGTACGGTGCGGTGTGGGTGTTGGCTGGAGGGGTACGGTGCGGTGTGGGTGTTGGCTGGAGGGGTGCGGTGGGGGCAGCGCGGGTGTTGGTTGGAGGGGTACGGTGCGGTGTGGGTGTTGGCTGGAGGGGTACGGTGCGGTGGGGGCAGCGCGGGTGTTGGCTGGAGGGGTACGGTACGGTGGGGGCAGCGCAGGTGTTGACTGGAGGGGTACGGTACGGTGGGGGCAGCGCGGGTGTTGGCTGGAGAGGTGTGGGCAGCGCGGGTGTTGACTGGAGGGGTACGGCACGGTGTGGGTGTTGACTGGAGGGGTACGGTACGGTGGGGGCAGCGCGGGTGTTGACTGGAGAGGTGGGGGCAGCGCGGGTGTTGGCTGGAGGGGTACGGTGCGGTGTGGGTGTTGGCTGGAGGGGTACGGCGCGGTGTGGGTGTTGGCTGGAGGGGTACGGCCGCGGTGGGGGCAGCGCGGGTGTTGGCTGGAGGGGTACGGTGCGGTGTGGGTGTTGGCTGGAGGGGTACGGTACGGTGCGGTGTGGGTGTTGGCTGGAGGGGTGCGGTTGGGGCAGCGCGGGTGTTGGCTGGAGGGGTACGGTGCGGTGGGGGCAGCGCGGGTGTTGGCTGGAGGGGTAGGGTGCGGTGGGGGCAGCGCGGGTGTTGGCTGGAGGGGTACGATGCGGTGGGGGCAGCGCGGGTGTTGGCTGGAGGGGTACGGTGCGGTGTGGGTGTTGGCTGGAGAGGTACGGTGCGGTGTGGGTGTTGGCTGGAGGGGTACAGTGCGGTGTGGGTGTTGGCTGGAGGGGTACGGTGTGGTGGGGTGTTGACTGGACGGGTAGGCCGCGGTGGGGGTAGCGCGGGTGTTGGCTGGAGGGGTACGGTCGCGGTGGGGGCAGCGCGGGTGTTGGCTGGAGGGGTACGGTGCGGTGGGGGCAGCGCGGGTGTTGGCTGGAGGGGTACGGTGCGGTGGGTGCAGCGCGGGTGTTGGCTGGAGGGGTACGGTGCAGTGTGGGTGTTGGCTGGAGGGGTACGGTACGGTGGGGGCAGCGCGGGTGTTGGCTGGAGGGGTACGGTGCGGTGTGGGTGTTGGCTGGAGGGGTACGGTGCGGTGGGGGCAGCGCGGGTGTTGGCTGGAGGGGTACGGCCACGGTGGGGGCAGCGTGGGTGTTGGCTGGAGGGGTACGGTGCGGTGTGGGTGTTGGCTGGAGGGGTACGGTGCGGTGGGGGCAGCGCGGGTGTTGGCTGGAGGGGTACGGTCGCGGTGGGGGCAGCGCGGGTGTTGGCTGGAGGGGTACGGTGCGGTGGGGGCAGCGCGGGTGTTGGCTGGAGGGGTACGGTGCGGTGGGGGCAGCGCGGGTGTTGGCTGGAGGGGTACGGTGCAGTGTGGGTGTTGGCTGGAGGGGTACGGTACGGTGGGGGCAGCGCGGGTGTTGGCTGGAGGGGTACGGTGCGGTGTGGGTGTTGGCTGGAGGGGTACGGTGCGGTGGGGGCAGCGCGGGTGTTCGCTGGAGGGGTACGGCCACGGTGGGGGCAGCGTGGGTGTTGGCTGGAGGGGTACGGTGCGGTGTGGGTATTGGCTGGAGGGGTATGGTGCGGTGTGGGTGTTGGCTGGAGGGGTACGGTGCGGTGTGGGTGTTGGCTGGAGGGGTGCGGTGGGGGCAGCGCAGGTGTTGGCTGGAGGGGTACGGTGCGGTGGGGGCAGCGCTGGTGTTGGCTGGAGGGGTACGATGCGGTGGGGGCAGCGCGGGTGTTGGCTGGAGGGGTACGGTGCGGTGTGGGTGTTGGCTGGAGGGGTACGGTGCGGTGTGGGTGTTGGCTGGAGGGGTGCGGTGGGGGCAGCGCAGGTGTTGGCTGGAGGGGTACGGTGCGGTGTGGGTGTTGGCTGGAGGGGTACGGTGCAGTGGGGGCAGCGCGGGTGTTGGCTGGAGGGGTACGGTACGGTGGGGGCAGCGCAGGTGTTGACTGGAGGGGTACGGTACGGTGGGGGCAGCGCGGGTGTTGACTGGAGAGGTGGGGGCAGCACGGGTGTTGGCTGGAGGGGTACGGTGCGGTGTGGGTGTTGGCTGGAGGGGTACGGCGCGGTGTGGGTGTTGGCTGGAGGGGTACGGCCGCGGTGGGGGCAGCGCGGGTGTTGGCTGGAGGGGTACGGTGCGGTGTGGGTGTTGGCTGGAGGGGTACGGTACGGTGGGGGCAGCGCGGGTGTTGGCTGGAGGGGTACGGTGCGGTGTGGGTGTTGGCTGGAGGGGTGCGGTGCGGTGGGGGCAGCGCGGGTGTTGGCTGGAGGGGTACGGTGCGGTGCGGTGTGGGTGTTGGCTGGAGGGGTGCGGTTGGGGCAGCGCGGGTGTTGGCTGGAGGGGTACGGTGCGGTGGGGGCAGCGCGGGTGTTGGCTGGAGGGGTAGGGTGCGGTGGGGGCAGCGCGGGTGTTGGCTGGAGGGGTACGATGTGGTGGGGGCAGCGCGGGTGTTGGCTGGAGGGATACGGTGCGGTGTGGGTGTTGGCTGGAGAGGTACGGTGCGGTGTGGGTGTTGGCTGGAGGGGTACGGTGTGGTGGGGTGTTGACTGGATGGGTAGGCCGCGGTGGGGGCAGCGCGGGTGTTGGCTGGAGGGGTACGGTCGCGGTGGGGGCAGCGCGGGTGTTGGCTGGAGGGGTCGGTGCGGTGGGGGCAGCGCGGGTGTTGGCTGGAGGGGTACGGTGCAGTGTGGGTGTTGGCTGGAGGGGTACGGTGCGGTGCGGTGTGGGTGTTGGCTGGAGGGGTGCGGTGGGGGCAGCGCGGGTGTTGGCTGGAGGGGTACGGTGCGGTGGGGGCAGCGCGGGTGTTGGCTGGAGGGGTACGGTGCAGTGTGGGTGTTGGCTGGAGGGGTACGGTACGGTGGGGGCAGCGCGGGTGTTGGCTGGAGGGGTACGGTGCGGTGTGGGTGTTGGCTGGAGGGGTACGGTGCGGTGGGGGCAGCGCGGGTGTTGGCT
Source organism: Caretta caretta (assembly GCF_965140235.1). Lineage (NCBI taxonomy): Eukaryota > Metazoa > Chordata > Testudines > Cheloniidae > Caretta > Caretta caretta. The sequence goes on along the minus strand of NC_134230.1, from coordinate 4,101,536 downwards.
GGAGGGGTACGGCCACGGTGGGGGCAGCGTGGGTGTTGGCTGGAGGGGTACGGTACGGTGCGGTGTGGGTGTTGGCTGGAGGGGTGCGGTGGGGGCAGCGCGGGTGTTGGCTGGAGGGGTACGGTGCGGTGGGGGCAGCGCTGGTGTTGGCTGGAGGGGTACGATGCGGTGGGGGCAGCGCGGGTGTTGGCTGGAGGGGTACGGTGCGGTGTGGGTGTTGGCTGGAGGGGTACGGTGCGGTGTGGGTGTTGGCTGGAGGGGTGCGGTGGGGGCAGCTTGGGTGTTGGCTGGAGGGGTACGGTGCGGTGTGGGTGTTGGCTGGAGGGGTACGGTGCGGTGGGGGCAGCGCGGGTGTTGGCTGGAGGGGTACGGTACGGTGGGGGCAGCGCAGGTGTTGACTGGACGGGTACGGTACGGTGGGGGCAGCGCGGGTGTTGGCTGGAGAGGTGTGGGCAGCGCGGGTGTTGACTGGAGGGGTACGGCATGGTGTGGGTGTTGACTGGAGGGGTACGGTACGGTGGGGGCAGCGCGGGTGTTGACTGGAGAGGTGGGGGCAGCGCGGGTGTTGGCTGGAGGGGTACGGTGCGGTGTGGGTGTTGGCTGGAGGGGTACGGCGCGGTGTGGGTGTTGGCTGGAGGGGTACGGCCGCGGTGGGGGCAGCGCGGGTGTTGGCTGGAGGGGTACGGTGCGGTGTGGGTGTTGGCTGGAGGGGTACGGTACGGTGCGGTGCGGTGTGGGTATTGGCTGGAGGGGTGCGGTTGGGGCAGCGCGGGTGTTGGCTGGAGGGGTACGGTGCGGTGGGGGCAGCGCGGGTGTTGGCTGGAGGGGTAGGGTGCGGTGGGGGCAGCGCGGGTGTTGGCTGGAGGGGTACGATGCGGTGGGGGCAGCGCGGGTGTTGGCTGGAGGGGTACGGTGCGGTGTGGGTGTTGGCTGGAGAGGTACGGTGCGGTGTGGGTGTTGGCTGGAGGGGTACAGTGCGGTGTGGGTGTTGGCTGGAGGGGTACGGTGTGGTGGGGTGTTGACTGGACGGGTAGGCCGCGGTGGGGGCAGCGCGGGTGTTGGCTGGAGGGGTACGGTCGCGGTGGGGGCAGCGCGGGTGTTGGCTGGAGGGGTACGGTGCGGTGGGGGCAGCGCGGGTGTTGGCTGGAGGGGTACGGTGCGGTGGGGGCAGCGCGGGTGTTGGCTGGAGGGGTACGGTGCGGTGTGGGTGTTGGCTGGAGGGGTACGGTGCGGTGGGGGCAGCGCGGGTGTTGGCTGGAGGGGTACGGCCACGGTGGGGGCAGCGTGGGTGTTGGCTGGAGGGGTATGGTGCGGTGTGGGTATTGGCTGGAGGGGTATGGTGCGGTGTGGGTGTTGGCTGGAGGGGTACGGTGCGGTGCGGTGTGGGTGTTGGCTGGAGGGGTGCGGTGGGGGCAGCGCGGGTGTTGGCTGGAGGGGTACGGTGCGGTGGGGGCAGCGCGGGTGTTGGCTGGAGGGGTACGGTGCGGTGTGGGTGTTGGCTGGAGAGGTACGGTGCGGTGCGGGTGTTGGCTGGAGGGGTGCGGTGGGGGCAGCGCGGGTGTTGGCTGGAGGGGTACGGTGCGGTGTGGGTGTTGGCTGGAGGGGTACGGTACGGTGCGGTGTGGGTGTTGGCTGGAGGGGTACGGTGCGGTGCAGTGTGGGTGTTGGCTGGAGGGGTGCGGTGGGGGCAGCGCGGGTGTTGGCTGGAGGGGTGCGGTGTGGTGGGGGCAGCGCGGGTGTTGGCTGGAGGGGTACGGTGCGGTGTGGGTGTTGGCTGGAGGGGTACGATGCGGTGGGGGCAGCGCGGGTGTTGGCTGGAGGGGTACGGTGCGGTGTGGGTGTTGGCTGGAGGGGTACGATGCGGTGGGGGCAGCGCGGGTGTTGGCTGGAGGGGTACGGTGCGGTGTGGGTGTTGGCTGGAGGGGTGCGGTGCGGTGGGGGCAGCGCGGGTGTTGGCTGGAGGGGTACGGTGCGGTGTGGGTGTTGGCTGGAGGGGTACGATGCGGTGGGGGCAGCGCGGGTGTTGGCTGGAGGGGTACGGTGCGGTGTGGGTGTTGGCTGGAGGGGTGCGGTGCGGTGGGGGCAGCGCGGGTGTTGGCTGGAGGGGTACGGTGCGGTGTGGGTGTTGGCTGGAGGGGTACGATGCGGTGGGGGCAGCGCGGGTGTTGGCTGGAGGGGTACGGTGCGGTGCAGTGTGGGTGTTGGCTGGAGGGGTACGGTGCGGTGCAGTGTGGGTGTTGGCTGGAGGGGTACGGTGCGGTGCGGTGTGGGTGTTGGCTGGAGGGGTGCGGTGGGGGCAGCGCGGGTGTTGGCTGCAGGGGTACGGTGCGGTGGGGGCAGCGCGGGTGTTGGCTGGAGGGGTACGGCCACGGTGGGGGCAGCGTGGGTGTTGGCTGGAGGGGTACGGTACGGTGCGGTGTGGGTGTTGGCTGGAGGGGTGCGGTGGGGGCAGCGCGGGTGTTGGCTGGAGGGGTACGGTGCGGTGGGGGCAGCGCTGGTGTTGGCTGGAGGGGTACGATGCGGTGGGGGCACCGCGGGTGTTGGCTGGAGGGGTACGGTGCGGTGTGGGTGTTGGCTGGAGGGGTACGGTGCGGTGTGGGTGTTGGCTGGAGGGGTGCGGTGGGGGCAGCGCGGGTGTTGGTTGGAGGGGTACGGTGCGGTGTGGGTGTTGGCTGGAGGGGTACGGTGCGGTGGGGGCAGCGCGGGTGTTGGCTGGAGGGGTACGGTACGGTGGGGGCAGCGCAGGTGTTGACTGGAGGGGTACGGTACGGTGGGGGCAGCGCGGGTGTTGGCTGGAGAGGTGTGGGCAACGCGGGTGTTGACTGGAGGGGTACGGCACGGTGTGGGTGTTGACTGGAGGGGTACGGTACGGTGGGGGCAGCGCGGGTGTTGACTGGAGAGGTGGGGGCAGCGCGGGTGTTGGCTGGAGGGGTATGGTGCGGTGTGGGTGTTGGCTGGAGGGGTACGGCGCGGTGTGGGTGTTGGCTGGAGGGGTACGGCCGCGGTGGGGGCAGCGCGGGTGTTGGCTGGAGGGGTACGGTGCGGTGTGGGTGTTGGCTGGAGGGGTACGGTACCGTGCGGTGTGGGTGTTGGCTGGAGGGGTGCGGTTGGGGCAGCGCGGGTGTTGGCTGGAGGGGTACGGTGCGGTGGGGGCAGCGCGGGTGTTGGCTGGAGGGGTAGGGTGCGGTGGGGGCAGCGCGGGTGTTGGCTGGAGGGGTACGATGCGGTGGGGGCAGCGCGGGTGTTGGCTGGAGGGGTACGGTGCGGTGTGGGTGTTGGCTGGAGAGGTACGGTGCGGTGTGGGTGTTGGCTGGAGGGCTACAGTGCGGTGTGGGTGTTGGCTGGAGGGGTACGGTGTGGTGGGGTGTTGACTGGACGGGTAGGCCGCGGTGGGGGTAGCGCGGGTGTTGGCTGGAGGGGTACGGTCGCGATGGGGGCAGCGCGGGTGTTGGCTGGAGGGGTACGGTGCGGTGCAGTGTGGGTGTTGGCTGGAGGGGTGCGGTGGGGGCAGCGCGGGTGTTGGCTGGAGGGGTGCGGTGTGGTGGGGGCAGCGCGGGTGTTGGCTGGAGGGGTACGGTGCGGTGTGGGTGTTGGCTGGAGGGGTACGATGCGGTGGGGGCAGCGCGGGTGTTGGCTGGAGGGGTACGGTGCGGTGTGGGTGTTGGCTGGAGGGGTACGATGCGGTGGGGGCAGCGCGGGTGTTGGCTGGAGGGGTACGGTGCGGTGTGGGTGTTGGCTGGAGGGGTGCGGTGCGGTGGGGGCAGCGCGGGTGTTGGCTGGAGGGGTACGGTGCGGTGTGGGTGTTGGCTGGAGGGGTACGATGCGGTGGGGGCAGCGCGGGTGTTGGCTGGAGGGGTACGGTGCGGTGTGGGTGTTGGCTGGAGGGGTGCGGTGCGGTGGGGGCAGCGCGGGTGTTGGCTGGAGGGGTACGGTGCGGTGTGGGTGTTGGCTGGAGGGGTACGATGCGGTGGGGGCAGCGCGGGTGTTGGCTGGAGGGGTACGGTGCGGTGCAGTGTGGGTGTTGGCTGGAGGGGTACGGTGCGGTGTGGGTGTTGGCTGGAGGGGTACGGTGCGGTGCGGTGTGGGTGTTGGCTGGAGGGGTGCGGTGGGGGCAGCGCGGGTGTTGGCTGGAGGGGTACGGTGCGGTGGGGGCAGCGCGGGTGTTGGCTGGAGGGGTACGGCCACGGTGGGGGCAGCGTGGGTGTTGGCTGGAGGGGTACGGTGCGGTGTGGGTATTGGCTGGAGGGGTATGGTGCGGTGTGGGTGTTGGCTGGAGGGGTACGGTACGGTGCGGTGTGGGTGTTGGCTGGAGGGGTGCGGTGGGGGCAGCGCGGGTGTTCGCTGGAGGGGTACGGTGCGGTGGGGGCAGCGCTGGTGTTGGCTGGAGGGGTACGATGCGGTGGGGGCAGCGCGGGTGTTGGCTGGAGGGGTACGGTGCGGTGTGGGTGTTGGCTGGAGGGGTACGGTGCGGTGTGGGTGTTGGCTGAAGGGGTGCGGTGGGGGCAGCGCGGGTGTTGGTTGGAGGGGTACGGTGCGGTGTGGGTGTTGGCTGGAGGGGTACGGTGCGGTGGGGGCAGCGCGGGTGTTGGCTGGAGGGGTACGGTACGGTGGGGGCAGCGCAGGTGTTGACTGGAGGGGTACGGTACGGTGGGGGCAGCGCGGGTGTTGGCTGGAGAGGTGTGGGCAGCGCGGGTGTTGACTGGAGGGGTACGGCACGGTGTGGGTGTTGACTGGAGGGGTACGGTACGGTGGGGGCAGCGCGGGTGTTGACTGGAGAGGTGGGGGCAGCGCGGGTGTTGGCTGGAGGGGTACGGTGCGGTGTGGGTGTTGGCTGGAGGGGTACGGCGCGGTGTGGGTGTTGGCTGGAGGGGTACGGCCGCGGTGGGGGCAGCGCGGGTGTTGGCTGGAGGGGTACGGTGCGGTGTGGGTGTTGGCTGGAGGGGTACGGTACGGTGCGGTGTGGGTGTTGGCTGGAGGGGTGCGGTTGGGGCAGCGCGGGTGTTGGCTGGAGGGGTACGGTGCGGTGGGGGCAGCGCGGGTGTTGGCTGGAGGGGTAGGGTGCGGTGGGGGCAGCGCGGGTGTTGGCTGGAGGGGTACGATGCGGTGGGGGCAGCGCGGGTGTTGGCTGGAGGGGTACGGTGCGGTGTGGGTGTTGGCTGGAGAGGTACGGTGCGGTGTGGGTGTTGGCTGGAGGGGTACAGTGCGGTGTGGGTGTTGGCTGGAGGGGTACGGTGTGGTGGGGTGTTGACTGGACGGGTAGGCCGCGGTGGGGGTAGCGCGGGTGTTGGCTGGAGGGGTACGGTCGCGGTGGGGGCAGCGCGGGTGTTGGCTGGAGGGGTACGGTGCGGTGGGGGCAGCGCGGGTGTTGGCTGGAGGGGTACGGTGCGGTGGGTGCAGCGCGGGTGTTGGCTGGAGGGGTACGGTGCAGTGTGGGTGTTGGCTGGAGGGGTACGGTACGGTGGGGGCAGCGCGGGTGTTGGCTGGAGGGGTACGGTGCGGTGTGGGTGTTGGCTGGAGGGGTACGGTGCGGTGGGGGCAGCGCGGGTGTTGGCTGGAGGGGTACGGCCACGGTGGGGGCAGCGTGGGTGTTGGCTGGAGGGGTACGGTGCGGTGTGGGTATTGGCTGGAGGGGTATGGTGCGGTGTGGGTGTTGGCTGGAGGGGTACGGTGCGGTGCGGTGTGGGTGTTGGCTGGAGGGGTGCGGTGGGGGCAGCGCGGGTGTTGGCTGGAGGGGTACGGTGCGGTGGGGGCAGCGCGGGTGTTGGCTGGAGGGGTACGGTGCGGTGTGGGTGTTGGCTGGAGAGGTACGGTGCGGTGCGGTGTGGGTGTTGGCTGGAGGGGTGCGGTGGGGGCAGCGCGGGTGTTGGCTGGAGGGGTACGGTGCGGTGTGGGTGTTGGCTGGAGGGGTACGGTACGGTGCGGTGTGGGTGTTGGCTGGAGGGGTACGGTGCGGTGCAGTGTGGGTGTTGGCTGGAGGGGTGCGGTGGGGGCAGCGCGGGTGTTGGCTGGAGGGGTGCGGTGTGGTGGGGGCAGCGCGGGTGTTGGCTGGAGGGGTACGGTGCGGTGTGGGTGTTGGCTGGAGGGGTACGATGCGGTGGGGGCAGCGCGGGTGTTGGCTGGAGGGGTACGGTGCGGTGTGGGTGTTGGCTGGAGGGGTGCGGTGCGGTGGGGGCAGCGCGGGTGTTGGCTGGAGGGGTACGGTGCGGTGTGGGTGTTGGCTGGAGGGGTACGATGCGGTGGGGGCAGCGCGGGTGTTGGCTGGAGGGGTACGGTGCGGTGTGGGTGTTGGCTGGAGGGGTGCGGTGCGGTGGGGGCAGCGCGGGTGTTGGCTGGAGGGGTACGGTGCGGTGTGGGTGTTGGCTGGAGGGGTACGATGCGGTGGGGGCAGCGCGGGTGTTGGCTGGAGGGGTACGGTGCGGTGCAGTGTGGGTGTTGGCTGGAGGGGTACGGTGCGGTGCGGTGTGGGTGTTGGCTGGAGGGGTACGGTGCGGTGCAGTGTGGGTGTTGGCTGGAGGGGTACGGTGCGGTGCGGTGTGGGTGTTGGCTGGAGGGGTGCGGTGGGGGCAGCGCGGGTGTTGGCTGGAGGGGTGCGGTGTGGTGGGGGCAGCGCGGGTGTTGGCTGGAGGGGTACGGTGCGGTGTGGGTGTTGGCTGGAGGGGTACGATGCGGTGGGGGCAGCGCGGGTGTTGGCTGGAGGGGTACGGTGCGGTGTGGGTGTTGGCTGGAGGGGTGCGGTGCGGTGGGGGCAGCGCGGGTGTTGGCTGGAGGGGTACGGTGCGGTGTGGGTGTTGGCTGGAGGGGTACGATGCGGTGGGGGCAGCGCGGGTGTTGGCTGGAGGGGTACGGTGCGGTGTGGGTGTTGGCTGAAGGGGTACGATGCGGTGGGGGCAGCGCGGGTGTTGGCTGGAGGGGTACGGTGCGGTGTGGGTGTTGGCTGGAGGGGTACGATGCGGTGGGGGCAGCGCGGGTGTTGGCTGGAGGGGTACGATGCGGTGGGGGCAGCGCGGGTGTTGGCTGGAGGGGTACGGTGCGGTGCGGTGTGGGTGTTGGCTGGAGGGGTACGGTGCGGTGTGGGTGTTGGCTGGAGGGGTACGATGCGGTGGGGGCAGCGCGGGTGTTGGCTGGAGGGGTACGATGCGGTGGGGGCAGCGCGGGTGTTGGCTGGAGGGGTACGGCGCGGTGTGGGTGTTGGCTGGAGGGGTACGATGCGGTGGGGGCAGCGCGGGTGTTGGCTGGAGGGGTACGGCGCGGTGTGGGTGTTGGCTGGAGGGGTACGATGCGGTGGGGGCAGCGCGGGTGTTGGCTGGAGGGGTACGGTGCGGTGTGGGTGTTGGCTGGAGGGGTACGGTACGGTGCGGTGTGGGTGTTGGCTGGAGGGGTACGGTGCGGTGCAGTGTGGGTGTTGGCTGGAGGGGTGCGGTGGGGGCAGCGCGGGTGTTGGCTGGAGGGGTGCGGTGTGGTGGGGGCAGCGCGGGTGTTGGCTGGAGGGGTACGGTGCGGTGTGGGTGTTGGCTGGAGGGGTACGATGCGGTGGGGGCAGCGCGGGTGTTGGCTGGAGGGGTACGGTGCGGTGTGGGTGTTGGCTGGAGGGGTGCGGTGCGGTGGGGGCAGCGCGGGTGTTGGCTGGAGGGGTACGGTGCGGTGTGGGTGTTGGCTGGAGGGGTACGATGCGGTGGGGGCAGCGCGGGTGTTGGCTGGAGGGGTACGGTGCGGTGTGGGTGTTGGCTGGAGGGGTGCGGTGCGGTGGGGGCAGCGCGGGTGTTGGCTGGAGGGGTACGGTGCGGTGTGGGTGTTGGCTGGAGGGGTACGATGCGGTGGGGGCAGCGCGGGTGTTGGCTGGAGGGGTACGGTGCGGTGCAGTGTGGGTGTTGGCTGGAGGGGTACGGTGCGGTGCGGTGTGGGTGTTGGCTGGAGGGGTACGGTGCGGTGCAGTGTGGGTGTTGGCTGGAGGGGTACGGTGCGGTGCGGTGTGGGTGTTGGCTGGAGGGGTACGGTGCGGTGCGGTGTGGGTGTTGGCTGGAGGGGTGCGGTGGGGGCAGCGCGGGTGTTGGCTGGAGGGGTGCGGTGTGGTGGGGGCAGCGCGGGTGTTGGCTGGAGGGGTACGGTGCGGTGTGGGTGTTGGCTGGAGGGGTACGATGCGGTGGGGGCAGCGCGGGTGTTGGCTGGAGGGGTACGGTGCGGTGTGGGTGTTGGCTGGAGGGGTGCGGTGCGGTGGGGGCAGCGCGGGTGTTGGCTGGAGGGGTACGGTGCGGTGTGGGTGTTGGCTGGAGGGGTACGATGCGGTGGGGGCAGCGCGGGTGTTGGCTGGAGGGGTACGGTGCGGTGTGGGTGTTGGCTGAAGGGGTACGATGCGGTGGGGGCAGCGCGGGTGTTGGCTGGAGGGGTACGGTGCGGTGTGGGTGTTGGCTGGAGGGGTACGATGCGGTGGGGGCAGCGCGGGTGTTGGCTGGAGGGGTACGATGCGGTGGGGGCAGCGCGGGTGTTGGCTGGAGGGGTACGGTGCGGTGCGGTGTGGGTGTTGGCTGGAGGGGTACGGTGCGGTGTGGGTGTTGGCTGGAGGGGTACGATGCGGTGGGGGCAGCGCGGGTGTTGGCTGGAGGGGTACGATGCGGTGGGGGCAGCGCGGGTGTTGGCTGGAGGGGTACGGCGCGGTGTGGGTGATGGCTGGAGGGGTACGATGCGGTGGGGGCAGCGCGGGTGTTGGCTGGAGGGGTACGGCGCGGTGTGGGTGTTGGCTGGAGGGGTACGATGCGGTGGGGGCAGCGCGGGTGTTGGCTGGAGGGGTACGGTGCGGTGTGGGTGTTGGCTGGAGAGGTACGGTGCGGTGTGGGTGTTGGCTGGAGGGGTACGGTGCGGTGTGGGTGTTGGCTGGAGGGGTACGGTGCGGTGTGGGTGTTGGCTGGAGGGGTGCGGTGGAGGCAGCGCGGGTGTTGGCTGGAGGGGTACGGTGCGGTGTGGGTGTTGGCTGGAGGGGTACGGTGAGGTGGGGTGTTGACTGGACGGGTAGGCCGCGGTGGGGGCAGCGCGGGTGTTGGCTGGAGGGGTACAGTCGCGGTGGGGGCAGCGTGGGTGTTGGCTGGAGGGGTGTGGTGCGGTGTGGGTGTTGGCTGGAGGGGTACGGTGCGGTGTGGGTGTTGGCTGGAGGGGTACGGTGCGGTGCGGTGTGGGTGTTGGCTGGAGGGGTACGGTGCGGTGTGGGTGTTGGCTGGAGGGGTACGATGCGGTGGGGGCAGCTCGGGTGTTGGCTGGAGGGGTACGGCCACGGTGGGGGCAGCGTGGGTGTTGGCTGGAGGGGTACGGTGCGGTGTGGGTGTTGGCTGTAGGGGTACCGTGCGGTGCGGTGTGGGTGTTGGCTGGAGGGGTGCGGTGGGGGCTGCGCGGGTGTTGGCTGGAGGGGTACAGAGCGGTGTGGGTGTTGGCTGGAGGGGTACGGTGCGGTGGGGTGTTGACTGGACGGGTAGGCCGCGGTGGGGGCAGCGCAGGTGTTGGCTGGAGGGGTACGGTCGCGGTGGGGGTAGCGTGGGTGTTGGCTGGAGGGGTGCGGTGCGGTGTGGGTGTTGGCTGGAGGGGTACGGTGCGGTGGGGGCAGCGCGGGTGTTGGCTGGAGGGGTACGGTGCGGTGTGGGTGTTGGCTGGAGGGGTACGATGCGGTGGGGGCAGCGCGGGTGTTGGCTGGAGGGGTACGGCCACGGTGGGGGCAGCGTGGGTGTTGGCTGGAGGGGTACGGTGCGGTGTGGGTGTTGGCTGGAGGGGTACGGTGCGGTGTGGGTGTTGGCTGGAGGGGTGCGGTGGGGGCAGCGCGGGTGTTGGCTGGAGGGGTACGGTGCGGTGGGGGCAGCGCGGGTGTTGGCTGGAGGGGTACGGTGCGGTGGGGGCAGCGCGGGTGTTGGCTGGAGGGGTACGGTGCGGTGTCGGTGTTGGCTGGAGGGGTACGGTGCGGTGCAGTGTGGGTGTTGGCTGGAGGGGTGCGGTGGGGGCAGCGCGGGTTTTGGCTGGAGGGGTGCGGTGGGGGCAGTGTGGGTGTTGGCTGGAGGGGTACGGTGCGGTGTGGGTGTTGGCTGGAGGGGTACGGTGCGGTGTGGGTGTTGGCTGGAGGGGTGCGGTGGGGGCAGCGCGGGTGTTGGCTGGAGGGGTGCGGTGGGGGCAGTGTGGGTGTTGGCTGGAGGGGTACGGTGCGGTGTGGGTGTTGGCTGGAGAGGTACGGTGCGGTGTGGGTGTTGGCTGGAGGGGTACGGTGCAGCGTGGCTGTTGGCTGGAGGGGTACGGTGCGGTGTGGGTGTTGGCTGGAGGGGTAGGCCGTGGTGGGGGCAGCGTGGGTGTTGGCTGGAGGGGTACGGTCGCGGTGGGGGCAGCGTGGGTGTTGGCTGGAGGGGTGTGGTGCGGTGTGGGTGTTGGCTGGAGGGGTACGGTGCGGTGTGGGTGTTGGCTGGAGGGGTACGGTGCGGTGCGGTGTGGGTGTTGGCTGGAGGGGTACGGTGCGGTGTGGGTGTTGGCTGGAGGGGTACGATGCGGTGGGGGCAGCGCGGGTGTTGGCTGGAGGGGTACGGCCACGGTGGGGGCAGCATGGGTGTTGGCTGGAGGGGTACGGTGCGGTGTGGGTGTTGGCTGGAGGGGTACCGTGCGGTGCGGTGTGGGTGTTGGCTGGAGGGGTGCGGTGGGGGCTGCGCGGGTGTTGGCTGGAGGGGTACGGAGCGGTGTGGGTGTTGGCTGGAGGGGTACGGTGCGGTGGGGTGTTGACTGGACGGGTAGGCCGCGGTGGGGGCAGCGCAGGTGTTGGCTGGAGGGGTACGGTCGCGGTGGGGGCAGCGTGGGTGTTGGCTGGAGGGGTGCGGTGCGGTGTGGGTGTTGGCTGGAGGGGTACGGTGCGGTGGGGGCAGCGCGGGTGTTGGCTGGAGGGGTACGGTGCGGTGTGGGTGTTGGCTGGAGGGGTACGATGCGGTGGGGGCAGCGCGGGTGTTGGCTGGAGGGGTACGGCCACGGTGGGGGCAGCGTGGGTGTTGGCTGGAGGGGTACGGTGCGGTGTGGGTGTTGGCTGGAGGGGTACGGTGCGGTGTGGGTGTTGGCTGGAGGGGTGCGGTGGGGGCAGCGCGGGTGTTGGCTGGAGGGGTACGGTGCGGTGGGGGCAGCGCGGGTGTTGGCTGGAGGGGTACGGTGCGGTGGGGGCAGCGCGGGTGTTGGCTGGAGGGGTACGGTGTGGTGTCGGTGTTGGCTGGAGGGGTACGGTGCGGTTCAGTGTGGGTGTTGGCTGGAGGGGTGCGGTGGGGGCAGCGCGGGTTTTGGCTGGAGGGGTGCGGTGGGGGCAGTGTGGGTGTTGGCTGGAGGGGTACGGTGCGGTGTGGGTGTTGGCTGGAGGGGTGCGGTGGGGGCAGCGCGGGTGTTGGCTGGAGGGGTGCGGTGGGGGCAGTGTGGGTGTTGGCTGGAGGGGTACGGTGCGGTGTGGGTGTTGGCTGGAGAGGTACGGTGCGGTGTGGGTGTTGGCTGGAGGGGTACGGTGCAGCGTGGCTGTTGGCTGGAGGGGTACGGTGCGGTGTGGGTGTTGGCTGGAGGGGTACGGTGCGGTGGGGTGTTGACTGGACGGGTAGGCCGTGGTGGGGGCAGCGTGGGTGTTGGCTGGGGGGGTGCAGTGCGGTGTGGGTGTTGGCTGGAGGGGTGCAGTGCGGTGGGGGCAGCGCGGGTGTTGGCTGGAGGGGTACGGTGCGGTGTGGGTGTTGGCTGGAGGGGTACGACGCGGTGGGCGCAGCGCGGGTGTTGGCTGGAGGGGTACGGCCACGGTGGGGGCAGCGTGGGTGTTGGCTGGAGGGGTACGGTGCGGTGCAGTGTGGGTGTTGGCTGGAGGGGTGCGGTGGGGGCAGCGCGGGTGTTGGCTGGAGGGTTACGGCCACGGTGGGGGCAGCGTGGGTGTTGGCTGGAGGGGTACGGTGCGGTGTGGGTGTTGGCTGGAGGGGTACGGTGCGGTGTGGGTGTTGGCTGGACGGGTAGGCCGCGGTGGGGGCAGCGCGGGTGTTGGCTGGAGGGGTACGGTGCGGTGGGGGCAGCGCGGGTGTTGGCTGGAGGGGTACGGTGCGGTGGGGGCAGCGCGGGTGTTGGCTGGAGGGGTACGGTGCGGTGTGGGTTTTGGCTGGAGGGGTACGGTGCGGTGTGGGTGTTGGCTGGAGGGGTATGGTGCGGTGCGGGTGTTGGCTGGAGGGGTGCGGTGGGGGCAGCTTGGGTGTTGGCTGGAGGGGTACGGTACGGTGGGGGCAGCGCGGGTGTTGGCTGGAGGGGTACGGTGCGGTGTGGGTGTTGGCTGGAGGGGTACGGTGCGGTGGGGGCAGCGCGGGTGTTGGCTGGAGGGGTTCGGCCACGGTGGGGGCAGCGTGGGTGTTGGCTGGAGGGGTACGGTGCGGTGTGGGTGTTGGCTGGAGGGGTACGGTGCGGTGTGGGTGTTGGCTGGAGGGGTGCGGTTGAGGCAGCGCGGGTGTTGGCTGGAGGGGTACGGTGCGGTGTGGGTGTTGGCTGGAGGGGTACGATGCGGTGGGGGCAGCGCGGGTGTTGGCTGGAGGGGTACGGTGCGGTGCAGTGTGGGTGTTGGCTGGAGGGGTACGGTGCGGTGCGGTGTGGGTGTTGGCTGGAGGGGTACGATGCGGTGGGGGCAGCGCGGGTGTTGGCTGGAGGGGTACGGTGCGGTGCAGTGTGGGTGTTGGCTGGAGGGGTACGGTGCGGTGCGGTGTGGGTGTTGGCTGGAGGGGTACGGTGCGGTGTAGTGTGGGTGTTGGCTGGAGGGGTACGTGCGGTGCCGTGTGGGTGTTGGCTGGAGGGGTGCGGTGGGGGCAGCGCGGGTGTTGGCTGGAGGGGTGCGGTGTGGTGGGGGCAGCGCGGGTGTTGGCTGGAGGGGTACGGTGCGGTGTGGGTGTTGGCTGGAGGGGTACGATGCGGTGGGGGCAGCGCGGGTGTTGGCTGGAGGGGTACGGTGCGGTGTGGGTGTTGGCTGGAGGGGTGCGGTGCGGTGGGGGCAGCGCGGGTGTTGGCTGGAGGGGTACGGTGCGGTGTGGGTGTTGGCTGGAGGGGTACGATGCGGTGGGGGCAGCGCAGGTGTTGGCTGGAGGGGTACGGTGCGGTGTGGGTGTTGGCTGGAGGGGTGCGGTGCGGTGGGGGCAGCGCGGGTGTTGGCTGGAGGGGTACGGTGCGGTGTGGGTGTTGGCTGGAGGGGTACGGTGCGGTGGGGTGTTGACTGGACGGGTAGGCCGCGGTGGGGGCAGCACGGGTGTTGGCTGGAGGGGTACGGTCGCGGTGGGGGCAGCGTGGGTGTTGGCTGGAGGGGTGCGGTGCGGTGGGGGCAGCGCGGGTGTTGGCTGGAGGGGTACGGCCACGGTGGGGGCAGCGTGGGTGTTGGCTGGAGGGGTACGGTGCGGTGTGGGTGTTGGCTGGAGGGGTACCGTGCGGTGCGGTGTGGGTGTTGGCTGGAGGGGTGCGGTGGGGGCTGCGCGGGTGTTGGCTGGAGGGGTACGGAGCGGTGTGGGTGTTGGCTGGAGGGGTACGGTGCGGTGGGGTGTTGACTGGACGGGTAGGCCGCGGTGGGGGCAGCGCAGGTGGTGGCTGGAGGGGTACGGTCGCGGTGGGGGCAGCGTGGGTGTTGGCTGGAGGGGTGCGGTGCGGTGTGGGTGTTGGCTGGAGGGGTACGGTGCGGTGGGGGCAGCGCGGGTGTTGGCTGGAGGGGTACGGTGCGGTGTGGGTGTTGGCTGGAGGGGTACGATGCGGTGGGGGCAGCGCGGGTGTTGGCTGGAGGGGTACGGCCACGGTGGGGGCAGCGTGGGTGTTGGCTGGAGGGGTACGGTGCGGTGTGGGTGTTGGCTGGAGGGGTACGGTGCGGTGTGGGTGTTGGCTGGAGGGGTGCGGTGGGGGCAGCGCGGGTGTTGGCTGGAGGGGTGCGGTGGGGGCAGTGTGGGTGTTGGCTGGAGGGGTACGGTGCGGTGTGGGTGTTGGCTGGAGAGGTACGGTGCGGTGTGGGTGTTGGCTGGAGGGGTACGGTGCAGCGTGGCTGTTGGCTGGAGGGGTACGGTGCGGTGTGGGTGTTGGCTGGAGGGGTAGGCCGTGGTGGGGGCAGCGTGGGTGTTGGCTGGAGGGGTACGGTCGCGGTGGGGGCAGCGTGGGTGTTGGCTGGAGGGGTGTGGTGCGGTGTGGGTGTTGGCTGGAGGGGTACGGTGCGGTGTGGGTGTTGGCTGGAGGGGTACGGTGCGGTGCGGTGTGGGTGTTGGCTGGAGGGGTACGGTGCGGTGTGGGTGTTGGCTGGAGGGGTACGATGCGGTGGGGGCAGCGCGGGTGTTGGCTGGAGGGGTACGGCCACGGTGGGGGCAGCATGGGTGTTGGCTGGAGGGGTACGGTGCGGTGTGGGTGTTGGCTGGAGGGGTACCGTGCGGTGCGGTGTGGGTGTTGGCTGGAGGGGTGCGGTGGGGGCTGCGCGGGTGTTGGCTGGAGGGGTACGGAGCGGTGTGGGTGTTGGCTGGAGGGGTACGGTGCGGTGGGGTGTTGACTGGACGGGTAGGCCGCGGTGGGGGCAGCGCAGGTGTTGGCTGGAGGGGTACGGTCGCGGTGGGGGCAGCGTGGGTGTTGGCTGGAGGGGTGCGGTGCGGTGTGGGTGTTGGCTGGAGGGGTACGGTGCGGTGGGGGCAGCGCGGGTGTTGGCTGGAGGGGTACGGTGCGGTGTGGGTGTTGGCTGGAGGGGTACGATGCGGTGGGGGCAGCGCGGGTGTTGGCTGGAGGGGTACGGCCACGGTGGGGGCAGCGTGGGTGTTGGCTGGAGGGGTACGGTGCGGTGTGGGTGTTGGCTGGAGGGGTACGGTGCGGTGTGGGTGTTGGCTGGAGGGGTGCGGTGGGGGCAGCGCGGGTGTTGGCTGGAGGGGTACGGTGCGGTGGGGGCAGCGCGGGTGTTGGCTGGAGGGGTACGGTGCGGTGGGGGCAGCGCGGGTGTTGGCTGGAGGGGTGCGGTGGGGGCAGTGTGGGTGTTGGCTGGAGGGGTACGGTGCGGTGTGGGTGTTGGCTGGAGAGGTACGGTGCGGTGTGGGTGTTGGCTGGAGGGGTACGGTGCAGCGTGGCTGTTGGCTGGAGGGGTACGGTGCGGTGTGGGTGTTGGCTGGAGGGGTACGGTGCGGTGGGGTGTTGACTGGACGGGTAGGCCGTGGTGGGGGCAGCGTGGGTGTTGGCTGGAGGGGTGCAGTGCGGTGTGGGTGTTGGCTGGAGGGGTGCAGTGCGGTGGGGGCAGCGCGGGTGTTGGCTGGAGGGGTACGGTGCGGTGTGGGTGTTGGCTGGAGGGGTACGACGCGGTGGGGGCAGCGCGGGTGTTGGCTGGAGGGGTACGGCCACGGTGGGGGCAGCGTGGGTGTTGGCTGGAGGGGTACGGTGCGGTGTGGGTGTTGGCTGGAGGGGTACGGTGCGGTGCAGTGTGGGTGTTGGCTGGAGGGGTGCGGTGGGGGCAGCGCGGGTGTTGGCTGGAGGGTTACGGCCACGGTGGGGGCAGCGTGGGTGTTGGCTGGAGGGGTACGGTGCGGTGTGGGTGTTGGCTGGAGGGGTACGGTGCGGTGTGGGTGTTGGCTGGACGGGTAGGCCGCGGTGGGGGCAGCGCGGGTGTTGGCTGGAGGGGTACGGTGCGGTGGGGGCAGCGCGGGTCTTGGCTGGAGGGGTACGGTGCGGTGTGGGTTTTGGCTGGAGGGGTACGGTGCGGTGTGGGTGTTGGCTGGAGGGGTATGGTGCGGTGCGGGTGTTGGCTGGAGGGGTGCGGTGGGGGCAGCTTGGGTGTTGGCTGGAGGGGTACGGTACGGTGGGGGCAGCGCGGGTGTTGGCTGGAGGGGTACGGTGCGGTGTGGGTGTTGGCTGGAGGGGTACGGTGCGGTGGGGGCAGCGCGGGTGTTGGCTGGAGGGGTTCGGCCACGGTGGGGGCAGCGTGGGTGTTGGCTGGAGGGGTACGGTGCGGTGTGGGTGTTGGCTGGAGGGGTACGGTGCGGTGTGGGTGTTGGCTGGAGGGGTGCGGTTGGGGCAGCGCGGGTGTTGGCTGGAGGGGTACGGTGCGGTGTGGGTGTTGGCTGGAGGGGTACGATGCGGTGGGGGCAGCGCGGGTGTTGGCTGGAGGGGTACGGTGCGGTGCAGTGTGGGTGTTGGCTGGAGGGGTGCGGTGCGGTGTGGGTGTTGGCTGGAGGGGTACGATGCGGTGGGGGCAGCGCGGGTGTTGGCTGGAGGGGTACGGTGCGGTGCAGTGTGGGTGTTGGCTGGAGGGGTACGGTGCGGTGCGGTGTGGGTGTTGGCTGGAGGGGTACGGAGCGGTGCGGTGTGGGTGTTGGGTGGAGGGGTACGGTGTGGTGCGGTGTGGGTGTTGGCTGGAGGGGTACGGTGCGGTGCGGTGTGGGTGTTGGCTGGAGGGTGCGGTGGGGGCAGCGCGGGTGTTGGCTGGAGGGGTGCGGTGTGGTGGGGGCAGCGCGGGTGTTGGCTGGAGGGGTACGGTGCGGTGTGGGTGTTGGCTGGAGGGGTACGATGCGGTGGGGGCAGCGCGGGTGTTGGCTGGAGGGGTACGGTGCGGTGTGGGTGTTGGCTGGAGGGGTGCGGTGCGGTGGGGGCAGCGCGGGTGTTGGCTGGAGGGGTACGGTGCGGTGTGGGTGTTGGCTGGAGGGGTACGATGCGGTGGGGGCAGCGCAGGTGTTGGCTGGAGGGGTACGGTGCGGTGTGGGTGTTGGCTGGAGGGGTGCGGTGCGGTGGGGGCAGCGCGGGTGTTGGCTGGAGGGGTACGGTGCGGTGTGGGTGTTGGCTGGAGGGGTACGGTGCGGTGGGGTGTTGACTGGACGGGTAGGCCGCGGTGGGGGCAGCACGGGTGTTGGCTGGAGGGGTACGGTCGCGGTGGGGGCAGCGTGGGTGTTGGCTGGAGGGGTGCGGTGCGGTGGGGGCAGCGCGGGTGTTGGCTGGAGGGGTACGGCCACGGTGGGGGCAGCGTGGGTGTTGGCTGGAGGGGTACGGTGCGGTGTGGGTGTTGGCTGGAGGGGTACCGTGCGGTGCGGTGTGGGTGTTGGCTGGAGGGGTGCGGTGGGGGCTGCGCGGGTGTTGGCTGGAGGGGTACGGAGCCGTGTGGGTGTTGGCTGGAGGGGTACGGTGCGGTGGGGTGTTGACTGGACGGGTAGGCCGCGGTGGGGGCAGCGCAGGTGTTGGCTGGAGGGGTACGGTCGCGGTGGGGGCAGCGTGGGTGTTGGCTGGAGGGGTGCGGTGCGGTGTGGGTGTTGGCTGGAGGGGTACGGTGCGGTGGGGGCAGCGCGGGTGTTGGCTGGAGGGGTACGGTGCGGTGTGGGTGTTGGCTGGAGGGGTACGATGCGGTGGGGGCAGCGCGGGTGTTGGCTGGAGGGGTACGGCCACGGTGGGGGCAGCGTGGGTGTTGGCTGGAGGGGTACGGTGCGGTGTGGGTGTTGGCTGGAGGGGTGCGGTGGGGGCAGCGCGGGTGTTGGCTGGAGGGGTACGGTGCGGTGGGGGCAGCGCGGGTGTTGGCTGGAGGGGTACGGTGCGGTGGGGGCAGCGCGGGTGTTGGCTGGAGGGGTACGGTGCGGTGTCGGTGTTGGCTGGAGGGGTACGGTGCGGTGCAGTGTGGGTGTTGGCTGGAGGGGTGCGGTGGGGGCAGCGCGGGTTTTGGCTGGAGGGGTGCGGTGGGGGCAGTGTGGGTGTTGGCTGGAGGGGTACGGTGCGGTGTGGGTGTTGGCTGGAGGGGTACGGTGCGGTGTGGGTGTTGGCTGGAGGGGTGCGGTGCGATGCGGTGGGGGCAGCGCGGGTGTTGGCTGGAGGGGTGCGGTGGGGGCAGTGTGGGTGTTGGCTGGAGGGGTACGGTGCGGTGTGGGTGTTGGCTGGAGAGGTACGGTGCGGTGTGGGTGTTGGCTGGAGGGGTACGGTGCAGCGTGGCTGTTGGCTGGAGGGGTACGGTGCGGTGTGGGTGTTGGCTGGAGGGGTAGGCCGTGGTGGGGGCAGCGTGGGTGTTGGCTGGAGGGGTACGGTGCGGTGGGGTGTTGACTGGACGGGTAGGCCGTGGTGGGGGCAGCGTGGGTGTTGGCTGGAGGGGTATGGTCGCGGTGGGGGCAGCGTGGGTGTTGGCTGGAGGGGTGTGGTGCGGTGTGGGTGTTGGCTGGAGGGGTACGGTGCGGTGTGGGTGTTGGCTGGAGGGGTACGGTGCGGTGCGGTGTGGGTGTTGGCTGGAGGGGTACGGTGCGGTGTGGGTGTTGGCTGGAGGGGTACGATGCGGTGGGGGCAGCGCGGGTGTTGGCTGGAGGGGTACGGCCACGGTGGGGGCAGCATGGGTGTTGGCTGGAGGGGTACGGTGCGGTGTGGGTGTTGGCTGGAGGGGTACCGTGCGGTGCGGTGTGGGTGTTGGCTGGAGGGGTGCGGTGGGGGCTGCGCGGGTGTTGGCTGGAGGGGTACGGAGCGGTGTGGGTGTTGGCTGGAGGGGTACGGTGCGGTGGGGTGTTGACTGGACGGGTAGGCCGCGGTGGGGGCAGCGCAGGTGTTGGCTGGAGGGGTACGGTCGCGGTGGGGGCAGCGTGGGTGTTGGCTGGAGGGGTGCGGTGCGGTGTGGGTGTTGGCTGGAGGGGTACGGTGCGGTGGGGGCAGCGCGGGTGTTGGCTGGAGGGGTACGGTGCGGTGTGGGTGTTGGCTGGAGGGGTACGATGCGGTGGGGGCAGCGCGGGTGTTGGCTGGAGGGGTACGGCCACGGTGGGGGCAGCGTGGGTGTTGGCTGGAGGGGTACGGTGCGGTGTGGGTGTTGGCTGGAGGGGTGCGGTGGGGGCAGCGCGGGTGTTGGCTGGAGGGGTACGGTGCGGTGGGGGCAGCGCGGGTGTTGGCTGGAGGGGTACGGTGCGGTGGGGGCAGCGCGGGTGTTGGCTGGAGGGGTACGGTGCGGTGTCGGTGTTGGCTGGAGGGGTA
Organism: Caretta caretta; assembly: GCF_965140235.1. Classification (NCBI taxonomy): domain Eukaryota; kingdom Metazoa; phylum Chordata; order Testudines; family Cheloniidae; genus Caretta; species Caretta caretta. The sequence continues at coordinate 4,082,621 of NC_134230.1, read as the reverse complement.
CGGTGCGGTGCAGTGTGGGTGTTGGCTGGAGGGGTGCGGTGGGGGCAGCGCGGGTTTTGGCTGGAGGGGTGCGGTGGGGGCAGTGTGGGTGTTGGCTGGAGGGGTACGGTGCGGTGTGGGTGTTGGCTGGAGGGGTACGGTGCGGTGTGGGTGTTGGCTGGAGGGGTGCGGTGGGGGCAGCGCGGGTGTTGGCTGGAGGGGTGCGGTGGGGGCAGTGTGGGTGTTGGCTGGAGGGGTACGGTGCGGTGTGGGTGTTGGCTGGAGGGGTACGGTGCGGTGTGGGTGTTGGCTGGAGGGGTACGGTGCGGTGGGGTGTTGACTGGACGGGTAGGCCGCGGTGGGGGCAGCGCGGGTGTTGGCTGGAGGGATACGGTACGGTGGGGGCAGCGCGGGTGTTGGCTGGAGGGGTACGGTGCGGTGTGGGTGTTGGCTGGAGGGGTACGGTGCGGTGGGGGCAGCGCGGGTGTTGGCTGGAGGGGTACGGCCATGGTGGGGGTAGCGTGGGTGTTGGCTGGAGGGGTACGGTGCGGTGTGGGTATTGGCTGGAGGGGTATGGTGCAGTGTGGGTGTTGGCTGGAGGGGTACGGTGCGGTGCGGTGTGGGTGTTGGCTGGAGGGGTGCGGTGGGGGCAGCGCGGGTGTTGGCTGGAGGGGTACGGTGCGGTGGGGGCAGCGCGGGTGTTGGCTGGAGGGGTACGATGCGGTGGGGGCAGCGCGTGTGTTGGCTGGAGGGGTACGATGCGGTGGGGGCAGCGCGGGTGTTGGCTGGAAGGGTACGGTGCGGTGTGGGTGTTGGCTGGAGAGGTACGGTGCGGTGTGGGTGTTGGCTGGAGGGGTACAGTGCGGTGTGGGTGTTGGCTGGAGGGGTACGGTGTGGTGGGGTGTTGACTGGACGGGTAGGCCGCGGTGGGGGCAGCGCGGGTGTTGGCTGGAGGGGTACGGTCGCGGTGGGGGCAGCGCGGGTGTTGGCTGGAGGGGTACGGTGCGGTGGGGGCAGCGCGGGTGTTGGCTGGAGGGGTACGGTGCGGTGGGGGCAGCGCGGGTGTTGGCTGGAGGGGTACGGTGCAGTGTGGGTGTTGGCTGGAGGGGTACGGTGCGGTGCGGTGTGGGTGTTGGCTGGAGGGGTGCGGTGGGGGCAGCGCGGGTGTTGGCTGGAGGGGTACGGTACGGTGTGGGTGTTGGCTGGAGGGGTGCGGTGCGGTGGGGGCAGCGCGGGTGTTGGCTGGAGGGGTACGGTGCGGTGGGGGCAGCGCGGGTGTTGGCTGGAGGGGTACGGTGCGGTGTGGGTGTTGGCTGGAGGGGTACGGTGCGGTGTGGGTGTTGGCTGGAGGGGTACGGTGCGGTGGGGTGTTGACTGGACGGGTAGGCCGCGGTGGGGGCAGCGCGGGTGTTGGCTGGAGGGGTACGGTACGGTGGGGGCAGCGCGGGTGTTGGCTGGAGGGGTACGGTGCGGTGTGGGTGTTGGCTGGAGGGGTACGGTGCGGTGGGGGCAGCGCGGGTGTTGGCTGGAGGGGTACGGCCATGGTGGGGGTAGCGTGGGTGTTGGCTGGAGGGGTACGGTGCGGTGTGGGTATTGGCTGGAGGGGTATGGTGCAGTGTGGGTGTTGGCTGGAGGGGTACGGTGCGGTGCGGTGTGGGTGTTGGCTGGAGGGGTGCGGTGGGGGCAGCGCGGGTGTTGGCTGGAGGGGTACGGTGCGGTGGGGGCAGCGCGGGTGTTGGCTGGAGGGGTACGATGCGGTGGGGGCAGCGCGGGTGTTGGCTGGAGGGGTACGGTTCGGTGTGGGTGTTGGCTGGAGGGGTACGGTGCGGTGCGGTGTGGGTGTTGGCTGGAGGGGTGCGGTGGGGGCAGCGCGGGTGTTGGCTGGAGGGGTATGGTGCGGTGTGGGTGTTGGCTGGAGGGGTACGGTGCGGTGCGGTGTGGGTGTTGGCTGGAGGGGTGCGGTGGGGGCAGCGCGGGTGTTGGCTGGAGGGGTACGGTACGGTGCGGTGTGGGTGTTGGCTGGAGGGGTACGGTGCGGTGCAGTGTGGGTGTTGGCTGGAGGGGTACGGTGCGGTGCAGTGTGGGTGTTGGCTGGAGGGGTGCGGTGGGGGCAGCGCGGGTGTTGGCTGGAGGGGTGCGGTGTGGTGGGGGCAGCGCGGGTGTTGGCTGGAGGGGTGCGGTGCGGTGTGGGTGTTGGCTGGAGGGGTGCGGTGCGGTGGGGGCAGCGCGGGTGTTGGCTGGAGGGGTACGGTGCGGTGTGGGTGTTGGCTGGAGGGGTACGATGCGGTGGGGGCAGCGCGGGTGTTGGCTGGAGGGGTACGGTGCGGTGTGGGTGTTGGCTGGAGGGGTGCGGTGCGGTGGGGGCAGCGCGGGTGTTGGCTGGAGGGGTGCGGTGCGGTGGGGGCAGCGCGGGTGTTGGCTGGAGGGGTACGGTGCGGTGGGGGCAGCGCGGGTGTTGGCTGGAGGGGTGCGGTGGGGGCAGCGCGGGTGTTGGCTGGAGGGGTACGGTGCGGTGTGGGTGTTGGCTGGAGGGGTACGGTGCGGTGTGGGTGTTGGCTGGAGGGGTACGGTGCGGTGGGGTGTTGACTGGACGGGTAGGCCGCGGTGGGGGCAGCGCGGGTGTTGGCTGGAGGGGTACGGTCGCGGTGGGGGCAGCGTGGGTGTTGGCTGGAGGGGTGCGGTGCGGTGTGGGTGTTGGCTGGAGGGCTGCGGTGCGGTGGGGGCAGCGCGGGTGTTGGCTGGAGGGGTACGATGCGGTGGGGGCAGCGCGGGTGTTGGCTGGAGGGGTATGGCCATGGTGGGGGCAGCGTGGGTGTTGGCTGGAGGGGTACGGTGCGGTGTGGGTGTTGGCTGGAGGGGTACGGTGCGGTGTGGGTGTTGGCTGGAGGGGTGCGGTGCGGTGGGGGCAGCGCGGGTGTTGGCTGGAGGGGTACGGTGCGGTGTGGGTGTTGGCTGGAGGGGTACGGTGCAGCGTGGCTGTTGGCTGGAGGGGTACGGTGCGGTGTGGGTGTTGGCTGGAGGGGTAGGCCGTGGTGGGGGCAGCGTGGGTGTTGGCTGGAGGGGTACGGTGCGGTGGGGTGTTGACTGGACGGGTAGGCCGTGGTGGGGGCAGCGTGGGTGTTGGCTGGAGGGGTATGGTCGCGGTGGGGGCAGCGTGGGTGTTGGCTGGAGGGGTGTGGTGCGGTGTGGGTGTTGGCTGGAGGGGTACGGTGCGGTGTGGGTGTTGGCTGGAGGGGTACGGTGCGGTGCGGTGTGGGTGTTGGCTGGAGGGGTACGGTGCGGTGTGGGTGTTGGCTGGAGGGGTACGATGCGGTGGGGGCAGCGCGGGTGTTGGCTGGAGGGGTACGGCCACGGTGGGGGCAGCATGGGTGTTGGCTGGAGGGGTACGGTGCGGTGTGGGTGTTGGCTGGAGGGGTACCGTGCGGTGCGGTGTGGGTGTTGGCTGGAGGGGTGCGGTGGGGGCTGCGCGGGTGTTGGCTGGAGGGGTACGGAGCGGTGTGGGTGTTGGCTGGAGGGGTACGGTGCGGTGGGGTGTTGACTGGACGGGTAGGCCGCGGTGGGGGCAGCGCAGGTGTTGGCTGGAGGGGTACGGTCGCGGTGGGGGCAGCGTGGGTGTTGGCTGGAGGGGTGCGGTGCGGTGTGGGTGTTGGCTGGAGGGGTACGGTGCGGTGGGGGCAGCGCGGGTGTTGGCTGGAGGGGTACGGTGCGGTGTGGGTGTTGGCTGGAGGGGTACGATGCGGTGGGGGCAGCGCGGGTGTTGGCTGGAGGGGTACGGCCACGGTGGGGGCAGCGTGGGTGTTGGCTGGAGGGGTACGGTGCGGTGTGGGTGTTGGCTGGAGGGGTGCGGTGGGGGCAGCGCGGGTGTTGGCTGGAGGGGTACGGTGCGGTGGGGGCAGCGCGGGTGTTGGCTGGAGGGGTACGGTGCGGTGGGGGCAGCGCGGGTGTTGGCTGGAGGGGTACGGTGCGGTGTCGGTGTTGGCTGGAGGGGTACGGTGCGGTGCAGTGTGGGTGTTGGCTGGAGGGGTGCGGTGGGGGCAGCGCGGGTTTTGGCTGGAGGGGTGCGGTGGGGGCAGTGTGGGTGTTGGCTGGAGGGGTACGGTGCGGTGTGGGTGTTGGCTGGAGGGGTACGGTGCGGTGTGGGTGTTGGCTGGAGGGGTGCGGTGGGGGCAGCGCGGGTGTTGGCTGGAGGGGTGCGGTGGGGGCAGTGTGGGTGTTGGCTGGAGGGGTACGGTGCGGTGTGGGTGTTGGCTGGAGGGGTACGGTGCGGTGTGGGTGTTGGCTGGAGGGGTACGGTGCGGTGGGGTGTTGACTGGACGGGTAGGCCGCGGTGGGGGCAGCGCGGGTGTTGGCTGGAGGGGTACGGTACGGTGGGGGCAGCGCGGGTGTTGGCTGGAGGGGTACGGTGCGGTGTGGGTGTTGGCTGGAGGGGTACGGTGCGGTGGGGGCAGCGCGGGTGTTGGCTGGAGGGGTACGGCCATGGTGGGGGTAGCGTGGGTGTTGGCTGGAGGGGTACGGTGCGGTGTGGGTATTGGCTGGAGGGGTATGGTGCAGTGTGGGTGTTGGCTGGAGGGGTACGGTGCGGTGCGGTGTGGGTGTTGGCTGGAGGGGTGCGGTGGGGGCAGCGCGGGTGTTGGCTGGAGGGGTACGGTGCGGTGGGGGCAGCGCGGGTGTTGGCTGGAGGGGTACGATGCGGTGGGGGCAGCGCGTGTGTTGGCTGGAGGGGTACGATGCGGTGGGGGCAGCGCGGGTGTTGGCTGGAGGGGTACGGTGCGGTGTGGGTGTTGGCTGGAGAGGTACGGTGCGGTGTGGGTGTTGGCTGGAGGGGTACAGTGCGGTGTGGGTGTTGGCTGGAGGGGTACGGTGTGGTGGGGTGTTGACTGGACGGGTAGGCCGCGGTGGGGGCAGCGCGGGTGTTGGCTGGAGGGGTACGGTCGCGGTGGGGGCAGCGCGGGTGTTGGCTGGAGGGGTACGGTGCGGTGGGGGCAGCGCGGGTGTTGGCTGGAGGGGTACGGTGCAGTGTGGGTGTTGGCTGGAGGGGTACGGTGCGGTGCGGTGTGGGTGTTGGCTGGAGGGGTGCGGTGGGGGCAGCGCGGGTGTTGGCTGGAGGGGTACGGTACGGTGTGGGTGTTGGCTGGAGGGGTGCGGTGCGGTGGGGGCAGCGCGGGTGTTGGCTGGAGGGGTACGGTGCGGTGGGGGCAGCGCGGGTGTTGGCTGGAGGGGTACGGTGCGGTGTGGGTGTTGGCTGGAGGGGTACGGTGCGGTGTGGGTGTTGGCTGGAGGGGTACGGTGCGGTGGGGTGTTGACTGGACGGGTAGGCCGCGGTGGGGGCAGCGCGGGTGTTGGCTGGAGGGGTACGGTACGGTGGGGGCAGCGCGGGTGTTGGCTGGAGGGGTACGGTGCGGTGTGGGTGTTGGCTGGAGGGGTACGGTGCGGTGGGGGCAGCGCGGGTGTTGGCTGGAGGGGTACGGCCATGGTGGGGGTAGCGTGGGTGTTGGCTGGAGGGGTACGGTGCGGTGTGGGTATTGGCTGGAGGGGTATGGTGCAGTGTGGGTGTTGGCTGGAGGGGTACGGTGCGGTGCGGTGTGGGTGTTGGCTGGAGGGGTGCGGTGGGGGCAGCGCGGGTGTTGGCTGGAGGGGTACGGTGCGGTGGGGGCAGCGCGGGTGTTGGCTGGAGGGGTACGATGCGGTGGGGGCAGCGCGGGTGTTGGCTGGAGGGGTACGGTTCGGTGTGGGTGTTGGCTGGAGGGGTACGGTGCGGTGCGGTGTGGGTGTTGGCTGGAGGGGTGCGGTGGGGGCAGCGCGGGTGTTGGCTGGAGGGGTATGGTGCGGTGTGGGTGTTGGCTGGAGGGGTACGGTGCGGTGCGGTGTGGGTGTTGGCTGGAGGGGTGCGGTGGGGGCAGCGCGGGTGTTGGCTGGAGGGGTACGGTACGGTGCGGTGTGGGTGTTGGCTGGAGGGGTACGGTGCGGTGGGGGCAGCGCGGGTGTTGGCTGGAGGGGTACGATGCGGTGGGGGCAGCGCGGGTGTTGGCTGGAGGGGTACGGTTCGGTGTGGGTGTTGGCTGGAGGGGTACGGTGCGGTGCGGTGTGGGTGTTGGCTGGAGGGGTGCGGTGGGGGCAGCGCGGGTGTTGGCTGGAGGGGTACGGTACGGTGCGGTGTGGGTGTTGGCTGGAGGGGTACGGTGCGGTGCAGTGTGGGTGTTGGCTGGAGGGGTACGGTGCGGTGCAGTGTGGGTGTTGGCTGGAGGGGTGCGGTGGGGGCAGCGCGGGTGTTGGCTGGAGGGGTGCGGTGTGGTGGGGGCAGCGCGGGTGTTGGCTGGAGGGGTGCGGTGCGGTGTGGGTGTTGGCTGGAGGGGTGCGGTGCGGTGGGGGCAGCGCGGGTGTTGGCTGGAGGGGTACGGTGCGGTGTGGGTGTTGGCTGGAGGGGTACGATGCGGTGGGGGCAGCGCGGGTGTTGGCTGGAGGGGTACGGTGCGGTGTGGGTGTTGGCTGGAGGGGTGCGGTGCGGTGGGGGCAGCGCGGGTGTTGGCTGGAGGGGTGCGGTGCGGTGGGGGCAGCGCGGGTGTTGGCTGGAGGGGTACGGTGCGGTGGGGGCAGCGCGGGTGTTGGCTGGAGGGGTGCGGTGGGGGCAGCGCGGGTGTTGGCTGGAGGGGTACGGTGCGGTGTGGGTGTTGGCTGGAGGGGTACGGTGCGGTGTGGGTGTTGGCTGGAGGGGTACGGTGCGGTGGGGTGTTGACTGGACGGGTAGGCCGCGGTGGGGGCAGCGCGGGTGTTGGCTGGAGGGGTACGGTCGCGGTGGGGGCAGCGTGGGTGTTGGCTGGAGGGGTGCGGTGCGGTGTGGGTGTTGGCTGGAGGGCTGCGGTGCGGTGGGGGCAGCGCGGGTGTTGGCTGGAGGGGTACGATGCGGTGGGGGCAGCGCGGGTGTTGGCTGGAGGGGTATGGCCATGGTGGGGGCAGCGTGGGTGTTGGCTGGAGGGGTACGGTGCGGTGTGGGTGTTGGCTGGAGGGGTACGGTGCGGTGTGGGTGTTGGCTGGAGGGGTGCGGTGCGGTGGGGGCAGCGCGGGTGTTGGCTGGAGGGGTACGGTGCGCTGTGGGTGTTGGCTGGAGGGGTACGGTGCGGTGCGGTGTGGGTGTTGGCTGGAGGGGTGCGGTGCGGTGGGGGCAGCGCGGGTGTTGGCTGTAGGGGTACGGTGCGGTGTGGGTGTTGGCTGGAGGGGTACGGTGCGGTGTGGGTGTTGGCTGGAGGGGTGCGGTGCGGTGGGGGCAGCGCGGGTGTTGGCTGGAGGGGTACGGTGCGGTGGGGGCAGCGCGGGTGTTGGCTGGAGGGGTACGGTGCGGTGTGGGTGTTGGCTGGAGGGGTACGGTGCGGTGTGGGTGTTGGCTGGAGGGGTGCGGTGGGGGCAGCGCGGGTGTTGGCTGGAGGGGTACGGTGCGGTGGGGGCAGCGCGGGTGTTGGCTGGAGGGGTACGGTGCGGTGGGGGCAGCGCGGGTGTTGGCTGGAGGGGTACGGTGCGGTGTCGGTGTTGGCTGGAGGGGTACGGTGCGGTGCAGTGTGGGTGTTGGCTGGAGGGGTGCGGTGGGGGCAGCGCGGGTTTTGGCTGGAGGGGTGCGGTGGGGGCAGTGTGGGTGTTGGCTGGAGGGGTACGGTGCGGTGTGGGTGTTGGCTGGAGGGGTACGGTGCGGTGTGGGTGTTGGCTGGAGGGGTGCGGTGGGGGCAGCGCGGGTGTTGGCTGGAGGGGTGCGGTGGGGGCAGTGTGGGTGTTGGCTGGAGGGGTACGGTGCGGTGTGGGTGTTGGCTGGAGAGGTACGGTGCGGTGTGGGTGTTGGCTGGAGGGGTACGGTGCAGCGTGGCTGTTGGCTGGAGGGGTACGGTGCGGTGTGGGTGTTGGCTGGAGGGGTACGGTGCGGTGGGGTGTTGACTGGACGGGTAGGCCGTGGTGGGGGCAGCGTGGGTGTTGGCTGGAGGGGTGCAGTGCGGTGTGGGTGTTGGCTGGAGGGGTGCAGTGCGGTGGGGGCAGCGCGGGTGTTGGCTGGAGGGGTACGGTGCGGTGTGGGTGTTGGCTGGAGGGGTACGACGCGGTGGGGGCAGCGCGGGTGTTGGCTGGAGGGGTACGGCCACGGTGGGGGCAGCGTGGGTGTTGGCTGGAGGGGTACGGTGCGGTGTGGGTGTTGGCTGGAGGGGTACGGTGCGGTGCAGTGTGGGTGTTGGCTGGAGGGGTGCGGTGGGGGCAGCGTGGGTGTTGGCTGGAGGGTTACGGCCACGGTGGGGGCAGCGTGGGTGTTGGCTGGAGGGGTACGGTGCGGTGTGGGTGTTGGCTGGAGGGGTACGGTGCGGTGTGGGTGTTGGCTGGACGGGTAGGCCGCGGTGGGGGCAGCGCGGGTGTTGGCTGGAGGGGTACTGTGCGGTGGGGGCAGCGCGGGTGTTGGCTGGAGGGGTACGGTGCGGTGGGGGCAGCGCGGGTGTTGGCTGGAGGGGTACGGTGCGGTGTGGGTTTTGGCTGGAGGGGTACGGTGCGGTGTGGGTGTTGGCTGGAGGGGTATGGTGCGGTGCGGGTGTTGGCTGGAGGGGTGCGGTGGGGGCAGTTTGGGTGTTGGCTGGAGGGGTACGGTACGGTGGGGGCAGCGCGGGTGTTGGCTGGAGGGGTACGGTGCGGTGTGGGTGTTGGCTGGAGGGGTACGGTGCGGTGGGGGCAGCGCGGGTGTTGGCTGGAGGGGTTCGGCCACGGTGGGGGCAGCGTGGGTGTTGGCTGGAGGGGTACGGTGCGGTGTGGGTGTTGGCTGGAGGGGTACGGTGCGGTGCGGTGTGGGTGTTGGCTGGAGGGGTGCGGTTGGGGCAGCGCGGGTGTTGGCTGGAGGGGTACGGTGCGGTGGGGGCAGCGCGTGTGTTGGCTGGAGGGGTACGATGCGGTGGGGGCAGCGCGGGTGTTGGCTGGAGGGGTACGGTGCGGTGTGGGTGTTGGCTGGAGAGGTACGGTGCGGTGTGGGTGTTGGCTGGAGGGGTACAGTGCGATGTGGGTGTTGGCTGGAGGGGTACGGTGTGGTGGGGTGTTGACTGGACGGGTAGGCCGCGGTGGGGGCAGCGCGGGTGTTGGCTGGAGGGGTACGGTCGCGGTGGGGGCAGCGCGGGTGTTGGCTGGAGGGGTACGGTGCGGTGGGGGCAGCGCGGGTGTTGGCTGGAGGGGTACGGTGCGGTGGGGGCAGCGCGGGTGTTGGCTGGAGGGGTACGGTGCAGTGTGGGTGTTGGCTGGAGGGGTACGGTGCGGTGCGGTGTGGGTGTTGGCTGGAGGGGTGCGGTGGGGGCAGCGCGGGTGTTGGCTGGAGGGGTACGGTACGGTGTGGGTGTTGGCTGGAGGGGTGCGGTGCGGTGGGGGCAGCGCGGGTGTTGGCTGGAGGGGTACGGTGCGGTGGGGGCAGCGCGGGTGTTGGCTGGAGGGGTACGGTGCGGTGTGGGTGTTGGCTGGAGGGGTACGGTGCGGTGTGGGTGTTGGCTGGAGGGGTACGGTGCGGTGGGGTGTTGACTGGACGGGTAGGCCGCGGTGGGGGCAGCGCGGGTGTTGGCTGGAGGGGTACGGTACGGTGGGGGCAGCGCGGGTGTTGGCTGGAGGGGTACGGTGCGGTGTGGGTGTTGGCTGGAGGGGTACGGTGCGGTGGGGGCAGCGCGGGTGTTGGCTGGAGGGGTACGGCCATGGTGGGGGTAGCGTGGGTGTTGGCTGGAGGGGTACGGTGCGGTGTGGGTATTGGCTGGAGGGGTATGGTGCAGTGTGGGTGTTGGCTGGAGGGGTACGGTGCGGTGCGGTGTGGGTGTTGGCTGGAGGGGTGCGGTGGGGGCAGCGCGGGTGTTGGCTGGAGGGGTACGGTGCGGTGGGGGCAGCGCGGGTGTTGGCTGGAGGGGTACGGTGCGGTGGGGGCAGCGCGGGTGTTGGCTGGAGGGGTACGATGCGGTGGGGGCAGCGCGGGTGTTGGCTGGAGGGGTACGGTTCGGTGTGGGTGTTGGCTGGAGGGGTACGGTGCGGTGCGGTGTGGGTGTTGGCTGGAGGGGTGCGGTGGGGGCAGCGCGGGTGTTGGCTGGAGGGGTATGGTGCGGTGTGGGTGTTGGCTGGAGGGGAACGGTGCGGTGCGGTGTGGGTGTTGGCTGGAGGGGTGCGGTGGGGGCAGCGCGGGTGTTGGCTGGAGGGGTACGGTACGGTGCGGTGTGGGTGTTGGCTGGAGGGGTACGGTGCGGTGGGGGCAGCGCGGGTGTTGGCTGGAGGGGTACGATGCGGTGGGGGCAGCGCGGGTGTTGGCTGGAGCGGTACGGTTCGGTGTGGGTGTTGGCTGGAGGGGTACGGTGCGGTGCGGTGTGGGTGTTGGCTGGAGGGGTGCGGTGGGGGCAGCGCGGGTGTTGGCTGGAGGGGTACGGTACGGTGCGGTGTGGGTGTTGGCTGGAGGGGTACGGTGCGGTGCAGTGTGGGTGTTGGCTGGAGGGGTACGGTGCCGTGCAGTGTGGGTGTTGGCTGGAGGGGTGCGGTGGGGGCAGCGCGGGTGTTGGCTGGAGGGGTGCGGTGTGGTGGGGGCAGCGCGGGTGTTGGCTGGAGGGGTGCGGTGCGGTGTGGGTGTTGGCTGGAGGGGTGCGGTGCGGTGGGGGCAGCGCGGGTGTTGGCTGGAGGGGTACGGTGCGGTGTGGGTGTTGGCTGGAGGGGTACGATGCGGTGGGGGCAGCGCGGGTGTTGGCTGGAGGGGTACGGTGCGGTGTGGGTGTTGGCTGGAGGGGTGCGGTGCGGTGGGGGCAGCGCGGGTGTTGGCTGGAGGGGTACGGTGCGGTGTGGGTGTTGGCTGGAGAGGTACGGTGCGGTGTGGGTGTTGGCTGGAGGGGTAGGCCGCGGTGGGGGCAGCGCGGGTGTTGGCTGGAGGGGTACGGTGCGGTGTGGGTGTTGGCTGGAGGGGTACGGTGCGGTGTGGGTGTTGGCTGGAGGGGTACGGTGCGGTGGGGTGTTGACTGGACGGGTAGGCCGCGGTGGGGGCAGCGCGGGTGTTGGCTGGAGGGGTACGGTCGCGGTGGGGGCAGCGTGGGTGTTGGCTGGAGGGGTGCGGTGCGGTGTGGGTGTTGGCTGGAGGGCTGCGGTGCGGTGGGGGCAGCGCGGGTGTTGGCTGGAGGGGTACGATGCGGTGGGGGCAGCGCGGGTGTTGGCTGGAGGGGTATGGCCATGGTGGGGGCAGCGTGGGTGTTGGCTGGAGGGGTACGGTGCGGTGTGGGTGTTGGCTGGAGGGGTACGGTGCGGTGTGGGTGTTGGCTGGAGGGGTGCGGTGCGGTGGGGGCAGCGCGGGTGTTGGCTGGAGGGGTACGGTGCGCTGTGGGTGTTGGCTGGAGGGGTACGGTGCGGTGCGGTGTGGGTGTTGGCTGGAGGGGTGCGGTGCGGTGGGGGCAGCGCGGGTGTTGGCTGGAGGGGTACGGTGCGGTGTGGGTGTTGGCTGGAGGGGTGCGGTGCGGTGGGGGCAGCGCGGGTGTTGGCTGGAGGGGTGCGGTGGGGGCAGCGTGGGTGTTGGCTGGAGGGGTGCGGTGTGGTGGGGGCAGCGCGGGTGTTGGCTGGAGGGGTACGGCCACGGTGGGGGCAGCGTGGGTGTTGGCTGGAGGGGTACGGTGTGGTGTGGGTGTTGGCTGGAGGGGTACGGTGCGGTGCAGTGTGGGTGTTGGCTGGAGGGGTGCGGTGGGGGCAGCGCGGGTGTTGGCTGGAGGGGTATGGTGCGGTGGGGGCAGCGCGGGTGTTGGCTGGAGGGGTACGGCCACGGTGGGGGCAGCGTGGGTGTTGGCTGGAGGGGTACGGTGTGGTGTGGGTGTTGGCTGGAGGGGTACGGTGCGGTGCAGTGTGGGTGTTGGCTGGAGGGGTGCGGTGGGGGCAGCGCGGGTGTTGGCTGGAGGGGTACGGTGCGGTGGGGGTAGCGCGGGTGTTGGCTGGAGGGGTAGGGCGCAAACAGTGGCCTGTTTGGAGCAGCGTGGCTCATGTAGTGGCTGGACGCACAGGGGGCCATGGCTTATCCTGTGTACAGCACAGTACCATCTGGGTTCCTGGGACCATACCTCCTTCCTTGGTGGCACCCCAACCTGTGATGAAACAGCGTGCCCCATCCCTGAAGATGTGGGAATTGTCCGGGAGGCAGATGGGCTTGATGGCACTGGTGAACCGCACAGCTGTGGCCATCTCCAGCAGTGCCACATCGTAGTCCAGTGTGTAGCCGTTGTAGAACGGGTGCTTGTAGATGCGGAAGATTTTCTCCACCCTCCCGTCCGTGCCACTCAGGAATGGCGTCCCCAGAATGCCCACCCACATCTTGGGGTCACTGTAGCTGCAAGGTGGGAGAGAGCAGTGGGGCTGTTTAGGAGGGGGCTCAGCACAGCCAGCAAACGGTCGCCTTCCTGCAGGCACTTCCTGCAGGCATACGCCATGGCAGCACTTGCTGAGCCATGCGAGGAAGCGTTTGCCCCGGCCCTGAGCTCAGTGAAGGCCCAGCAGCGGGCAGTGCTGGCAGGAGCCATCCCCTTGCCCATGGTTTCAATGGCAGTGCCCCCATGACTGGTTCTCCATGGTCTCTGCCCCTGGGCAGAAGCTGTGTGGTGGGTCTCTGACACGGGGCAGGAGTGCTGGCTTGGCAGCCTAGGACATGTGGAGGAAGAGCTGAGCAGACAGCCCCGAGGAGGGCCCAGCTGGGCCAGGCCACAGTGACCCTGTCTCACTTACATGTCGAAGCAATGAGCTGCTGAGAGCAGCCATTTGTCAGCAATGAGGACGGCCCCACACTTGTGCTCCTTCCGCCGCAGCCAGAGGCTGACCTGCCAGGGCCACTCGCCCTTGGCTGCTCCGCTGCCACCCACTATCTTGCTGAAGGCCACGGCAGGGGTCATGCCGCAATCTGAGACAGAGGAGGAAGGCAGCTGCTGGTTAAGCAGACATGAGTGTCTGAGCTCCCTCCCTGCCCCACAACAAGCAGGCTCCTGGGAGAGGCGTGGGCGAAGTCCTCAGGGGTAGCCCACTGGGGGGGATGTGGGGAAGGAAGGAGCTGGGTTTGACAGATACGGAGTTAACAGGCCTTGCTGGGACCCCGGTGTGAAGAACCCAACAGCTGTCACAGAGGGATTGGGTTGGATGATCAGGGGGTACTTCCTGCCCAGGCAGGCTGGGCCATCGGGCTCTATGGAGCTGCTGGACCAGATCATGATCAGACTGGGGTTGAGTGGCATGCAGCAGGGAGGGGCCTGTGGGTAAGCGACAGGATAGGAGGGGGACAAGCGGTAGGCCATGGGTGCCCACTTCCTGTCACAGATTTGTACATTTTGGGTGGGGCTGGGCCTGCAGCTCCCCTCAGGAGCAGAGACTGACTCAGAGGAATGGGTTGGAAGCTTGGGGACCCCAAGGCTCAGGCTGGGTGGCAGGGGCAGGAGCAGCGTGCGGCCAGGTGGCAGAACTGGGAGAGAAAAGCTTGGTAGGGCTTGTGGGGGGGGCGGGGAGAATGGAGCATTCAGGGCTGGGCAGAGGGAACCAGGTGGGGCTTGGCTCGGGGGCAAGACAGTAGGGAGGGCCGGGCAGTGGGGAGGGCCGGGCAGGACAGCCAGGCAAGAGGGCCAGGCGGGGCTGGGCAGTATGGAGGACTGGTCAGGAATGCCGGGAGGGCCAGGCAAGGTGGGGCAAGAAGGCCAGGCAGTGGTGAGGGCCAGCAAGGCTGGGCAGTGGGGAGGGCCAGACAGGAATGCCAGGCGGGGCTGGGCAGTGTGGAAGGCCAGGCAAGAGGGCCAGTCAAAACTGGGCAGTGGTGAGGGCTGGACAGGAGGGCCAGCAAGGCTGGGCTGTGGTGAGGGCTGGACAGGAAGGCCAGGCGGGGCCGAGCCATGGGGAAGTCCAGGCAAGAGGGCCAGGCAAAACTGGGCAGTGGGAAGGGCCAGGCGGGGCCAAGCAGTGGGGAGGCCTGGGCAGGAATGACAGGCAGGACAGCAGGGATGGCCAGGCAAGAAGGCTGGGCAGGAATGCCAGGCAGTGGTAAGGGCCAGGCAGGAGGGCCAGGTGGGGCTGGGGACTGGGGAGGGACAGGCAGGAATGCCAGGAGGAACCAAGCAGCGGGGAAGGCAGGGCAGGAGGGACAGGCAGGGCCGAGCAGTGGGGAGGTCTGGGCAGGGCAGCGGAGAAGGCCTGGCAGGAATGCCAGAAAGAGCCGGGCAGTAGTGAGGGCCAGGCAAGGCCGGGTAGTGGAAGGGCGGAAAGGAAGGCCAGGCGAAGCCGGGCAGTGGGGACAGCCAGGCAAGAGGGCCAGGTGGGGCCAGGCAGTGGGGAGGGCCAGGCAGGAATGCCAGGTGGGGCCGGGCAGGGGGGAGAGCAAGGCCAGGCAGTGGGGAGGGTTTGGCAGGGTGGGGCAAGGCAGTGGGGAGGGCCGGACATATGGGACTGGGCAGGAAGGCAAGGCGAGCCTGGGCAATGGGGACAGCCAGGCAAGAGGGCCAGGTGGGGCTGGACAGTACGGAGGGCTGGGCAGGAATGCCAGGAGGGGTTGGGCAGCGGGGAGGGCCAGGCAAGGCAGGGCAGGAGGGCCAGGCGGGGCCGGGCTGTGGTGAGGGCCAGGCAAGGCTGGGCAGTGGGAAGGGCTGGACAGGAAGGCCAGGCAGGGCTGGGCAGTGCGAAGGGCCAGGCAAGAGGTCCAGGCGGGGCAGGGCAGTGGGGAGGGCCGGGCAGGGCTGGGAAGCAGGGTGGGCAGGAAGGCCTGGTGAGGCCAGTCAGTGGGGACAGCCAAGCAAGAGGTCCAGGTGGGGCCAGGCAGTGGGGAGGGCCAGGCAGGAAGGCTGGGCCGGGCAGTGCAGATGTCTTGGCAGGGGGGACCGGGCAGGAAGGCTGGGCAGTATGGAGGGTCGGGCAGGAATGCCAGGCAGGGCGGGTCAGTGGTCAGGGCCATGCAAGGCCAGGCAGTGGGGAGGGCGGACAGGAAGTCCAGGTGGGGCCAGGCTGGCCAGTACTCACTGCAGTTGCGCTCGTCAGAGCCGTTGCTGCAGTCAGTGACGCCGTCGCACTCCGGGTTCGCTTTCCCAATGCAGATCTTGCTGGAGCACTTGAAGGTGAAGCTGGTACAGGTCACCACTGGAAGGTGACAACCCACAGCCAACTCAGCGTGTGGCCCGCGGTGCCAGGCCTGTCTGATATGGGGCTGGATTGTTCCCTGCGATGGGAGGTGCTTGCTGCATGGCAAGGGTGCTTGTCCCCCCCCATACTCCAATGGTGCAATGGAGGTCCCCCCCTCCACTGGTGCCTGCCATGCAGTTTGGGTGCCTCCCCCCTCCTCTGGTGACTGATGTGTGGTGGGGGCTCTCCCTCCCCCTTCACAGGCGCCCCAAGCCTGGCTCAAGTCTGGTACCTGGGAGCTGGTTGGGCCTGGCAACCCCTGTGGTCTTTGGAGCAGCAGTGGTGGTTTTCCTGGGGGTAGCAGCTGGCTTGGTGGTAATTTGGCTGACTGGGCTGGTGGCTGCCTCGTTGCTGCTGGGCTGGGCTGGGGAGCTGCTTGTGGTGGAAGTCCTGGCAGTTACCGGGCTGGGCGAGGTGCCTGCTCCAGAGCTGGGGTTGGGCTTGGATGAGATGGCATCTAGGATCCAGTCCTTGAGTTTGGTTATTCTAGAGTACACCCCCGGCCTCTTAGCCTGAGCACAGCCAATCCCCCAGCTTACAACACCGGCCAGGTAGAATAAGCCCGGGGTCTCCTCACAGGCTAGCGGGCCGCCCGAGTCCCCCTGGGGAGAAGCCAGGTAGCGACAGCTCAGTATACTCTTCCCAGAGCCCCTGAGGGAACTCCTCAAACAGAGGAACCACCAGGTGCTACAGAGAAATGGACAAGAAACTGTGCATTGCACATTTGTGGAATATCCTGCATGTAGGGGGAATTTCACCCAGCCTCTCAAGGTCAGCTCATGCCCTGAAGCTCCCATACCCTCTCACCCCATCTAGTGTGACTGTGCACACTTTCTTTAGCTAATCAGTGGCCAGCTGTGTTTAGACTCTGGGCCTCACTGATATCCTGTGGCATTGAGTTCCACAGGGTAACTATGTAAAACAGTATTTCCTGTTTTGAGTTTTCAGTGCACTGCCCTTCTCTTGTACAGAACAGCCCCTTGTTCTCCAGTTAGGAGGGTTTGGGGTCAACAAGTGCAGCTCACTGACCTGCCTTATGGCACTCAGCATTTCTACAGGCCTCCAGGAAGCAGTTACAGTCTCTCTAGACAATCCTATGTCCAGCTATTAGGGGCAGGGGCAGCAATTTGTACCTGGGGTCTTGAATATTCCTGTGGTGTAGCAGGATTGTGGTTTAGAAGGTCACTCACTAAACTGCGTGGGGCTTCATTTACCTTCCCTAAGACAGCGAAGAGCCAAGCTGCCCCAGCTGATGCTGGCAGATGGACTGTCCTCCTCATCTGTCCTTGTCAGGGGTGGGCAAACTTTTTGGCCCAAGGGCCACATCTGAGTATGGAAATTGTATGGTGGGCCATGAATGCTCACAAAATTGGGGGTTGGAGTGTGGGAGGGGGTGAGGGCTTCGGCTGGGGGTGTGGGTTCTGGGGTGGGGCTGGGGATGAGGGAGGGGGGCAGGGGAATCGGGGCTGGGGCAGGGGGTTGGGGCGCAGGAGGGGCATCGGGGTGCAGGCTCGGGGTGGCATTTACCTCAAGCAGCTCCTGGAAGCAGTGGCATATCCCCTCCTCCGACTCCTAAGCAGAGGCACAGCCAGGAGGCTCTGTGTGCTGCGCCGCCCTTGCAGCTCCCATTGGCCGTGGTTGCCAGCCAATGGGAGCCATGGGGGCAGTGTGCAGATCCCCCTGGCTGCCCCTATGCATAGGAAGCAGAGGGGGAACATGCTGCTGCTTCCGGGAGCCACGCGGAGCCCCGGCATGCACGGAGCGGGGCAAGCCCCCCACCCCACTCCCTGGCTGGAGCTTGAGGACCAGATTAAAACATCTGAAGGGCTGGATGCAGCTGCCGGGCCGTAGTTTGCCCACCTCTGGTCCATGTAGATCTTGCTTATGGCAGCACATAGACAAAACCTCTGGAAGTACCACAGTCCCTGTGCAGTTTGTCCCCACCTTCCCCCAAGGCAGATGCTGAGCCCACGAGCTCCCGGCAGCTCTCTGGGTCTTTCCAGGG
This sequence comes from Caretta caretta, assembly GCF_965140235.1. NCBI lineage: Eukaryota > Metazoa > Chordata > Testudines > Cheloniidae > Caretta > Caretta caretta. Next base: position 4,065,505 of record NC_134230.1, on the reverse strand, counting down.
TGGCCTGGAGTGAGTAAAGAACCCCAAGGTTCTTACCTGGCACGAGTCAACCCTCCCCTCCAGGAAGCCTGCACAGATCATCCGGTCAGTGAGGGAGAAGTTGTAGAGAACACTGCAGGTCTTCTGGTCAATGATGCCGACAGAAGCTTTCTGCAGGCTCTCGGGCTTCGTGACTGCATGAAAATAAAGGGATTAGCAAGCATGGGGATGCGAGGAGAAGGGGAGCTGACGCCCTCTTGCTCAGGACACGGCAGCCCAGATACCAGGGGGCCACGCGCCACACGGAGTACAGCAGTGACCACTCCGATCCTGCTGGGACTCCGCCTTGGCAGACGGCATTTCCTTCCACTCCGTGTAAGCTACAGCTGTGCAGCCCTTGGGCTTTCGTTACGCTGCCAGGCCGGCTCTTGGGGGCTGGAGCCAGGCACTGCTACTCTCTGGGCTCAGTAGCTGTGTAAGCAGGACCTGAACAAGTTCTCCCCTGACATCTAGTGATAGGCAGGGGGACAAGCCGTCAGGAGCAGGCCGGGTTTGCATAGACACCTGCTCTGCCCAGGCATGCAGCAGGTGGCTGCTTTGCCACAGGGATCAGTTTGGGCGGGTTTCGGGTCACAAACCCTCGTATATTGAATGCTGTTTTCCTGAAGGACCAGTGAAAGGGCAGCAGAACTGTGCTCAGTTAGGGCATGCTGCAGCCTCAGCTGAGCTCACTTGCTAAGCAGGGAGGGCTGCCAAAAGCCAGTGAAGAGCAGAGGGGGTGGAGCCAGATGTTCTTACCTCCATGGGAGCCTCCCTTCTCTGGGGTTTAAGGATGGAGCCAGTTGGGTTCCAAGGAGAGTCCTGAGTGCTGGTCAGTGATTGCTGGGGCTGAGCTCACTGAGGGGCCACGGACCCTTCGAGCTGGATTGGGGCCAGTGCTGCAGCAGAGCGGCTCCCTGCTACCCAGCGAGGTCACGGAGAGCTGGACTCGGAATGTGGCATCACACAGGTGGCCAGCAGCAGCAGGTGAGACAGTGCTGGACACCCCCCCTTCCGGGGTGGGGCTGGACCCATGGGAATGCACCTTTGCTGACTAAAGGCAGCCAGCCACCTATGAGGGGGTGCAGTGCAGGGACAGGGAAGTGGTGTGTTTGAGGGACATTGGTTTGGACTTTCATACCGCAAGGCAAAGGACACTGTGGGTAGATGTTTGCTTTTGGTCAGGTGCTTTTGAACATGGTGTTTTCCCAATTGAATGCTGGGTTCCCTTGGGGGGTGATGGATTCTGCCTGAAGGGGGGGGAGGCATGAGGCCCTGCCCCCTCCATGGCCATGCCCCTGCCCCCCTCTTCCCCCAAAGCCCTACCTCCTGGCCAAGCCAGAAGCCAGAGCCAGGCCAGGGAGCCTGGGTCCCTCCATCTTCCCAAGATGCGGGGAGGGGCCCGAGAGGAGCCCCTGGCCTGTGTCCCCGTCCCTGAGCCCCCCGTCCAGGGCAGGTGGAGGGTTCACGGTTCCCCACAGCTGCCCGTGTGACTCTTACCCTGACCTGGCTCTGGCCTGGACAAGAGGCGGCCAGGCCTGGGTGAAAAGTGGACAGGCCAGTCCCTTTGCCCCCCTGTCCCGGCACCGCTGGTTCCTTTTCCCTTTTAGTATAAGTTTTATGCACCAACTCAGTGCTTGTGAGTGGGGGAAGTCTTGCCTCTCAGAGGCACCCAGGGGTAGTGTTTGGTTTTCCCAAGTTGCTGGGTGGTTCTGTTTTGTCTTGTTAAGAGGATCCCCTAGATACTGAACCTAGCCCTTGTTGCTGCTGCCACCGCTGCTTGGCAGAAGGGTTCCAGATGTTTAACTTTTTCTAGTGCCCAGGATCTTGGAAGCTTCCTAGTGGTCTTTGTCCCCTGCCTAACAGGGCAACAGGCTCCCTTTGCTAGTGCATGTGCCTTAACCCAGTCCCTGTCCCATCCCTAGTGTCTATCCCCCTGTCTAGTGATATCTGGTCCAGTCTTAGCTGTGAGCTTGAGCTCTCTGAAGCAAGGACCTCGTCAATGTCACTTGGACAGTTGTAGACAGACAATGCTCCACCACACTCTGCCCCAGGCTCTGACCAGCTGCCAGCTCCCTTGTCTTGCTCCCTGATGGCAGAGGGTACTTCCTTGGCCCTAGTTCTCTCCCTTGGGGTCCCGGAGCGCTTGTTGATTTCTGGCTCTCTCTGCTGGACACCCCACTTCTTCAACCTCTTTCCTATTCCCCTGGCCTGTTCAACGTGGGTGGCTGCAGCCGTTTTGCTGCTCGGTCTCTCCCTAGCTCACAGTAAATCAATAGATAAATCACATTACTCACTGTTGCCTTCTCTGATGTTTCCCCATCCAGAAATCATGCACTTTTTGCCAACGGGAAACTTCTGCACAGCTAATGGGAGGCACACGGGTTGGATGTACTTGTTGAAATGAAGGGGGCTGGCCAGTTCTAGCACAGCCACGTCGAAGTCCAGGATGATGGGGTTGTAGGAGGGGTGCTGCACCACTTTCTTTATACTGACTTTCACCGCGTTGCCATCTGCACCAGTTAAGGATGTGGTGCCCAGGTAGGCTTTCAGATATTCCAGCTTTGTCCTGCAAGTGCACAGGACACCCCCCCCCCCGCCCCCCAGACACCCACTGTGAATTCTGAACAGCTAAAGCTTAAGCATCTTATGAATGTCAATAGGTTTCAGGGCCTGCAATGCGCTGTTCAGCATGGACAGAACCTTGCTGGTTAATGTGCTCTTGTGAAAGGAGGCTCTTGCTTTTAGGTGACCTCACCTTGGCTAGAGAGAACTATCACCATTCACAACAGCAATTCCATTACAAGGCTAATGCTCATCCGCCAAGGCCGACCATGCCGGTTCCTGCGGCTTCACTTCCCTGACAGCCGGGGCCTGTGGGGCAGGCTCAGGGTCAGCAGTCACCTTTCAGAACTGACACTCTGCCAAGGACTTGCTCTAGTGGAGGAGAAAACTGGAGCTAACTGGTTACAAGCCATACAAGTCCTTTTCTAAAGCAGCTCGTGGGGCACAGGCACAGAGGAAGGGCTGGTCTGGGTCGGGCCCGAAGACTGTCCAGCCCAGTGTCCTGTCTCTGACTGGCCAGCACCAGGTGCTTCAGAGGAAGGTGCAAGAAACCCACAGTGGCAGACATAAGGTAATCTGCCCCCCATGAGGGTCCCAGGCTAAACCCTGACAGAGACTGGTTTAAACCCTGAAGCACAAGGTTTCATTTCTCTCCAATATTCTTGTTGTTTGCATTAACTATTGTAACTCTGCCTATTCTTGTTGTCCATGATACAAAAGTCCAGTCCCACTTTAAATCTTACTCAGTTCTAGACCTCAATGACATCCAGTGGCACTGTTGCACAGTCTAATTATGTGTATGTAGAGGTAAAAGCATTTCCCTTCATCGGGTTTTAATTTGTACTTTTCAGTGGCAAAGAGACTGCTCTTGTCCTTGTGCTGTGAGACAGGGAGAACAGATGTGCCTGACCTATTTCTACACCATTCATTATTTTTATAGATTTTTATCAGGTCCCTTCTTCTAGCCTCCTCTCTAAGGCACAGTCTGTCTCTTCAACCTCTGATCCGAGGAGAGTTTTTCCAGAGCCCTAACTGGTTTTGTTGCTGTTGGCTGAACCCTTTCTAACCCTGCCCTGCCCTGCCCTTCCTGAGATGGGGTAACAGTGCAGCACAGGTTCCAGATGGGGCGCTCTCACTGATTTTTATAGTGGCATTATAATCGTTTCTGTAGGATTTTCCATCTCATTCCTTATGCACCCTAACATCATGTTGCCCTTTCCTCTAGCTTGGTTCAAGCACTCTGAAGTTCCTCACGTCCTCTCTGGTCCTGACTCACGTTAATTACTTTGTGTCATCTGCAAATTTTAATTCCTCACTGCTCAACCCCTTCCTGCATCATTAGTAAATGTATTGAAACACCCTGGGACCTAGTACGGTACCTTGAAGTACCTGCTGTTCACCTTCTGCCATGGTGAAGGTTGGTGATGGATTCCTACTCCTTGTTTCTGATCCATGACAATACTTTGCCTCTTACCTCAGTAACAAAAGCTCTCAGCAGCCCCAGATGATGCAGTGTGACTGGGGCTGGGGAAACTGGAACAACAACACAATATACAGAGCTTTCAAGAGGAGATGGGCTCTTACTGATTGAAGCAGTGAGCTGCCGACAGCAACCAGCGCTCCCCAATGACAGTGGCCCCACAGAAGTGCCTTGACCCCTCCTTCAGGCTGACCTGCCAGGGGATTTCTCCTTTGGAAGCCTCGATTCCTCCCACGATCTTGCTGGGTTTTGAAAGCCCAGGTCGCCCACCGCACTCTAAATAGAAGCCAAAGCACAGCCCATCAGTGCTTTCGCTGACTCTGGGGATGGGCAAGGAGGGAGCCCTGAGCCCTGCTGGCTGGTGATGGCTCAGGGCCAAGTCAGGGAAATTTATTTAAGTCCTTCCTGCCAAGCTTGCTGTTTCCACCAACAGGTGCCCTACTCCCCCAGGAGGTGCCCAGGTATAGCCACCCATGGTCCTCTCCAGGGCTTCTGCCTGCTTTCATCAGGACCCTCAAGCCCCTCCGTTCTCAGCGGCAGTGTGCTGGGATGGGGCTCACTAGTGCCTGCACTCCAGTGACCCCTCATCCCCATGAGCCTCCACCAAAGGCCCGAAACTGGAGGAACACCCAAAATCTACCTCCTCCTTCAGAGGAGGGGTGACCGAGAACCAGGTGAAATGAGCTGACAAACACAGGCTGGCTTCCGGAGCTTGCCCTGCCCCCTGGCCTGTGTGGGGTTGCAGGACTCTCCTTGGGTGCAGAAGTAGGCTTTGAATTACCAGGAGATCTTTGAGTGGCAAAGGACAGCAAGGGCCTTGGGAGCAAGCACAGCTGTGTGCAATTCTGCTCCCTCAGCCACTGCGCTCAGGGCATGGAGAGAATTCCTGGTGTTTCCCCATGGTAAGGGCTGGCAGTAACACTGCCAAGATCCCAACACACCTGCAGCTTGATTTAGTTGGGAATTGGTCCTGCTTTGAGCAGGGGGGTGAACTAGGTGACCTCCTGAGGTCCCTTCCAACCCTGATATTCCATGATTCAAGCTATGAAGCACCTGATCTTCAGAGTGCAAAATGTGCACAAAACTTCCCAGCAGAGGCTGTGCTTTGTGTTTGAGGCTCATGTGGGCCATGCTGGACACAATAGAAAAGGCTGTTTCATTTCAGTGGAAAGGCAGAGCCCTGAACTTCAAGCCTGGGAAGCTCATTGTAACTAGACAGCCCAACCGTCCCAGCACCTTGTGGCCAAGAAGCAGTAGCTGGCTTGCTGGCCGTGGGTGCTGATAAGGTGGAGGACACAGGTCTGTGTTTGCTCATGGTGCTGTTGCTGATCCCCTCCATGGTGGCAGCATCACCGTTTGTGCTGGAAAGTGTCATTGGGACGGTAAGAGCTGCAGGTGTGGGGAAGGTGGAGATAGCATCAAGGATCCAGTCTCGGAGTTGGGTCACTTGGGCATAGACCCCAGGCCGCTTGGCTTCAGCACAGCCAATTCCCCAGCTCACAATACCGGCCAGGAAAAACTTGCCAGATGGCTCTTCACAAACCAAGGGGCCGCCAGAGTCACCCTGCAAGAGACAAAAAGCATGCATCACCAGAGTCAGGGGCCAACTCCAGACTGGCCACCATGCACTTCGCCTCCCTATGCTTCGCTCTGTGTCCTAACCTGGTGTGCAGCATTGCTGCATGCTGCTAAAGAGTTGCTATGTCCCACCCCACAGCTGGCTGCATTTCAGGTGTGGGTGAAGGATCCCAAATCTGTAATGTCTTTTGGGATCTGCCTGGATGAAACACGTTAAGTGAATGTAACTAGTGGAGACACTTAGCTGCAGAGTGGCCTCTCAGATGGCCAGCCTTAAATCTGAGCCCTTGCTGCACATCAAGGGGGAAATCACCTTTCCAGTGACCTAGCCAATAGCCTCCAGCTCTTAATAGTCTCTTTATTAATGAGATTGACCACCAAGTCTTAGGTCAACCTTCATTTTCCTCACTGGGCCCAGTGCTCCTCCTGGGCTAGTGGCTGTTACTCATCTGGGCTGTGTACAGAGCACGTGTCTGAGGCTTTCCTGAGCACCGACATTTCATCAGTTTGCACTAAGCTTGCAGAGTTGGTCTTTGACTTTGTTCTCATAAAGCCTGAACAATGGCCCTGCTGTGTGATTGCTCCGTGCATCTGCCCAGCAGTCAAGCTACTAAATTACAAAGATTACATTCCAACCTCAAGCCTTTTGCAGCCCATCTGGGCTCTGACACTGCACCTATCCCCAAGGTATCTGAGAGCCTCTCAAAGGTATCTGGTGCTGCAAAGATCTATCTTCCTCTAAGCTGTTCCTAGAAGGGCAGGGATGGTTGTGAGCTTGCGGGTGGGCTGTGACTGTGGGCGGGCCAGGCTGAAGGAGTGGGCTGGGCAGTTTGCTGTGCCCAGGCTGAGGGGTTTGCTGCAAAATTAAAGGGCATTTTCCCTTAATGGATTTTCATGTTTTGTTACATTTCCTGGTTGGTTTTCTCTCTTTGCCTTCCACGTGGCACATGGTGATATTTCCCTTGTGCCTGTGGTCCTAGCACTGAGCAAGGAGCATTTAGGCTACTTCTTTGTAGGTGTCCCAGCAGCACCCCTGATGCCAGTCCTGCTTCCAGGAGAGGCAGAGCAAAAGCCCCTGAAGAGTGGCTTTGGTTTGATTTGGACCATCTCGGCAGCAAACGTGTGTTTCCCAAGCATGGAGACTTAGAATTGGCAGGTTGAGTCTTTGCAGTTAGTAGCTCTTTGCCCTGACATATGGGCTTCCATCCAGAGGCCTCTGAACCATTCACTAACAGGAATGAATTAATCCTGGCAACCGGCCCCTCCCCCAGCAAGGCAGCTCAGTGCCAGGATTCTAGTTTCAGACATGGGGAAATGGGCACAGAGACGTTAGCTGATTTGCTCAAGGACATGTAGCAAAAATCAGTTGCAGAGCCAGGAGCAAAACGCAGGAGTCCTGACTCCACGTGACCTGCTCCAGCCACTGCCTGATAAATCCCTGCCTTAATTTGGTTTTAAAGAAGCAAGATCTGCCTTGGCCCATCCTGTGCAGCTGCAGACAGGGCTGGATTAAACCACTGCTGGGCACTAGGCAGACACTGGGCCCCATCTTCTCAGAGGAATAACAACAAACAGCTGATCGAAACAATCATTTGCACTTGCTCCAACATACCCAGGGGCTCCTCAAGACAACCTACCACCTTAGGTAAAACTTCTCTCTGTCGTGCCCTGGTGCCCCCAGAACAGAGGTTTTCAGTCCCTGGGGTGTGCCCCCTGGCGGGGACACGGACTTTCTGAGGGGCACAGCAAGGCTTCTGATGGTATGGTGCTTTTGGTGGAAGGGGAGGGGCTGGTGCTCAGGTCTGGCCTGGCCACCCCCCATGTGGACTGAAGGGCTGCTGAGCCACATTTGTATGAGTGGCATGGCAACTCTTTGAGGCTTCGCCCAGGAACGTGGACCCTAAGCACATGCCTAGTTTGCCTGTGTGTTCATCCAGCCCTTGCAAAGGAGGGCGCCGGTGGCTGCTCAGAGCTCAGCCCGTCGGGGCAGACAGATGCAGCTGGCTAGTGTAACAAGTGCCAGAGCCTTTAGCTGGGCAGGGGGCTGTAATGGGCCACTTGCAGGGACTGTGAGCGTAACTGAAAGGGAAGGAGCCCCTGCCCTGGCAGCATCTCTGGGAGTGGATGCCCGCAACACTGCTGCCCGGTGCTGAGAGAGGCCCCTCCTCACCTGGCAGGAGTCGATCTTCCCCTCCAGGTAGCCGGCACACATCATCCTGTCGGTCAGGGTGTGGCTGTACAGACTGGCACACAGGGCCTGGTCCAGCAACTCCACTGTCGCCTTCTGCAAGGTCTCTGGTTTCACCACTCGTGGGAAGAGACAAGGTAATAAACTTGATCCACCCGTTGGGCCAACGGCCCTGAGCCCACGGGCCCCTCCTCCCTGCAGAATCAGCCACAGGCCGAGCGGCTGGATTGGGAGCTGCCAGCCTAGTCGCCAAACACCACAACCCCGTGGTTGGGCAGAGCGTGGAACCCGCCCTTGCTTCTGCACAATCAAACGCCCCCCTGGCCTTTCTTGGGTGTGCCCCTCCCGCCCTTCACAGGATCTCACCCTGCTCTTCTCAGGGTGTGCCCCGCCCCTGCCTTTCACAGGGTGTGTACCTAGGGTTTCCAGGCTCCAGTTTTCAACCAGAATGCCCAGTCGAAAAGGGACCCTGGCGGCTCCGGTTAACGCGGCTGACTGGGCCATTAAAAATCCGGTCGGGTCTGGGGCTAAGGCAGGCTCCCAGGCTCCATTCGCTGCCCGCGCCCCTTGTGCTGGCTCTGCAGCTCACACTGGCTGAGAACTGTGACCAGTGGAAGCTGCAGTGATGGCATCTGCAGGCGTGAGAGCTGCGCATGGAGCCTCCCTGGCCGCCCATGCGCCTAGCGGCTGCAGGGACCTAACGGCCAATTCCTGGGAGCTGCGGTAAGCACCACCAGGACACCACACCCTGAATCCTCTCCTGCACCCCAACTTCTTGCCCCACCCGGAGTCCCCTCCTGTACCCCAAACCCCTCATCCCCAGCCCCACCCCCAGCCAGAGCCCTCATCCTCCCACACCTCCTGCCCCAGCCCTGAGCCCCCTCCTGCACCCCAACCCCCTCATCTTCAGCCCCACCCAGAGCCTGCACCCCCTCCTGCACTCCAAACCTCTCGGCCCCAGTCTGGAGCTCCCTCCTGCACCCAAAGCCACTCACCCCCAGCCAGAGACACCCCACCCCAACCTCTGCCCCAGCCTGGTGAAAGTGAGTGAGGGTGGGGGAGAGCAAGCAGGGGTGGGGCCTCAGGGGTGTTCTGTTTAGTGCAATTAGAAAGTTAGCAACCCTATGTGCACCCTCTCTCCCCTGGCCCTTCTTGGGGTGCGCCTCCCCCCTCCTTCCCCCCTTCCTTCTTAAGGTAACTCCCCACCCACAGCCCTTCTCAGGGTGTTCCCCAACCCTTCTTGGGCTGTGCCCTGCCCCCTCCCTGACCCTTCACAGGGTGTACCTCCTCCTCCCTCACCCCTCAGGATTCCCTCATACCCACAGCCCTTCTCAGGGTCCCTCCATCCCTTCTTGGGGTGTGCCCCCTTCCTCCCCACCCCCGGCCCTGCTCAGGATGTGCCCCCTGGCTTTTCTTGGGTTCCCCCTACCCCTGGCCCTTCTCAGGAGTCCCCACCCTCTCCTCTCCCCTCCCGTTCTTGGGTGCCCCACCCCAAGGAGGCACTGCTTACAGAAGTCTTCCTTGAGATAACCCCAGCCAGAGATGAGGCACTTCCTGCCAGCCGGGAAGCGGTGCCCAGGGCCTGGCAGGCACGCAGGCTGGATATACTTGTTAAAGGGCACGGGGCTGTCGAGCTCCAGCACAGCCACATCGAAGTCCGCGGTGTCGGTGTTGTAGGAGGGGTGTGGGATAATGCGGCCCACGCCGGCTTTCACGGTGCTGCTGTCTGAGCTGCTGAGGGAGATGGTTCCCATGTAGGCGGCCCAGACCGCTGGGTCCTGAAACCTGAAATGCACAGACATGTGTGATCCCTTCCAAGCTGCCCCTGCACAGCCACTGGGCATGTCAAAGGTGAGGCCTGGTAGTAGAGGAGGCTGCTGGGCCTTGACCTCAGCTGAGCCACAGCCGTCGTGACACATGCCCCGCCACGTGTCCTGGTGCCCTGCCCTCATGGCACAGTGCGTCCCAGGGTGCTGACGTGCCAGGCTGCATGGGCTTAGAATGGCTGGAGTTGGGCTGTGGCCCTAGGGCCAGGGCCAGATTTACACCTTACGCACCCCTAGGCACAGTGTCTTGAGAGCCCCCCTGACGACAGCTGACCTTCATGTTGGGCACAGGTTTAGAGAGGTAAGGTGCCCCTAGAATGCTGGCGCCTGTAGGCATGCGCCTGCTGGGCCAAACAGGAAATCCGCCCTGCCGAGCCACTGCAGCAGGAAGCAGGATCCCAGCTGAGATGTGGCAAGAGGCTGAATATGAGGCTAGAGCAACCCGCGGGCTGCTTGCGGCCCAATCCCATGAGACATCCTCAGGGCCCTACAGGTAGTATATATAGTGTGTGGATGCAGCCTCCATAACACATAGAGAGCCACGTATGTGACCCACGATGGTGAACAGGTTGAGAAGCACTGGGCTAGAGGGCGCCCCAATCCTGGCTCTGCCCATGGGAAGGGGGTCAGGGAAGGTGTCATGGCCGGGGCCATACTCGTTGAAGCAGTGAGCCGCAGACACCAGCCACTTCTCAGTGAGGATAGTTGCACCACAGAAGTGTTCGTTGTTCTCCCTCAGGCTGACTTGCCACGGGAACTCCCCTCTGGAGGCCTCGGTGCCACCCACGATTCTGTGGGCTGTCTGCATGGTGGGGCGGCTCCCACAGTCTGAAAGGCAGAAGAGACCTTGTGTGAGCCCTGCAAACTCCTTCATTCCAGCCACAGGTACAGACAGAGGCAGGTGGCTGCTGCAAACCTGTCCCAGCAGCCTTCGCTGGGGTTGGGGATGGATTCATTTCAGCAGAGCATATACCCATGGCCCAGCCTGCTGAATGCCCCGGAGAGTGAGGCCACTGCCTGGAATGCCACAAATGGAGCAGATTTTAAATTATTCTTGGAGTAGATCTAGGAGGCCACGGGACTGGTGAGGACCCACGTAGTGAGGACTTGCGAACACCCACAGAATGAGGATGGATGATGACCTATGCAGCGGGGATGGGGTTGCCAGGTGCCTAGTTTTTGACTGGAAAGCCCAGTCGAAAAGAGGACTTGGCAGTGTCCGATCAGATGTACTGACTAGACACAAAAATTCAGTTGCCACGGGCACGGGCTGGGGGAGGTGCCAGGTCATCAACCCAGCCCAGACCCTGGTCAGCTGGGGCCACCTCCCACCTACATCTTATGGACAGGCAGACTCTGCATCAAGCTGCAGCTCTGGATCAGAGGGAGCCCAGCTCGGGGTGGGGGAGGGAGGTTTAGAGGATTCAGCTACAAGGAACGGGGTGTGGGTAGAGTAGCAAGTGAAGGAGGAGCGGGGAGAGAAGCGAATGGGGGGGCAAGGCCTTAGGGGAAGAGGCAGAGTAGGGGTGGAGTCTCAAGGGAAGAGGTGGGGCAGGGGAGTCTGGTTGTCAGCCATTAGAATGTTGGTAACCCTAGCAGGAACAGGCAAGGACCCACGCAGTGGTACATATGATTTTTGAGCAGTTTCCTCACCAGAAACCAGTGTTCATTAAGGTCATCCAATCAGGGAATGGAATCATATCACAAGATCTGCGTCCAGTAAAAACCAACCAAAAAAAGCTCGAATATCCTTCAGTGACCAGCTGGGAAATGAGCCTAGCCCAAGGTGCCATGGCAGGGAAGAACTTGGAATGAGTTTCAACTCCATTGCCTGTGATTTCACAAGAACAACCATACTGTGTCAGACCAATAGAGCCCAGTAGCCTGTCTTCCAACAGTGGCCAGTTCCAGACAGTTGGGAGGAAATGAACAGAACAGGGCAATTATCGAGTGATCCATCCTCTGCTGTCCAGTCCAAGTGTCTAGCAGTTGGAGGTTTAGGGACACTTAGATCATAGAATCATAGACTATCAGGGTTGGAAGGGACCTCAGGAGGTCATCGAGTCCAACCCCCTGCTCAAAGCAGGACCAATCCCCAGGTAAACCATCCCAGTCAGGGCTTTGTCAAGCCTGACCTTAAAAACTTCTAAGGAAGGAGATTCCACCACCTCCCTAGGTAACGTATTCCAGTGTTTCACCACCCTCCTAGTGAAAAAGCTTTTCCTAATATCCAACCTAAACCTCCCCCACTGCAATGACCATTACTCCTAGTTCTGTCATCTGCTACCACTGAGAACAGTCTAGATGCATCCTCTTTGGAACTCCCTTTCAGGTAATTGAAAGCAGCTATCAAATCCCCCCTCATTCTTCTCTTCCACAGACTAAACAATCCCAGTTCCCTCAGCCTCTCCTCATAAGTCATGTGTTCCAGTCTCCTAATCATTTTTGTTGCACTTCTCCCAATTCTAATATATTCTTTTTGAGATGGGGCAATCAGAACTGTGTGAAGTGTTCAACGGGTAGGTGTCCCATGGATTTATATAGTGGCATTATGATATTTTCTGTTTTATTATCTATCCCTCGCCTAATGTTCCCTAATGTTAACTTTTTTACTTGTTGCTGCACATTGAATGGATGTTTTCAGAGAACTATCCATGATGAGTCTAAGAGCTCTTTCTAGAGTGGTAGCAGCTAATTTAGACCCCCATCATTGTGTATGTATAGTTGGGATTACATTTTCCAATATGCTTTACTCTGTATTTATCAACACTGCATTTCATCTATCATTTTGTCACTCAGTCACCTAGTTTACTGAGATCCCTTTGTAACTCTTTGCAGTCAGCTTTGGGCTTAACTATCTTGAGTAATTTTGTACCGTCTGCAAGTTTTGCCACCTCACAATTCACATCCTTTTCCAGATCATATATAAATATGTTGAGCAGCACAGGTCCCATTACAGATTTTTGGGGGACCCCACTGTTTATCTCTCTCCATTGTGAAAACTGACCATTTATTCCTACTCTTTGTTTCCTGTCTTTTAACCAGTTACAGATCCAGGTGAGGACCTTTCCTTTTATCCTATTACTATTTACTTTGCTTAAGAATCTTTGGTATGTGACCTTATCAAAGTCAAGTACACTATATTGACTGGATCACCTTTGTCCACATGCTTTTTGACACTCTCAAAGAATTTAATAGATTGGTGAAACATGATTTCCCATTACAAAAAGCTGTGTTGACTCTTCCCCAATAAATTGTATCCATCAGTATTTCTAATAATTCTGTTCTTTACTAGAGTTTCAACCAGTTTTCCTGATACTGAAGAGAAGGTTACTTACCTATAACTTTGGGATTCTTCCAGATGTATGGTCCCTATCTGTATTCCACTGTGGGATGCACACCTTGCACCCAGAGTTGGAAAATTCAAAAGTAGTGTCTGTTGGTCCGCGCATTCGCCCTGACTTGCCTCAAGATCCTGTCCAAGGCAATAAAGGGTGGGGCGGTCTGACCGCAGCTCCAGTTCCTTGTTCATTGTGATTCTGACAGATCCAGAGCAGTGGGGAAAGAGGGTGGGAAGTAGAATACAGATAGGGACCACACATCTCAAAGAGCCTCCAGTTTCAGGTAAGTAACCTCCTCTTCGAGTGGTAGTCCCTATCGTATTCCCATGGGTGACTGGCAAGCAGCATCTACGTTGGAGGAGGCTGAGGACAGAAGCATTGGTGTAAAACTGCTGTGCCAAAGGAGTCACCCACCGCCAAGTCTGGCACTAAGGGGTAGTGTGGTGTGAACGTGTGAGCACAAGTCCACATGGGTGCTCTACATCTGTCTGTGAGAGGCACTTCCTGAAGGGATGCCGTGGCTGTTGCTTGAGCTCTGATGGAGTGAGCCTCTACCCCGTGCGGGGAAGTAGATTCAACAGCTGGTAGCAGAGTTTAATACAACTGGAAATCTACTTGGAGAGTCTCTGGGTGGAAATGGCCTGACCCCTGATTCTTTCTGCCACTGCAATAAACAGTCTAGGGGACTTCCTGATTATTTTTGTTCTCTGTAGGTAAAAGGCCAAAGCTCTTCAGACATTGAGGGCATGGAGTCTACATTCTTCTGCAGATATGTGTGGTTTCGGAAAGAAAACGGATAAGTGAATGGATTGGTTACTATGAAACTGGGAGACCACCTTTGGTAGAAATTTTAGATGTAGATGTAAGGAGACTTTATTCTTGTAGAATATGGTGAATTGTGGATCCACCATCATAACTCCGAGTTTACCGACTTTTCTCACTAAAGTGATAACAACAAGGAAGGCGACTTTCATGGAGAGGAGGGACATGGAGCAAGATGCCAGTGGTTCATTGGCTTTGTGTGTTAATACTGATAGTATTAGATTCAGGCCCCATTGAGGTGTGATGGTTTGGAAAGGTGGAATGGTTCTTAGAATCATAGAACCATAGAATCGTAGGACTGGCAAAGACATAAAGAGGATGTCTAGTCCAGTCCCCTGCACTTATGGCAGGGTTAAGTATTATCTAGACCATCCCTGACAGGTATTTGTCAAACCTGCTCGTAAAAATTCCACAACCTCCCTAGGTAATTTGTTCCAGTGCTTAGCCACCCTGACAGTTAGGAAGTTTTTCCTAATGTCCAACCTAAACCTCCCTTGCTGCAGTTTAAGCCCATTGCTTCTTGTCCTGTCCACAGATGTTAAGAACAACAATTTTTCTCCCTCCTTGTAACAACCTTTTATGTCCTTGAAAACTGTTATGTCCCCGCTCAGTCTTCTCTTTTCCAGACTAAACAAACCCAGGTTTTTTTCAATCTTCCCTCATAGGTCATGTTTTCTAAAACTTTAATCATTTTTGTTGCTCTTCTCTGGACTTTCTCCAATTTGTCCACATCTTTCCTGAAATGTGGTGCCCAGAACTGGACACAATACTCCCATTGAGGCCTAATCATCGCGGAGTACAGTGGAAGAATTACTTCTCGTGTCTTGCTTACAATACTCCTGCTAATACATCCCAGAATGATGTTTGCTTTTTTTGCAACAGTGTTACACTGTTGACACATATTTAGCTTATGGTCTACTATGACCCCCACATCCCTTGCCACAGTACTCCTTCCTAGGCAGTCATTTCCCATTTTGTATGTATGCAACTGATTGTTCCTTCCTAAGTGGAATACTTTGCATTTGTCCTTATTGAATTTCATCCTACGGACTTCAGACCATTTCTCCAGTTTGTCCAGATCATTTTGAATTTTAATCCTATCCTCCAAAGCACTTGCAACCCCTCCCAGCTTGGTATCATCCACAAACTTTGTAAGTGTACTCATTATAGCATTATCTAAATCACTGATGAAGATATTGAATAGACCCGGAACCCGAACTGATCCCTGCAGGACCCCATTTGTTATGCCGTTCCAGCATGACTGTGAACCACTGATAACTACTCTCTGGGAACGGTTTTCCAACCAGTTTTGTACCCACCATATAGTAGCTCCATCAAGGTTGCATTTCCCTAGTTTGTTTATGAGAAGATCATGCAAAACAGTATCAAAAGCTTTAGTAAATTCAAGATATATCACGTCTACTACTTCCCCCCCATCCAGAAGGCTTGTTACCCTGTCAAAGAAAGCTATTAGATTGGTGTGACATGATTCGTTCTTGACAAATCCATGCTGACTGTTACTTACCTTATTATCTTCTAGATGTTTGCAAATTGATTGCTTAATTATTTACTCCATTATCTTTCCAGGTACAGAAGTTAAGCTGACTGCTCTGTAATTCCCAGGGTTGTCCTTATTTCTCTTTTTATAGATGGGCATTATATTTGCCTTTTTCCAGTGTTCTGGAATGTCTCCCATCTTCCATGACTTTTGAAAGATAATTGCTAATGGCTCAGCTATCTCCTCAGTCAGCTCCTTGAGTATTTTAGGATGCATTTCATCAGGTCCTGGTGACTTGAAGAAATCTAACAGGTGTCTAAATAATTTTTAACTTGTTCTTTTCCTATTTTAGCCTCTTCTGATCCTATCTCATTTTCACTGGTATTCACTATGTTAGACTTCCAATCACCACCAACCTTCTTGGTGAAACCCGAAACAAAGAAGTCATTAAGCACCTCTACCATTTCCACATTTTCTGTTATTATTTCCCACCCCCCCAAACCCCACATGGGTCTACCCTGTCCTTGGTCTTCCTCTTGCTTCTAATGTATTTGTAGAATGTTTGCTTTTTATCCTTTATATCTCTAACTAGTTTCACCTCATTTTGTGCCTTGGCCTTTCTAATTTTGTCCCTACATACTTGTGTTATTTGTTTATATTCATCCTTTGTAATTTGACCTAGTTTCCACTTTTTGTAGGACTCTTTTTTTATTTTTAGATGATTGAAGACTTCCTGGTTAAACGAGGATGGTCTCTTGCCATACTTCCTATCTCTCCTAGGTGGTGCCCTTTGTGTCTCTTTGAAAAACAGCCAACTGTCTTCTATTGTTTTTCCCCTTAGACTTGCTTAACATAGGATCTTACCTACCAACTCCCTCAGTTTGCTAGTCTGCCTTCTTGAAATCCATTGTCTTTATTTTGCTCTTGTTCCTCCTACCATTCCTTAGAATCATGAACTCTACCATTTCATGATCACTTTCACCCAAGCTGCCTTCCACTTTTAAATTCTCAACCAGCTCCTCCCTATTTGTCAAAATCTAATCTAGAACCGCCTCTCCCCTAGTAGCTTTCTCCATCTTCTGAAATAAAAATTTTTCTCCAATACATTCCGAGAACTTGTTGGATAATCTGTGCCCTGCTGTGTTATTTTCCCAACAGATGTCTGAGTTGTTGAAGTCTCCCATCACCAGCAAGTCCTGTGCTTTGGATGATTTTGTAAATTGTTTTAAAAAAGCTTCATCCACCTCTTCTTCCTGGTTAGGTGGTCTGTAGTGGACCCCACCCCACAAGGGTGTTATCAGCCTTGTTTTTACCCCTTTTATCCTTACCCAGAGACTTTCAACAAGTCTTTCTCTTACTTCTATCTCAACCTCAGTCCAGGGGTAGACATTTTTAATATATAAGGCAACACCAGCTCCCTTTTTTTCCTGCCTGTCCTTCCTGAGCAAGCTGTACACTTCTATACCAATATTCCAGTCATGCGTATTATCCCACCAAGTCTCTGTGGTGCCAAGTACGTCATAATTTATTTACTAGCATTTCAAGTTTTTCCTGCTTATTCCCCATAAGAATACAGACATTTAAGATACTGATTTGATTCTCCTGCATAATTTATCTCCCTTATCCTTGCTATAATAGCCCATGCTCCCCGCCCAAATTCCAACCCTTCTCCCAGGTCTCCATGTTTTTGACTTACCTGTGGGCTTTGGTCACCTGCCCCCTTCGAACCTAGTTTAAAGCCCTCCTCCCGAGGTTAGCCAGTCTGTATCCAAATATGCTCTTCCCCTTCCTCGATAGGTGGACCCCATCTCTTCTTAGCAGTCCTTATTCCTGGAAAAGCATCCCATGCTTCAGGAAGTTGAAGCCCTCCTGGCAACACTTAGAATGCCTTTCCAAAATCTAGCGGTTAGCAGGTGTGTAAAAACAGAGTAACCCTCTGTAGGAGGATGGAACACGCTATTCACTACTAGGTGGACTTGCAAAGTGCTGAGGATGAGATCCAATGTCTTTAAGGATAGAATATAGTCCAGGATTAGGGTAATCTTTGCAGTTTCTGGTATAACACCTTTCTATTGAGCCCAAGATGAAAAACGTTTCTTCTTAGTCTGGTAACGTTGTCAAGTTGAATCTTTCCTACTGTTCGAGAGAATGACTTGTACTGCCAAGAAACATGCCCATTCTATGGCTGATGCCCATCCAAATACCATGCCCTGGGGCGTAGAAGTTGCAGATCAGGATGCTTGATCCTGCCATTGTACTGAGTGAGAAGGTTGGGGGAATTCAGGATGGTGATCCGTGAATGGGATGACATGCACAGGAAATTGGGGAACTAGAAGTGGCTGGGCCAGAAGGGGGCAATCAGAATGACTGTGACTTTTTTTGTTGGATCTTGTGTGGCACCCACTGTAGTGGAGGGAAGGAGTAGTTGTTGAATTGGCCAGACCAGGAGAGAAGGAGAGCATTGCCCTGGGAGCTGTAACCGAGGGATCCCCTAGAGCAATACCTGGTGCACTTGTTTCTCTGAGAGGTGAATAGATCTCTGGTTGGGGTCTCCCATTGTGTGAAGATGTTGAGTAACACTTTATTGTTAAGTTCCCACTCGTGGTTGATTGCAAAGTGTCTGCTGAGTGAGTCTGTGAGTAGATTCTGTGTCCCCAGAAGACAGGCTGCGGATAGGGTGATCTGATTGCTGATGCACCAGTTCTAGAGATTGACTGTTTCTGCACGTAGAGCAGTGGATTTCACTCCTCCTTGTTTGTTGATGTAGAAAACAGTGGCAGTGTTGTCTGACATGATCAGGAAATTATGAGCGTGAATGAGTAGAAGGAAGAATTCACATGTCCTCATTACTGTTCAAAGTTCCAGAATATTGATGTACTTCCTGGATTCTTGAGATGTCCATGTCCCTTGTCATGTGGTCAGCCATAGGGGTTCCCTAGCCTAGTAAGGACATGTCGATGATAGTTTTGTCTGGGGATGAGGGAAGAAAGGGGACTCTCCTACATTCATGATATGGGTCTGTCCACCACGGGAGGGAGGACAGTACCTTGGTTGGGACTGTCACCATGAGGTTCATAGAATGGTGGTTCAGTGATTATACGGACTGCAGCCATGTCTGAAGTCAACAAAGGTGAAACCTCACAAAGGGGACCACGTAAGTGCATGAGGCCATATGGCCAAGTAGAGTCAGACAAGTCTTGGCCATGATGTGAGCTATCATGTCACGCATCTCCTGAACTCTGTCTGTGGGCAGGTATGCCTGTAGAGTTTAGGGTAGCCCTAATGAAGTCCAAAGATTGCGTGGGGTTGAGGATCAACTTTTTGACATTGACGCTGACTACCAGAGAAGAAAGGTTGAGTATCACAGAGGTTGATGTGTGGGTTTCCTGGTTGGGCCTGGTGGCTAGGAGCCAGTGCTCAAGGTATGCAAAAACAAGGAGATAATAACATCTGATATGACCTGCTACTATGAAAAATAATTTGGTGATGACTCTGGAAGAGGTAGCTATTCCAAAGGGTAGTACTCTCTATTGGAATCCTCTTTGGACTCCCCCTTCAGGTAGTTGAAGGCATAGGCTCCAACTCCGTGGGTGCTCCAGGGCTGGAGCACCCACAGGGAAAAATTGGTGGGTGCTGTGCACGCATCGGCAGCCAAGATCCCTACCCCTCCCCAGCTCACCTCTGCCTCCGCTCCACCTCCGCCTCCACCTCCTTCCCGAGCGCTCTGTGTCCCCACTTTTCCCCCTAGCTCCCAGTGCTTCCCACTGCGAAACAGCTGTTTCATGGTGGCAAGCACTGGGAGGGAGGGGGAACACGATGTGCTCGGGGAAGAGGTGGGGCTGGGGCGGGGATTTGGGGAAGGAGTCCAATAAGGGCAGGGAGGGGGAAGAGTTGAGGGGGACTTTGGGGAAGGGGTTGGATGTGGGTGGGGCAGGGGTGGAGTCTGGGCAGGGCCAGGGGCGGGTCAAGCATCCACCAGCGCCAGGAAAAGTTAGCGCCTATGGTGGAAGGCTGCTATCAAATCCCCCCTCATCCTCTTCTGCAGACTAAAGAACTGTGATGTGTTAGGCTCAGTGGTTGGAGCTCTCAAGCTCACATAAAAAATACCTCTTTGCTTGTGGCTGGGTTTGAGATGTTGAAGCCTGATAGAGGGGCCTGGGGAAGCTAGACCTTTGGACTTTTTGTCAAGTGCATGGAGGTTCCTAGGGTCTCTGCTGGTAAAAGAGGTCTCTGCTGGAGACCTGTATCTCAGTGTGGACTACTGATGGTGGAAGTTTCGTTTTGGTGCAGGTGTTTATATGCCCGAAGAGCAAAGGATAGCTCTGGAGTATTTTAGGGTATGTAGAGACTCATCTGTCTTCTGGTCGAAGAGTTGGTACTCATCAAAAGGAAGGTCCTCGATGGTGTTTTGGACCTCCCTACAAAACCAGATGCATGAAGCCAAGGCTCTCTTTTCATCAGCCATGCCCTGGAGGAAGTATCAGCCACATCCACTGTGGATTGGAGGTCAGTTCTGGCTATTTACTTTCCTTCCTCGACAAGGGCCTGAAAGCTGGCACAGTCTTGCTGCGGAAGACTGTTAGCAAAGTCCTTGCACTCACTGTAATTCAGGAAGTCATATTTAGCCAGCAGTGCTTGATAATTGGCTGTCATAAATTGCAAACTGGAGGAAGAGAAAACTTTTCTCCCTAGGAGATCTAGATGCTTCCTTTCCTTATCCACAGGCGCGGATCAAGGGTTTTGTTGTTTAGCCCTCTCTACGGCAGCTGAACCACCAGAGAGTTCAGGAGCTGGGTGGGAGAATAGGAATTCTGAGCCTTTAGCTGGGACTTAGTAACGTCTCTTCACTCCTTTAGTGGTGACAATACATGTAGTGGGGGCTGCCGCACAGTCCTGGCTAGCTCCAGTATGGCTTCGTTGACTGGCATTGCTCTTCTCATCAGTCCCAAAGTGTGGAGAATGTCCAGAAGCTTAAGCTGGGAGTCTTGGATCTCTTCCAGTGGGATCTGGCGTTCCCCCATGACTCTCCATAAAAGATCTTGACAAAGTCTGAAGTCATCTGGTGGAGAAGAGAATGATGCAGTAAAAGCTTTGTTCAGCGATGAGGATGGAAATCTAGCCAGCTCCAGCAGAACCAACAGAACTGGTGTATAAATCCTTCCTACGCCATCGGATTCAGGGACATGCTTGGTGGGCCCCGTGGGGAAAGCAGGTGGCAATTCCCTCGTGGATCAGGTAGGCTTTGAAGGAGGAAACTGACCCCAGGTCACCCCATATGACCAATAGGCAGGATCAACTGGAGCTTTCAGGGCTTCCCACAGCATGGTGGCTCTGGGGAGGGTGAGGATGCTCCCATGGGCGTCGGTGCACGTGGTGGTATCTTGGAGAGTCAAAGGAAAGGTGGGTCTTCCCCAGGGTCTGATTCATTGGAAGAGGAAAAGGCAGACTCCAGTTACAACGGCAGTGTACCGTCGGAGTTGAGGAAGAGATGTATAGCACATGCAAGGGAGTGATAGACCCTGCTCCACAGGTATGTCTCGCAGCAGGGACATGAGTTCCCTGTGGGTGAAGGGACCTGATGGAGGAGCCAACTCTGAATCCAGTAAGGTGAAGACATCTTAGGGTGTAGCCGTAGATCCATATCTCATGAGTATAAGGAGCACTCTCTTACTACAAGCCATCAGGAACAGTATCCCCTATAATGTCACGGCAAACCTGGTGGCTGAACTTTGTGACTTTGTCTTCACCCACAACTATTTCATATTTGGGGACAATGTATACCTTCAAGTCAGCGGCACTGCTATGGGTACCCACATGGCCCCACAGTATGCCAACATTTTTATGGCTGACTTAGAACAATGCTTCCTCAGCTTTTGTTCCCTAATGCCCCTACTCTACTTGCGCTACATTGATGACATCTTCATCATCTGGATCCATGGAAAAGAAGCCCTTGAGAATTCCACCATGATTTCAACAATTTCCATCAACCTCAGCCTGGACCAGTCCACACAAGAGATCCACTTCCTGGACACTACAGTGCTAATAAGCGATGGTCACATAAACACCACCCTATACCAGAAACCTACTGACCACTATGTCTACCTACATGCCTCCAGCTTTCATCCAGACCACACCACACGATCCATTGTCTACAGTCAAGCTCTACGATACAACCACATTTGCTCCAACCCCTCAGACAGAGACAAACACCTACAAGATCTCTATCAAGTGTTCTTACAACTACAATATCCACCTGCTGAAGTGAAGAAACAGATTGACAGACCCAGAAGAGTACCCAGAAGTCACCTACTACGGGACAGGCCCAACAAAGAAAATAACAGAATGCCACTAGCCGTCACCTTCAGCCCCCAACTAAAACGTCTCCAACGCATCATCAAGGATCTACAACCTATCCTGAAGGACGACCCATCACTCTCACAGATCTTGGGAGACAGGCCAGTCCTTGCCTACAGACAGCCCCCCAACCACTTTCCATTGATGAAGTGGTGAACCAATTAATACATTTTCACTGCTCATCTTAAGCAGTGCAAGGCAGTATATTCCTGAGGTACAAGGCTGGGAGCTGAGGGGATTTGTCTGGTGCCTTTCTCTGTGTGATTCGTGAGCGGCTCTGGGAGCATTCATGCAACCTAGCTGGGTGTGCATCTCCATATGCTGTTGTGCTGAGTGATAAGAGCATCTGGAAGGGTTTGCTGCTTGTCACTAGCAACACTTGTGAGACAGCTCAGGCTGGAGAGATAAGGGGGCACAGTAGTCCCACAGTCGCAGGCTGTCTCCAGGGATCCCATCACATAGAGTCCCCCTTTTAACTCGTTCCCAAAGGATGGCACCTTCTGAGCCGTGTGTGGCTCAGCACTTGTTGGGTTTCCTCACCCTTAGTTTAAAAAGTCCTCTACAACCTTTTTAATTTTACATGCCAGCAATCTGGTTCTGTTTTGATTTAGGTGGAGCCCATCCTTCCTGTAAAGATTCCTCCTTTCCCCA
The DNA here is from genome assembly GCF_965140235.1 of Caretta caretta. Lineage (NCBI taxonomy): Eukaryota > Metazoa > Chordata > Testudines > Cheloniidae > Caretta > Caretta caretta. Next base: position 4,043,184 of record NC_134230.1, on the reverse strand, counting down.
AAGGTTCCCCAGTTCCCAATAAATCCCTCTTCACAACACCATCATCTCATCCATGAGACTCTGCAGTTCTGCCTGTCTAACTGGCACTGTGTGTGGAACTGGAAGCATTTAGAGAATGCTACCACAGAGGCCTTGAACTTAAATCTCTTATCTAGCGGTCTAATATTGTCCTTCAGGACTGCTCTCCTGCCTTTCCGTATGTCGGCGTCTCCCCGGTACAGCACATAAGTCTGTCTAGATGTCTCATGAGCTCCACAAACTTCATACCCAGCAGACAATTCGCCCTGTAGTTCTCCTAGTCATCGCAAAACCAGCTATCTATTTTTCTAACAACTGAATCCCACATTGCTATTACCTGGCTCTTCCTAGTACTGGGGTTCACCAGAGGGGTGTCCTCAGTGTGAGAGGATAGCACAACATCATCAGGAAGGAGGGTCCCAACTATGGGATTGTTTCCCTCTGTCTCAAGCTAATATTCTTCTTCCGCAAGTGAAGGGTTCATGTTTAGCTATTCCACCTGGAAGCAGGCAGGGCACACCCTGACTGTTTTGTAGAAGCAATGCACACATTGCTCTATCCAAGGACAAGGGCTAGATATGAACCATGAGAACTTGATTGTTGGGACAGCAACTGTGGGAAGCTTTCTTAGCCTGGGCTCAAGGCCTGAGAACCAGGATTGTAGTAGATAAAGGATGGTAAATAAGTATATTAATCAACGTCATACATTCCTTTGTGTATCTTTTTGCGGTAGCAGTGTGTAATGCTTAGGGGGGAGAAATATAATAAAAGGAGAAGGTGGAAGGCGGGGGGGCAGAACAGCCCATCTCAGCTGACCAGCCTGCTTGCTTGCATAAAGCTGTGTTCTGTCTCATCATTGAACCGCCACAACTGGCGCCCAAACGTGGGGCCCTCAGCACTCACCTCGCCCGGCAAGGGTTTCAGACGCGTCACTCATCCGCTTCGTGGATCCCGGTGAGTATTTTTCATTGTAGTAAGTATGGGAAGCTCCCTCTCTGCTTTGCAAGTGCAACACCGCAATGAGCTGCAGTATTTGCTGCGTAAGGCTCAGCATGACTGCCCCGCTCGAGCACTTACTCTCCTGCTACAGGAAGTGCGTGCCCAGTGCCCGTGGTACCCTGAAGCCGGAAGCCTTAAGCTAGCGGACTGGGAGCGATTGGGCCAGACATTGCACAAAGAGCCTCGGGCGCCCGTGCAGGCTTTACATGCCTGGCACCTCTGTCGCGACGCGATACTGCGTGTCACCTCGGATAGGCCCTCTTTCACGAGGCTGGTGATCTCGCCACGCTCGTCGGCTCCTGTAGCCATCCCCGTTGCAGCTCTCCCCCCTTCTACTGATGCAACCCAGCGTGTCGCTTCGGAAAGACCCTCTCCCGTACCCACAGCCCCCCCTCTCCCTGCTTTGCCCCCAGTGTCTTCATTACCACCGCCTCCCTTGCCTTCCCCACCGGAGCCAGTGTGTGATCACCCTCCGTCCGTGGGGCCCCATGCTCCGGGGCCCCCCGGAGGGTCATCTGTATCTGCTCAGAAGCTTTCGCTGGTGCAACAAATGGTTCACGCAGTGAAAGCTCGATCAGATCTTACAGCGGAGGAGCTGGCTGATCTGGTCTCAGTTTGCCCGGTGACCTGGCAGAATGATGACCAGGGCAACCCCGTGGGCACCTGGACCACTTTGCCATACTCGGTGGTTAGAGAGGTAAAGAAAGCAATTCGTGAGTTTGGCCTGACTAGCACCTTTGTGCGTGGTCTCATTGAAGGGATAGGTACTGGGTACTCCCTAATCCCTGAGGATTGGAAAATGCTGCTGCGCATGATGTTATCACCCAGTCAGTATGTTATTTGAATTAGTGAGTATCGGCAGATGGCAGAACGCCAAGCTCAGGTACATAGAGAGCACGGTATCATTTATGAGCATTTGGCAGGGGAGGGTCCGTTTGCTACTATTGAGATGCTGTCTCAACTCCCTCAGGCCGTCTTCCCCATTATTTCCACCTGTGCCCAGCATGCTTTCAAGAAGGTCCCGGATTCAGGCAAGCCTACCAAAAGCTTTGTCAGTATCCGTCAGGGTGCCTCAGAGTCCTTTTTGGATTTTACCAACAGATTGCATGAGGCTATCCTCCGACAGGTGGATAACACTGAGGCAGCTCACGAGCTCCTGTTAAAATTGGCAGTTGAAAATGCAAACAAGGATTGCCGCCGTGCTCTCCAGGCAGCGCAAGCCTCTGCTATTTTAGAGCTCTCAGACATGCTGCGGGCGTGCCAGAACATTGGCACACAAGCCCACAAGGCTGGAGTTCTGGCTGCCGCCCTGAGAAAAACTGGGAAGGAGGGGAAGCGTTGTTACCGCTGTGGTAAGGAGGGTCATTTTCAGCGGGAGTGCCGCTCATCTAAGGCACCAGCCCGACCCTCAAAGAAGTGCCCCAAGTGTGGGAAAGGTTATCACTGGGCTAATCAGTGTCGTAGCGGGTCGGGAAACCACGCGAACCCAGGGCCAAACGGGGGTGTTTCCCACTCAGACAACCGCTCCTCTGCCTTAAAATCCGTAGACTCTATGAGGGCGGCGACTGCTGGAAGTGCAGGGCTTGATTTGATCATGCAGGAGGACACTGACTTTCGGCTGCCAGGGGAGGTCTGTGCCATACCTACACAGGTGACGGGACCTCTCCCTGCCGGCTTTGTAGGTCTTCTTCTCCCTCGCTCACATGCTGGGAAACAGGGCTTTTTTGTCATTCCAGGGGTCATTGATGCTGATTACACTGGCATTATTAAGGTTCAGGTGTGGACTCGTCTTCCACAGTCGCTCCCGTGTGGACGGTCAATTGCACAATTGATTTTAGTCCCCTATCAGGTGCCAGCTGCCGAGGATCGAACTCGGGGCGGAGGCAGCTTTGGATCGACGTTGTCTCACTCGCCGTCTCACAGCGCGTCTTCTCCACTTGTTGCTCTGACAGTGTCAGTCCGCCCCTCGAAACCTCAGTTAACACTTCTCTTAAATGATGTTCCTTTTACAGGGCTGGTGGACACTGGAGCTGACGTTACGGTGATTCGTGATCTGGAGTGGCCGGTTAGTTGGCCTACGGTTCCTTCTAAAGAATTGTGGGGGATCGGGGGTAGTAAACCCGGGCGCCACAGTTTGTCTTGGGTCACAGTCTCTAAACTGGGAGGCCGTACCCTTGCTACTATCCGCCCTTTTGTACTCCCTGTCCACCTCAATATTTGGGGCCGTGATTTACTTACAAAGTTAGACACCACCCTCGATATTAACATCTGATGGCCCAAAACCCTCCCTCACCCACCATGCCCTCCGCATTACCCTTGGTATGGCAATCCTTAGAGCCCGTATGGATTGACCAGTGGCCCCTCCCTCTAGAAAAGCTAAAAGCGCTTCATTCGCTTGTGCAGCAGCATTTGCAAGCACAGCGACTGGAGAGCTCCACTAGTCCCTGGAACACCCTGGTGTTCGTTATTAAGAAAAAATCGGGTGCTTGGCGGCTGTTACATGATTTAAGGGAAATAAATAAACGCAACCAACCTATGGGCCCCTTGCAATTTGGCTTACCAAATCCAAATTTAATTCCTCAAACCGATCAACTTTGTGTGTTAGATTTAAAAGATTGTTTTTTCACCATCCCCCTTTGCCCTCAAGATGCGAAAAATTTGCATTTACGGTGCCACAGTATAATAATCAGCAACCCTCTCAAAGGTATCAGTGGAAGGTCTTGCCCCAGGGAATGCAAAATAGTCCAACCTTGTGTCAGCTTTTTGTGGATCGAGCCCTTGCCCCTTTCCGTGCCCGGTACCCTTCGCTAAAGGTCTACCATTACATGGATGACATTTTTCTAAGTGGTCCCCGGGTCACGGCACAACAGCTTGAATCTTTATCTCAGATTCTCGGCCAAAATGGCCTGTTAGTGGCACCAGAAAAAATCCAACGCTCTTATCCCTACCGCTACCTCGGATATAAGGTTTTACAAACCTATGCTGCTCCGGTTCGTCCGGAATTAATTCTACCTCAACCCCTAACCCTTGTTAAATTACAACAGATTTTGGGCCATTTAAATTGGATTCGGCCCTACTTTCGTCTCCCCACGTCAATGCTGCAGCCGTTGTTTGAGCTCCTGCGTGGAGCCCGGGCACCGGGTGCGGTTATTGCCATCACTGAGGAGCATACTGCCGGCATTCAACAAATCAATGCAGCATTGAGTCAGCAGTTTGTGGACAGACTCCCAGAGGTCCGTCCCTTACGGTTGGTTCTTCTTGCCACCCCTCATACGCCAACTGCGGCTCTGTTTGTACCCCGTACAGACACAGCCGTCTCTATTATAGAATGGCTATACCTTTCATCCACCCCTCCTCGAAATATTTATCCTTATTTAGATGCCCTATCTGATCTTGTTCGTAAAGCCCGCCACCGTGCAGTGCAACTCACTGGCACTGATTTAGTTGCCATTGTGCTCCCCTTGTCCCGTACTGAATTTGACTCTTTGTGCCACACCTCCTTGGCCTGGCAGGTTGCTCTTTGTGATTATGTGGGAGAGATTTCTTACAATCCTCCAAAAGATCCTCGGTTGGTCATTACCCAAAAGGTGCCCCTAGTTGTTCATCGTCTTAGCCACTCTCAACCCATTGTTTCCGCTGTCACTCTTTTTACTGATGGCTCTCCCCACCGAGGTGTAGTCACTTATCAGTTGGGTGACCCCCCTCGTTGGCATTCTCGTTTTACAACTGCCTCAGCGTTCTGCACAGCGTTCAGAATTGGCTGCTGTTATTTTGGCCTTTCAACTTTTTGCTGATTGTCCCTTTAATTTAATTGTGGATACCCATTATGTTTATCAGGTAATTGATCATTTACCCCTTGCCCTCATTACCCCTCAGGTTGATGCAGACCTCCTTCGCCTGTTTTTGTCTTTGCAGCATCTTCTTGCCACTCGTCATTTCCCTTACTTTGTTGCTCATATTCGCAGTCATACCCCTCTGCCTGGGCCACTCACTGAGGGCAATGCACACGCCGATCGCGCGTTGCGTGGTCAGGTAAATTCCCTTTTTTCTGACCCCATTGAAAGCCATGCCTTTTTTCATCAGTCTGCCTCTGTTTTGGCCCGGCAGTTTCACATTCCTGCTGATCATGCACGTTCCATTGTTCGTTCCTGCCCCCACTGTGCTGCTGCTGCTCCTACTTTTTCTTATGCCGTTAACCACCGAGGTACCGCAGCAAATCAGCTGTGGCAAATGGATGTTACTCATGTGCCACAATTCCGCCCCTATTCGTTTTTACATGTTTCCGTTGATACTTATTCGGGCTTCCTTTGGGCAACCCCACAACGTGGGGAAGCCACTAACAAAGTTATTCACCATTTGCTGGCCTGCTTTTCTGTTATGGGTCGCCCCTGCCAAATTAAAACAGATAATGCCCCAGCCTACTGCTCTGCAGCCCTCTCCACCTTTTGTGCCCACTGGGACGTCCGTCTTAAACACGGAATCCCTTATAATTCCACGGGCCAAGCCATTGTTGAACGTGCCAATCGCACACTCAAAACCTTGCTAGATAAACAATTAAAACAAGGGGAGCTGCGTCTCCGAACCTTAGGAGACATTCTACAACAAATGCATATCCTCTTGTTTACTTTCAATAATTTAACACTGAATGCAGATCAGCAGACCCCTGCGGATCGGCATTTTCACAAATCTGAGGTACTGGAAAGACCGCGTGTCTTTTACCGTCAGCTGCCCGATCCACAGTGGCTGGGCCCAGTACCTCTAATCACTTGGGGTCGGGGATATGCTGCTGTGTCTCTCCCTGCAGGACCGTTGCGGGTTCCAGCTCGGTGTGTGCGACCGGCACTTAAACAACATGGCGTGGCACCAGGGGCTGTCGAATCCCATACCAGAGTTTCAGCTGACTTTGGAGGAGACCGCGTTGCCCCCCGAGTCGACAACGACGGGACGGAAACGGAGGAGGCGTAGTGTCCCAAACCGGCCCGTGACATGGGGAGCAGTAAAAGCATTGGTCGCCGCGGCCCAACGAAGACTGGCAGCAGATCAACAGCCAGAGACTCCTGAGACTTTGTTTGTGGCGATTCTCGCCCAAATCACTGCTAATTCTGTGATGATTGTGTGCCTTTTGTGCCTGCTATTTCCTGTAGGGGTTGGCTCGGAAGCGCTTCCCCCATTACGAGCCCGAATGACATATAACATATGGGAAAGATTGGCTTCAATAGCAAATGTTACCCACTTTTGTCTATCTAATTCTGTAGCAGCCGGAGATTTGTTAGGTACATGCCTTATTCCAGTATGTCATCACCCTGAGGAGATGGAGAATAAGACACTGTTCTCTGCTTATGCGAATCTTTCCTCCCAGTACTCTAGCATGGCTAATTGGGGCCCGGCCAACTATACTCTGCCTCGCACGGCTATATCCCTCCACACACCGTACCCGGCCGGGGCTCACAATGTCACCTGTGCGCGTGTAGTTAACTGCACTAGTACAAAGGTGCCCTTGGGCTGTCGAAAAATTTCTCAACCCCTTTTAAATTGTTCCCATGCTGTTAATGTTTCATATAATTATGGCCATATCATCCTACCATCAGGATGGTTTTTTACTTGCGGTTCACGAACCTTTAATTATATTCCTGCAAATTTAAGTGATGGCACCCTTTGCTGTCTTAGTAGAATGACACTTATATTGCCTTTTGCTGGTCAAAACCGTAGTAAAAGAAGTGTACCCCTTTCAGATGATTGTATTGCAGATGTTGAGCTTTTTAGTCGTGCTGAGTATACTGCCTTAGCGGCCTCTATTGTTGGGGTCCCCGCGCTTGCTATGTATTCCGCCAGAACTTTAAATAACCTGGCATGCTTTGCAGCAAAGGCAATTAATACAACATCCCAGGCTATTGCCTTACTTAACACAGAACAACACGAATTAAGGGATGCAATCTTGGATAACAGAGCAGCCATTGATTTTCTGCTCCTGAAACACCATCTAGGCTGCTCCACATTTCAGCACATGTGTTGCTTTAATTTAACTGATAATAGTCGCTCCATAGAAACTAGACTGGCTGAATTGACCAGTCTTACAACACACATACGCCAAGATCTGGGGTTTGAGGGTTTTTGGAATTGGCTTACAGATTGGCTGCCCTCTCTAGAATGGCTGCGACAGCTTTTTGGTTATTCTGTGTTTGTAATCATTGGGCTTATTTTTTGCTGCTGCTGTGTACAATGTATTCCTTCCTTGTTAAGACTTTGTAAAATTTCACCCTGGAAAGCTCCCCAGGTTATGTCCTTGTCTGTCTGGGAGTTAAATAGCATGACAAAACAAATTGACGGCTACCATGAGATGGCCAAATATCATTAAATAAAAAACGGGGGGATGAAGGGTTCATGTTTAGCTATTCCACCTGGAAGCAGGCAGGGCACACCCTGACTGTTTTGTAGAAGCAATGCACACATTGCTCTATCCAAGGACAAGGGCTAGATATGAACCATGAGAACTTGATTGTTGGGACAGCAACTGTGGGAAGCTTTCTTAGCCTGGGCTCAAGGTCTGAGAACCAGGATTGTAGTAGATAAAGGATGGTAAATAAGTATATTAATCAACGTCATACATTCCTTTGTGTATCTTTTTGCGGTAGCAGTGTGTAATGCTTAGGGGGGAGAAATATAATAAAAGGAGAAGGTGGAAGGCGGGGGGGCAGAACAGCCCATCTCAGCTGACCAGCCTGCTTGCTTGCATAAAGCTGTGTTCTGTCTCATCATTGAACCGCCACACGCAAGACTTTCTCTCTTCTCAACAGCACAGAGGTTGCCAGACTGGGGGTGGGACCAACTCTGCTGTGTCCTGAAAGTCTCCCTTAGCTCCTCCAGTTCAGCCACTCTGGCCTCAAGAGCCTGTACTGTGTCTCTGAGGTCAGAAGCTCCTTGCACCAAGTGCACACGCACGCAAGGCAGGTAACTGTACATAAACTGGATAACCCCACTCTGCTGCTGGACTTCTACCTGCGTTCTTTTGCAGAATTCTCTGAATGAATCACTAGCTGTGAACTTGCTGCCCTAATTAGTCAGTCATTGTGTTTGTAATGACCGTCAGCCCCAGCGAAGGACGCTGGGTGACCTCTGGAGATGGGCTTGGTTAACAAGCCCTAGAGTAGAGACAGCGTGGGTACTATCTTGACCAGTATCCTGTAACACTGCCTGCCAGAGTGCATCAGCCCTGGAGGGGCCACCTCTGGGCTCAGAGGTGCATTCACGCTCCATGGCTCCCTGCTGACACTGCCAACAAGGGCCCAAAATGCTAGTGGGCCGGGTGGTGTTTGTGCTGGGGACACAGGGAGCTGGGCCATCTATATGAATGTTGGTGAAAGACAACAGTGGGGCATGGATTCTCCTTGTGCTCTGCCTGCAACTGCCCTTGGCCTGCCAGGCCTCTGCCCTTAGCACCTGGAGACAGTACTAGGCTACAAACGATCCACTCATCAACTGCTTCAAAGCAGCTTCCTCCAAGGAGGAACAGTTAGTAAGTCCTCTTAATTAGACAGCAAGTCCATATCTCCCCAGGAATGCTGGTCCACTATCAGCCTCCCAAACACATGTCCCACTGGCCATGTGTGCCCCCAGCAGATACAACCCCAGTGCGAGAGACCTACCGCAGCCTGCCTCATCAGAGCCGTCGGAGCAGTCGACTCGGCCGTCACACTCAGGATTCTCTTTCCACACACACTGGCTGTTCTGACAAGTAAATACATATCCAGGGCAACTGCCTGAAGGAACAGGAAGGTGGTGGTTAACCTGGCCCCTTCACACTCTACAGTCTTCCAGAGCTCCCGACCAGAAAGGGGACTGCCGATCCAGAGCCTCCCTGTGCAGGGACCCATCCCCTGGTGCCGGACTCATTCTAAGCTTGTTCTGCAGAGAACAAAGACTGGAGCTGGTGTCAGAGGCTGGGCGCATCCCCAAATGGATGATGAGAAAGTCCAGGACTGGACCCTCATGGAGAAAAGAGAGAAAGTGTCTCTGAGCAAACTGGCTTCCCAGCCCTTCCACATTGCTAATGTTAACTACATAAAACGTCCACCCCCAACCTCTTCCCCAGTATCCACAGGAGACATTGTACCAACACAAGCAGGTGTGAACCCCAATGAGGCTGAAAGGAGCAGCTGTTACACCAGGGCTGCCCTTTGCCCATTATCAGCCTGTTGTGATTGCAGGTGCATTTTGGTAGCTCAATCAGGCCTGGGTCTGTGCCAATACCCCAGAGCCACCCCATCCTCGGGGAAAGTTCAGACTTCAGACCCAGACCTGACTGGAACATCACAGTCAGATCCATCTCTGTAACAGGACCTGGGATCCCCTGGCTCAGGGACCAGAGGCAAGGAGAGGCACTGCTGTACTATGCATGGACATGACTTATGGATGGGTCAAGCCATGTTACAGATTCAGAACAAAGCTACAGCGTCGACAGCCTTCAGAGCTCCAACCTCCAGAGCAGAAGGGAGCAGGGGGTGGCTCTGCTAGCCCTCACTGTGAGCATGGCTGGATCCTCCTGGGTGATCCAGCTGGCATGGGCTAACCCTGGGAGGGTTCTACTCCTTTGGAGGATGCAGGCTTCTGGGTATGAGCAGGCAAGGCACTGATTCAGGGAGAACTCATACCTGATTTTAATCCAATTCCATACAGAAATGCCCCACTTGGCCCTGTAACACAATGGAGAGATGGGGAGGGTGAGAGGATGCAGTAATTCTAGGGTCACAGGTCCAGGTATCTTTCAGAATGGGGTTGGCGAATGGCAAAAGATGCTGGGATGTAATATTGAGATGCTCATCCTTTTAGTTCTCACAAGTGTAGCAGCCACCATCCTGGTCACCTGGGCCTTCCAGCTCTGAATGCCTGAGCCTCCATGGATTGAGCTAAAGAACCAGGCTCTGCAGCTGGCAGCTCTAACAGACTTTTGTCCTCTGTGGATCAGACATGGGGGGCTCACAACAGACATTGACCAGTGGGTCACCAGCTCACCAGGGCAGCGTTGAGGAACTCTGACATCTTAGGGCGAGTCCAGTGACTTTCCATGGCTATTTTTCCAGTCAGTGACAGCCAAGAACTAACACCTCTCAGCCCTGAGCCTGGTGAGAGGGGCTTCCAGCTCCGACAGTAACTGGAGATGGTCTCACTGAGCACAGCCAGGGGTGCTCCAGCACACCCCATGTTTTCCTCTTCAGACACCCCCCAGGCCAGCGTGGGAAGCAGCAGAGGAGCAGTGAAAATACTGAAAGAAATCTTTTCTAGAAATCTTTCCAGGAGGCTGGAGGTCACCTGCAGCTAACCCCCAGCTGGGAGACATACTATTACACAGGGGAAAGCATGTTATACTTGCTATACTATAGTATACTTTTTGGCCATTAGGTGGTACTCGCTGTAACATCCTTTATTTAAACTCACAACAGCCATTGTTGACAATATATTAAGGGATCAAACAACTCAGGTATATCAGTATATCATGGAAGCTCTGTAGCCAGTCGATATCTGGTACAGAAGCCTGACGTGCGAGTAGCAGCCCAGCAACCTGTCATAGAATCACAGAATATCTGTGTTGGAAGGGACCTCAGGAGGCCATCTCATCCAACCCCCTGCTCAAAACAGGACCAACCCCAACTAAATCATCGCAGGCAGGGCTTTGTCAAGCTGGGCTTAAAAAACCCCTAAGGACGGAGATTCCCACACCTCCCTAGGTTACCCATTCCAGTGCTTCACCACCCTCCTAGTGAAATAGTGTTTCCTAATATGCAAACTAGACCTCCCCCACTGCAACTTGAAACCATTGCTCCTTGTTCTGTCATCTGCCACAACTAAGAAAAGCCGAGTTCCATCCTCTTTGGAAACCCCCTTCAGGTAGTTGAAGGCTGCTATCAAATCCCCCCCTCACTCTTCTCTTCTGCAGACTAAATAAGCCCAGTTCCCTCATCCGCTCCTCGTAAGTCATGTGTCCCAGCCCCCTAATTATTTTTGGTGCCCTCCGCTGGACTTTCTGCAACTTGTCCACATCCCTTCTGTAGTGGGGGAACCAAAACTGGACATAATACTCCAGGCGTGGCCTCACCAGTGCCGAATAGAGGGGACTAATCATTTCCCTCGATCTGCTGGCAATGTTCCTACTAATGCAGCCCAGTTGGCCTTCTTGGAAACAAGGGCACACTGCTGACTCATATCCAGCTTTTCGTCCTCTGTAATTCCCAGGTCCTTTTCTGCAGAACTGCTGCTTAGCCAGTCGCTCCCCAGCCTGTCACGGTGCATGGGATTCTTCCTTCCTAAGTCCAGGACTCTGCACTTTTCCTTGATGAACCGCAGGTTTGTGTAATTTTTGGTGGTGCCCAGAACGTCCACAGGAGAGACCGGGGCAGCTGCCCCGGGTCCCATGCTTTGGGGGGGCGGCTCTGCACTTCAGGAGGATGTGGGGTCCAGGGTGGCCTAGGGGGTCAGCAGGGGGCCCGGTGCTGGCAACAGTGAGTGACCTGGCCCCAGCCCACCCCACTCCAGTCCTCCCGACATCGCTCGGGGGAGGCGGTGGAAGCCCGAAAGAGGCGGGTGGAGACTTGGGGGAAGGGGTGGAATGGGGGTGGGGAGGGAATGGAGCAGGGTGAGCTGGGGCTGGGTCACTTTCTGCTGCAGGCGCCAGACCCCCCACTAACCCTCCAGGTCTCCCTGGACCCCGCGTCCCCATGAAGCAAGGTGCCCCCCAAAACACGGGCCCTGAGGCGGTTGCCCCCGATTCGTCCTATGGACATTCTGGGCACCACCAAAAATTATACAAACCTGGCTCCGATGCTTGCTAGTCAATCCTTTGGAGCCTACCAGAGCTAGCATCTCCCTGTTCTGTGTCTGATGCATTTGTATATGATGTGGCAAATTGCCAGTACAATTATGATGGGTCCCGCGCTTCCTCTTCTTGGGTGGGGTTCGGGACACAGTTTCCTGCCCCTGAGCTCGGGTTTCTACTGTCCCAGTAGTAACCCAGAGAAGGGTAGTGGAGAGGGAGGGACCCAGGCCTGCCCTCTACTCCGGATCCCAGCCCAGGGGCCCAAGGGATAGTGGTAAAACACTTGAACTAGCGGTTCCTTCCCCTGGGCTACTTCCCTCTCTGCACCTAGGCCACAGCACCCAGCCACAGCACTTCTCCAAACTCTCCTCTGCTCCAACTCCTCCAAACTGCTCTCTGCTCCAACTCCTTCCCTTGTCTGATCGAAGCAGGGGGTTTCTATCAGGTGACAGGCTTCAGGTGCTGTAATTGGCTTCAGGTGCTTTTAATTAATCTATAGAAACCGTTCTTCCCTCTACAGGGAATAAGGCTTCTCCTCATCCTGGGACTTACAAATCTCTCCTAGATCACTCTCCTGCTGCCTTCTGGCCATGCTGTATCACAACGGCCATTGGGCAGGGAGATTGAATTGGGCTTTAAAAACCAAATTGAGATAAAGCTAAAGCTGAGGTGATTGTTTGTGGCTTTGCTAAGTGCAGCCCTTGCCTGTTATCAGCCTCTGCTCAGGTTACTTCTCTCTGGCGACAGGCCCTGCCTGAGGATGGAACCTTTCGTGCCTCTTGGCAGGGACAGGAGATGCTTACCTGTGAGTAAGGCCGAGGAGATGGTCCCATAGGTGGCCAGCGGGATGCCCTCCTCCCTCAGTGCTGCAGCCAGCCCATGTCTGAGGGCCTCTTCCTCCACACTGGCGCTTAAAGGCCAGGAAGCCTGCGGGCTGAATTGCAGCCGGAAATGGACAATCACACTGGAGTTCCCATTCCTGCTGGAGGAAAAGACTCACTGAGCACATTTCCTCACGATAGTACAAGGATGAGCTGTGATCACAGGCCTGTCCTCTCTCCACCCGCCCTTGGCCCCACACCACAGAGCTCCCCGGGGAGCCTGTGGGTAGATGCCAACCTATTTGCTCAGTAATAAAATGTCAGGGTTTCCACACTGATTCTGGTCTGGAGGGTTCAGAACGGGCCTGTCGCTTGCTTTACAAAGATTAATGAAAAAATACGATAATTACAATTTTTATCAAAAATGTTACTGAAAATCTGATCTACAAAATTAACCACATATTTGTTTGACCAAAAAATTAAGTTTTTGTCAAAAAAATAATGACAACCATTTTAATCACATTTTTATAAGGATTAAACATACTCAACATTTTTTGAAGAAAAAAAAATCCCAGAGTTGGCAAAAGGCCACATTTTGACAAAAATAAATAAATCCTTTCCCCCGCCAAAAGAGAGCGACCAGAAGTCAATGCAGGCCAGACTCATGGAGCCGCAGTACTCCACGGCTGGCTGTAGGGAGCCACAGAGCAGCACACACTCACCTGTACTCCAGGACAGCACAGCCAACACAGCTCCCTTCCAATGGAGAGCCTTGGAAGCTGGTTAGAAACTACAAGGCAAAGAAGAGTGAGGCCGGCAAACACTGGCTCAGATTTTCTTTAAGCAAAAAGCCCTGGGGAGAAGAGACCAAGGCTCCAGAACCTTGGGGAGCCGTGTCTAAGAAGTGATTCTGAGCTCTGAGCCCGCTGTCCCCCATGCCCTGGGCAATTTAACCTCCTTGCCAGCTAGCTCCAGAGACGTGCTTTCACAAAGCTGTTTTTCCATTTGAAAGCCAGACTGTGCTGCATACGATAAGAGGAACCAGCCACAGGTGCCACCAGAAATGTTTCCCTGAAGAGAGATCCCTACTGCAGCTGCTGGTCCCAGTGTCTCGCTTGCCTTCCAGCATGGCCCATCCATGGGCAGTGTCTCTCCCCATCCCTGAGAAGGGACACAAGCTGCTGGAAGGAAGATGAAGCTGGATAGGCCCTTGGGGGAGCCGGCTCCATGGTAGCAGAAGAAGGAGCAGCGCTGACCTCCCCACTGCCCAGTGTGCTCACTCAGCTTTGGCCCTGCAGCCCCTCCATCGACAAACTTAGCAGCACTGTGACCCCTTGTGCATGGGGCTTGCAATGCCATTCACTCTATTTTGGCCCCACTGCCCCTCCAGGGCTGAGTGGACAGTGGGGTGGCCATTGCTAATGGCATGCAGCATGTGTAATGTGTACAGCTGTGGGTGCCACTGGAACCACCATCTCACGTGTCCTCAAAAGCTGGTCTGGCCTTAGCCAGCTGTTAGCCAAGTGTCCTTAGCTTTGAGTAGGGCATGTTCCACTCCTGCATCTGCTCCTGTCCTCAGTCTCTGTTTGCTTTTCTCTGTGCCATTTCCCTCCAATCTGTGCAGTTATGCAGAATGCCACGAGCATGGCAGCATCTCCATCCCCATTTCTCCCTGAGAATCACCCGCCTCCCTTTCTGCTGCCTCCCATCACCTCTCCTTTGCAGGGCAGGAACCCAAGAATGTTCCAGGTGGGTCAGGACATCCCAGCCCACAATATCAGGAGGTCTGTCGAGGTCAGGCCCTGCCAGCCCTTTCCCACTTGCACATGATTGTTGAGCAGGTTGCCTGCTCACATGAAGCTGTGCTGTGTCACTTCTGCAGCCTCATGCATTTCCAGAGCATGAGACTCCAGTGGTTTTCAAAAGAGTCTCTGAAGTATGGACTCCTCTGCCACTATCACTCGTTGGGGCACCTCAGACAGATGCTCGTGGCAGGGGGCTCTCTGGGACCCCTGGCCAATATCAGAGGAACACCTCACTCCTTGCACCATTTTTCTTTTACTTCTAATATTCCCATGACCCCATGTCATGGCCACTGCATCCTTTGGACTGAGGAAATCAGGAGGGGGCTGTCTTTGGAACTCCAGGTGTCTCTTTAAACAACCACAGGAGCCAGTGCTGTGTGATGAGAGAGTCCCAGCCTCCCCTTCCAGGGGCTGCTTCCTGCTGAGATGGGGCCACAGCCATGCAATGCACAGGCACCTGGGACTTTCACTGCAAGCTGAGTGCTTAGCCCATTGGAGGTTCTGGTTACCCATGGAAGAATCCAGCCAACTCACCAGCCTTTGCAGAGCGGGGGTCAAAGTCCTGTAGTAGTCCGAGTTCTCCCTTTTTAAATTGCTGTCATATGCAATTCCTCTCACTTCCACGGTGTGCTCAAAGCTGAGCTCTTGTGCAGAGCAATAAGCTGCAGACAGAGGGCAAGAGTTCCACAAGGGAGACAAGCAAAGGGGACTTGGAAGCTGACAACGTCTAGGGGTCTGGACCAGCTTCTAGAGTTTGGAAATCACCCATTTTAAAAACAAGATTATCTGTCTCCCATCTTCCTGGTGCCTCTTTGATTTTGTGCTTCCTTACACAGCTCCCCTGATCTCCCATTAGCATCCCGGAAGCTCCATGCAGACAAGAAGAGCAAAATGACAGAGATGGGATTCCTCATGTGTATATAAGAAGAGATTTTTGCCCTGACTCTTTATCTAATCTGAATGTCAAAAGTGTGGAGTTTTATTAGTGCTGGAGGAGCTCTCAGTGTTCAAGGCAGCAAAACATTAGCAGAGACTCTTGGTAATCCCAGCTATAGTCATGCAACAGGGTTTCATCCAACTGGACTGTGCTTAGCGATTGGAATAAACATATTGCTATTGGGATAAGCAGAAAGCAGAAAAAGAAACCAAGAAGTAGCCATTAAGATTTTATTTTCATTGCCCTAGAGCTGCTTTTCGTTTCCTGTAGGGGCAGGAAATAGTGGAGTCTGGAGCCCTGCAACAATCTTGCACACAGTCCCAGGGTCACAGCTGGTCCCAATACAGCAAACCATCCCGCAGCTACAGCCTGGGGCATGCTCACTGAGCACAGAACTTTGTGGGGTGATCAAGCCCTACTGAATGCGAGAGCATTGCAGTGAGCTCATCCACAACTCCAGTCTTGGGAATTAGCATCAAAAGGCCATGCAGAGGATGTAGCTTTGTGGCAGCATTTGAATGCAGAGGTGGGCTGGAAGGGGTCAGCTGGCAAAGGAGCAGAGGGAGGGAGTCCCAGGCTCAAGGGAGAGCATCTCAAAGAGGGTGTGTAAACGGCAGAGGGAGAGGAGAACCAAAGGACCATCTTGGGAGACGCCACCCTAGACGACGGGAGAAAGAATAGGAGGAAAAGAGAGTGAGACAGAGTCGTGGTGGTGTTGTGCAGGATCTTGAAGGTAGAGATGAGAGATTGAAAGGATACGTAAAGTGAGAGGAGGCCATACCCCCTCACAGAGGGGAGGGGAAGGGCATCACTGTTTGGTGTCCTCACCAGAAGACTTCCCCGATATCCCTGCTTTTTTTCTACCTCTCCTTGTGCTCCTGTGGTGGCAGCCATCCTTGGCCAGAGAGGACTGAGCGGGAGCTTACAAGTGCTTTGCTTTGCTGTTGAGAAACAGAAAGCTCTCTCCCATCCAGATCTCATGAGTTCAATGAATGTCTGGAAAAGCATCTAACTCCTGAGCTGAACCTAAACATCCTGTCTTTTGAGGTTCACCTGCCATAGGAGAACAGGCCTGGGACACTTGGACTGACTGCCCAGCCTGTTGTTCACAGACAGTTTTTCCTTTGTAGCTTATAAACAGTAAGAGCGGATCCAACTGCAAACTTACCCATTATAATGCCCAGGGAAAGGAGAAGAGAGCCACCCACGAGTACAGTCGCGATGGTTACCTTACAGCAGGTGCTGTGTGCCGCCAATCTCACCCTCTCTATGTCTGCCGTTGGCTTTAGAGCTAGGTCCGTTTGGTCCATGCTTTCAAAACAACTCTACAGGTGACCTAGGTGTTTGAAAAGAAGGAGAGGGCATGTTGGGACGACATGCAAGAGCTCAGATACGTTCATGTCAAGAGGCCCAACACAGGTGTTACCAGCCAGGAAGAGCATCACACATGAGGTCCCAGCACTCATCACTTCCCCAGAACATGCGTCAGGTTATGAGTGAAGGGCTTTTTTACTAGATCAGGCTTACAGGGTCTGAGATAACAATCACTCTGGTCACCTCATTGGCCAGACACCAGTGGCCAGTACTGTCATTTCCCAATGCTGTTGCAGTGATTAGAGAGCTAGGATGGGAGACCCCTCGACACAACAAA
Organism: Caretta caretta; assembly: GCF_965140235.1. NCBI lineage: Eukaryota > Metazoa > Chordata > Testudines > Cheloniidae > Caretta > Caretta caretta. Next base: position 4,026,146 of record NC_134230.1, on the reverse strand, counting down.
ACACAGCCTGAATTTTCTCCCCAAACTCAAACTTGTGGGTAACTCCTTTGATCCATCACATTGTATTGGTATGTGCTCTGTGCTTTGGGTTCCAGTATGGATGGTAGGTGAATGGCTTCAACAACAAGCAAAAGCTCCTCTTGGATGCAATATTTCCAGACTGGCCGGAAAGTTCACGGCAACTCGTGCTGGGGAGGTTTCTAGATAGTTCAGTGATTGAATATAGTTCCGCTCAGAAACCACCTGTTTGGGTTCTTCATTGCACCCTCCCTCCAAGAATGTGGAGGTTCACTGCTTGCTATAAGGAATCCCTCATGTTTTCAGCTGTGGAATTTCGGTTCCATCTCGTTACGTTCATGTTTTGGTCAGATCATTCCCTGAACAGGGCAATTATTGAGTGGTCCATCCCCTGTCATCCAGTCCCAGCTTCCGGCAGTCAGAGGCTCGGGACACCGAGAGCATGAGGCATCGTCCCTGACCATCTTGGCTAATAGCTACTGATGGACCTATCTGCCATGAACTTATCTAGTTCTTTTATAAACACTGTTATAGTTTTGGCCTTCACAACATCCCCTGGCAATGAGTTCCACAGCCTGTATGTGTTGTATGAAAAAGTACTTCCTTAGGTTTGTTTTAAAGCTGATGCCTATTAATTTCATTGGGTGACCCCTGGGTCTTGTGTTATGGAAAGGAGTACATAACACGTCCTTATTCACTTTCTCCTCACCTGGCCTGATTGTATAGACCTGTCATATCCTCTACACTTTGTCATCTCTTTTCTAAGCTAGCTGAATAGTCCCAGTGTTTTTAATCTCTCCTCATTGCGAAGCTGTTCCAGACCCCTCATCATTTTTGTGGCCATTCTCTATACCTTTTCCAATTCTAATATATTTTTTGAGATAGGGATGACCAGAACTGCATGCAGTACTCCAGGTGTGGGCGTACCATGGATTTATACTTTTTGTCTCATTATCTATCCCTTTCCTAACGGTCCCTAACATTCTGTTCGCTTTTTTGACTGCCACTGCACATTGAGTGGATTTTTTCAGAGAACTATCCATGGTGACTCCAAGATCCAAATACTTTGCATTTATCAACATTGAATTTCATCTCTTCAATTGTATTTAAATAGTCCTGAGCAGTGTTCTAAAGCACAAGCCCTTGAGGGGGCCCAATCAGTCTTTCAGGTCATGTTCTCACTTCTGTTGACTTTCCATGTGGAGGTCCATGTGATGCCCAAAACATCCATAGGATGAATCTCGGGCAACCGCCCCTGGGTCCGCACTTTGGGGGGCACCGCGCTTCATGGGGACGCGGGGTCCCGGGAAACCTGGAGGGTTAGTGGGGGGTCTGGCGCCTGCAGCAGCAAGTGACCCAGCCCCAGCTCACCCTGCTCCATTCCCTCCCCACCCCCATTCCACCCCTTCCCCCAAGTCTCCACCTGCCTCTTTCCGGCTTCCACCCCCTCCCCCAGCGATGTCGGGAGGACCGGAGCGGGGTGGGCTGGGGCCAGGTCACTCACTGCTGCCAGCACCGGGCCCCCTGCTGACCCCCTAGGCCACCCTGGACCCCACATCCTCCTGAAGTGCAGAGCCGCCCCCCCCAAAGCATGGGACCCAGGGCGGTTGCCCCGGTCTCTCCTATGGACGTTCTGGGTATCACTGGCAACCCCCCAGGCTGCCCTGGACCCCGTATTCCCCCTGAAGCATGGGGCCCCCCAAAGCGTGGTAAGCCCAAACATTGGTGGAGCCGAGCCAAGTTCCTAAATATTGATGGAGCATGGGCACCATGGGCCCATATAACTCACTGTCTATGCTAGCAAGGTGTCATGTACCCCGTATACACAGTAGGTTGCAGGGCTGCTACTAGTAGCCGGATTTGGACTGGCTACAGAGCTTCCATTATATCGAGATACACCAGAGATGTGTTTGCTATGAGATCCTTTAACGTACTGCAAACAATGGTTGTTGTGAGCTTAAGGTACCGTCTAGTGGCCAAACAGCACAATACAGTTTAACAGTCTATCACTCCTCCCCCTTTGAGTAAACATACATCTATCTGTTGGACTATGAATTTTTCAACATCTTGTGCATTTAGTCTTGAAAGAGTTGTCATTAACCAGGATCTCCGTCATAGCCTCAGGACTTTTAGAGTAATGACTTTTAGCACTCTGCTGTGTCTGTTTAGAACTTAAAAAGAAAAGGAGTACTTGTGGCACCTTAGAGACTAACCAATTTATTTGAGCATGAGCTTTCGTGAGCTACAGCTCACTTCATCACATCTGATGAAGTGAGCTGTAGCTCACGAAAGCTCATGCTCAAATAAATTGGTTAGTCTCTAAGGTGCCACAAGTACTCCTTTTCTTTTTGCGAATACAGACTAACACAGCTGTTCCTCTGAAACCTGTTTAGAACTTGTGCTTCTAAGTTAGTTTCAGGTTTTTTCAAGTTCCTCCTGCCTTTTTGTCTACTGTTCACAATGCTCTGCTTTCTGTATAGCTGTGGGCAGATTTAAGTCTGTCTTTAATTGTAGTTGCTGTGAGAAACTTTTGTCTGTTAACTCAATAAACAGCCTGTCTCTGATATTTTCATGTTCTGCAGTCCCAAAATCACAGTTTTCAGCCAACGCATGCAGGGTTCTTATAAAACACTCAACATCTCCCTCTGCTTCTTCATTTCTCTGGTGAAAACATGCTCTTTCAGAAACCACTTTTTGCTGACATCTAAAATATGCATCAAACGTTCTTTATGCATCTAACAAAGCAGAACCCTTTCACAATCATCTTTGTGACTGTCTTCAGTAAAGGTAAAAGATTTAAAAATACATTCTGCCTGCTTTCCCAAATAAATTAAAGAAGATATCTGAATATCGCCAGTTTTTAGGGGAGTTTAGTAGTAATGAAAAAGCCATAAATCCAGCATCTCTGTTCAGACCATTATGTTTAGTTGTGAATTTAAGCTCCGAGGCTCATCTTTTGAAAGTGGTGTGCAGGTTTCCTTTGAGGATGAGAATTGATTAGACACTAAAAATCAGGGTCTTAATAAAGACGCTGGATTTATGACTTATTACAACAATCTGTAACCCACTGACCCTCCTTTTTGTACTATGACTAAAGGGGTGTTAATGAGCAACTTCACCTCGAACGGTTACTTACAATATGTGCTAACTCCTTGTGCTAAACTGTCTGTTAGGTCTTTTATTTAGCTGTGACATTTTGAGTACTCGTCCCAGTCTGGAGGAAGAACTCGGTGTAGCTCCAAAGCTGGTCTCTCTCACCAAGAGAAGTTGGTCCAATAAAAGATATTAGCTCCCGCACCATGTCTCTCTAAATAGTTTTAAGGAATTTGAAGTTTATTTTGAATTGTTGTGTATCTACATTAGTTTACAATTTAAGCTTTATTTTTTTTATTACAAAGACAGTGAACTATGCAATGGTTATAGGTTTCCTGGTCCTCCAGGTTTACCAGAGGGGACCAGAAGGAGCTTAATAAATGTGGGAACTTCCTGGTTACGAGTTCTCTAGCTGCTGCTTTAAATTTGGCTCTTTGTGTCTATGTCCTCACACTCCACACAGAACATGGGGTCCTGTTTAGCGATAAACTTCATCTGCTTGCCCTTCTGCCCCAGCTGTCCATGCCTTAGGGTCTGTTTCTCTAGAGCCACATTGTCAGCTGGTTTGGGGTGACTGCTTGAAAGATCTACATAAAACTACCCTGAACAGGGAGCAAAGACAGACAGTTGATAGGACACTAAAGCAAAACTCCAAAAAAATAAAAGTTAGTGGAAGAATCCCCATAATTACAGCCGAGTGTTCCAGCTGGAAAGAACATTTTAAATAACTGTCCTTTCCTTAGTCATCAGGTAGATGACTGGGTACAAAATAAATATCTAATTTGACCCCAGGATCTTAATGCACCTGGTTCTTGCCTTTGATACAGAAACCACTGCAGGGCTTCAAAATTAAGGGATACTCATATGATCTGTCATGCCATTGCTCTGGGCTAAGTAACTGTGAGCCAGGAGCACAAAGATTCTTGTCTTTTCAAAGCTGTTGTATGTGTGAGATGCCCACTCAGGCAGCTAATTGGGGCATGGCTGAGGAGTCAGTTCCAGCCAAGTACAGTCATTAGAAAATTGTTCTTCTGTGTTGAAACTGGCACACATGGCCAGCTGCCACACGCCCCACGCCTCCTCTGCCACGATAGAGTCCTTTTATTTTAAAAGAGCGAATATAAGGTCTCATCGGCATTAGCAGCAAGATGTTCTCAGCATGTGGTCTGGGGACAGGGGAGAGACTCCAGGTCTCAGGATGAAAGCCATTGGGCTAATGCTGCTCCACTTCTCATTTACAAACTTGGGGCCTGTTCCTGCTTGCTCTGAATCTATCGTGAGCGTCCTCTTGACTTCCACAGGGGCAGATCAATTAATTATGATCCGGATTGTTCCCAATGTTTTGAAAACCAGGAATCACCATTAAAAATGAAGGAAACTTTTCAATTCCATTAAGCCCAAGGGAAACAACTCACCTGTTATTTACAGCCCCTGGCCCTGCCATTCTTCTGCATGCAAACCTGCCTTGACGCCAAAGGGCACAATGGACATGTAAGGTCAACAGGACCAGGGTATGTGAAAGTGCAGGTAGGGCCCTGTGACAGCCCTGTGACAACAGCACCAAATCCTGCGGCATCATTGGTTTATTCTGTTGTCACAAGCTACCCTTCATGCCCCCCTCCCCACGAGCTGAGGCTCAGAGCTGAGATACACAACGATGCAAAACTTGAAAGTGAGTATTCTTGAGAGATTATTTTTGAAGATGGGTTTTGCATTCTGCTCTCTGGGCAGCCCAGCTCAGAGCCTCTTTCCCCGTGTGAGCTGGGGAAGAGGGCAGCTGCCCATCTTCCTGGCCCCATGGCCCTTGGCTGCTGAACTGTTCTCAAGACTGCTCACCAGCCACATTTCTGGCATTCGTTGTTTCCTAGCTGCAAGCTGGGTGCCCACCTCTTCCCAACCCCTGCAGTCTGACTCCAAAGAACAGTGCAGGGAGCTCTCTCTCTTACATGGAAAGATGGAGACCACAGAGCAGGTGCAGGCAGAGCTCAACAGAGCAGGGAGACAGAAAACCAAATGCCAGGCATTTGGCTCCCACAAAATGACTAATTCCACTTGAAAAAGGCTGAATTCTGAGGCATCTTAGCAAAGAGGCATGTTTCTCAGTCACAGAACAGCGTCCATGGAGCCATGCTTGAGCTGAACGGGGCAGTTCAGACTCTCAGAAATGTTGTTTCAGGATCTCTGCAAATTCAGGCAGATATCGCTGCATCAGTTACACCCCGTTTATTTTCAATTATAGCGCTGCAGGCTGTCGCTGTCTCTGAACCTATCTCCTCACTGGAAGCTGAGGTTCTGCAGCATATGCTGCAGTGAGGGGCAAATACTGTGGCTGCAGAATGGTTTATTTATTAAATCCAGCAATTAAAGGGTTAATTCTCTCTGTTCTAGTTTGTGTGTTGAACAGGTTGGACGGTAAAGCAAAGCATCCAGGAGAGGGATCGCCAGGTTTGCAGATCATGGAACCACAGGTCAGGTGGACAGAATTACATGCAGGAGACATTGGAGCTGCTGGCGGTAGGTAGTTATGGTGGCCAAGTTTGGGTCAGGACATAGATCTGATGAATATACAGCATAGCCCATTCTGTGGCTGCCACTGCATCCTGCCATCCCTGAGACGGCATAGCGGAGAATTCAGCTTGCAGAAAAGGACTAGTTCCCAGAGGTTCCTTGCAGACACCGGCACATATTTGAGATGGCCAGATGCAATAGCCTGACCTTGTAGCAGCGTGCACGAAAGCATGTGGAAATCCGAGGAACTGGTTTGGTGCTCACAGGGTTCCATAAGGGGCAGCAGCTCTTGAGTGGCGTGTGAGGAATTCCAGGGTCACAGCGGTGAGGGAGGGTAAAACCTGATGGGCTGGATGTGGAACGTGAAGGCTCATGGGGAAATGGCGCAGTGGGGAAGACAAACGAGCAGCAGCTAAAGGCCAATATCTATAAAGACATTTAACCTTGATCCCCACAAGAGGGGCTCTGAGGCAGAGACCGAACTTGAGACAAGCCCAGGGAAGTCAGCAGCTGAACTCTTGAGACAAACCAGGCCTGAGAAGATTGCTACTCATGAAGAAGAGGAGCTGTGTGACCCTGCTCAGCGACGCCATGAGGAACCTACCCGAGCTCTGTGACCAGCCAGAGCAAACAGCCGGTTCTAATGCCTACCAGGAGGAAGGAGAAATGACGGGAACTGGCATATCCCTGGGGCCTACCCACTGTTTATAGCTCCGAGGGAGCAAGCGCCAGTGAAGGGCGGTTTGATATTAAGGATCATTTCATGGACTGATGAAACCTGAAGATGGGAACACCTTGGAGACCTTCCAGGTGTGCAGGGAGTGAAGGGAAGACTGATTCTATAGGACAGGAAATGGGGCAAGGAGGAGTATGGAGAGCACTGGAGCCCTTTGTAATGAGAGGAGTCTGTTGGGATTAGACAGCCTCTCAGGGTCAAAAAGGCAGGGCTTGTCAGGTGAGCTTCAAGCTAGGTACGAAATAGGGAGACGGGGCCCATTCAACTAGACAACCTGATGGGCACTCCCCACCCACAGGGGTGCTGCAGAACTGCTCAAGGTGCTTTTCCCAGTGTTCCCTCCTCCCAGCGTTCAGTGCTTTGCACTGGCTCAGCACTCCTGAGCATAGCTATGTGGGGAGACGAAGCTTTTCCTTTTTCTGATTCTGCCCCGCAGACACAGAGGCTACATTACCACCAGCTGCTTAGCTGCTGAGCTTGGAGCCCATTCAGGGCAGAGTAGATGTTGACAGCAGCCAATCTGCCTTGGAGCCCAGCCAGGACGCTCTGTTCTGCCAGCCATTACCTGGGATGAGCAGGCACAGAGGAGAAAACCTTCTCTGGCATCAAAAGGTTACGAGGCAGCAAGAGGATAAGCGCTGGGGAATGGTACGCAAACAAAGACAGAGGAAACACTCACTCCTTTATGCTCACATTTCAAAGGACACTTGTGCTCCAGGAGAGCTAACTGCAAACTGGGGAGGAATGACGGTTGTTCTGAGGAGGTGAAATACATGCTCTCTGGGGCTGGACGATTAAAAAAAAATCAAGGGATTGTTGCGGTTTGCTTTAACTTAATAACACCCCCTCCTGCCATCAGTAAAGCAATTCTCAACTTTGATACATTTACCCAGCACTGCACCTTCACATAGTGCTTCATACAGCTTGGTGGGTATTGTACCATTTACAGAGCAGGGTCTCCCCCAAGCCCCACCAAGCTGGGCCCCACTGTACAGGGTCATGCACAAACACCCAGTCAATGAGGATGAGCCAGGCCTGCCCAGACCGCACTGTAGCTTGATTGGACTTTTCTGGCCCTCAGTACTATGGTGACCATGGCACTGTGGAAGTACGTTCTCCAGGGTAGGTGACTGGAACTGCACACTGCACTGCACGGATCATTGCAGAATGGAATTATTTGTCCCTTATTATTTTGTACCCGTTTCTAGGATTCGATTCTCTTTTAAAGCTGTACCCAACTATCTTACATGCCCTTGCAGATCCAGGGGAGACTGCAGTGACTGTAACTTCAGTGGGAGTGTTCCCTGCATGAGGGTGGAGCAAGAACTGCAGGATTCCATCCAATGAAAGCAAGAATAAAGACCTAGGAGTGGAATCAAACTTTTATTCCCTCCATTAGTTGTATCTAACCAGGCCTAGAGCAGACAGCAACTCAGGATAGGGTGACCATATTTCCCTATGCTGAACATGGGATACCTGGTACAATTACTTGTATTAAAGTGAGTTCAATGGCAATCAATCAGAACTACACAGTACAAACATTCAAATTAACATCAAGTTGACTGAGCCCCTATTAAAAAGCAATATTGTGTAGTTGGATTCTTTTTATTTATCTTCTTATTTTTAAGGCTTTAGGGTTCACACAGAGAGGAGTGACACACACATACCCCTGCGTCCCCCGACACACATGGGGTGGGGGTGACACACACACACTCCCATACGCCTCACTCACATGGGGGGGGACCAACCTACCCTACCCTCCCTGCTGGCACTCTCTACTCTCCATGCCTGGCTAGGCTCCCGGGACAGACCCGTCTCTCCTGGAACCTGGCATCATGTTCCCAAGGCAACACATGGGCAGGGGGCATGCAGTGTCACGTGGCCCCCCAGATTTCTGCCAGGGTTCACACCAGAGTGTGGCCCGCAGCAGTCTTTCAGCACTGTGTGTTAGGGAAGGTACGGGAGCTGCTTCCAGCTGCAAGGGAGGAACGGGGGGAACGAATGACCTGGCCCTGTCACAGAACTCATCTCTTCCCTTCCTCCCACCCCGGCTGGAAGCAGCTTCTCCCTTCCTGCCCGCACAGTGTTGAAAGGCAGCAGCTAACACCTCCAGGCTGCTGTTAGCCACCGATATAATCTGTTCCCCAGCTACAGCACGGGCAGGAAGAGGTTAATCCCTAAGGCTGCATTGTGCACCAAGGTCCAGGTAACCTGACTGCAGGGGCTTCAGCGAACCTTACCAATGTGGTAGTTCAGCTGGGGAGGGTGCCTAGGGGCCGGAGCAGCCCCGTGCTCCCTGGGAGCAGGAGCCAGGGTGGGTGGGAAGAGGGTGCTAAGCCCCTGCCCTCAGGGCTGCGTGTAGCCTGCAGCCCCTGCCACTCCAGACCTCAGCTGAGGGGCGGAGAGGCTTCTCTGTTCCAGCACTGTGCGGGGCTTTGACACATGCAGGGTTCGGCTCCTCCTGGCCAGCACCAGCCCAGCCCGAGGCAGTAGGGGAAGGAAGGAGCCTGCTGGCCAGGAGCAGGATCCACCAGTACTAATGGGGTGGAGAAAGAAAATATGGGACAATTCTCCCTTTTTTAAGAAAAAGTTGGGACACCTCCAGGAGGGACTGTCTCTTTAAAAATGGGAGTTCTGGTCACCCTAGCTCAGGGAAACACGATGACAGGCACACAAGAATATTAGCAGGAGCTAGAGGAGCTGAAATTTTGCATAGAAAACCTGACTGATGAAATCAACCCCAGGAAGCCAGGGACCTGGCCACACCCCAGGGGAATGGGAAGCAGCAGTGCAGTGTTGGGTGTGTAAGTGGTGCTCTAGTGCCCTTTGGAATCTGTGTGCTAGTTGCAGGGGACTTCACCAGTAGAACTCCCTTGGTGTCTGCTTCCTTGGCTCCCGATGGTCTGTCTGTCAGTCTGCCATGGCCTGGCCCTCCAGCCAGATCACTTGCTCAGTCCCCTTCCGGGCGCTAACAACTAGTTCAACTATAATCCAAACGAATATCTAACTCCTCATTCTCCTGCCTCCCTCGGGCTCCATTAAAGTTTTCTGCTCCGTAGCCCCTAATCCTTGGAGCAGAGCTTCTCATTGGCTGCCAGCCAGCTTCTCCCAAGGGACTCTGTCCGCTTCCCCCACAGCTCTCCCTGTTCTTTTACAGGTCCTAACACTGGGCACCCTGCTGGAACCTAACCTGCTCCCTGTGGGCCTCTTCCAGCCTGACGTCACCAGGCTCTTCCCTTACTCCTCTGTCCTAGGTATCCTCCCTTAAGGAATACACAGCCCTCTCTGCTCCCCTGGGGTCAATTATTATAATGATCTCCATCACACTCAACTGGGCAAATTGCTGGCTGGTCACACTGAATAGTGAGGCTGATTTCTCTCCAGTACTGGCTGTTTCCAGGTATTTTAGGCTTTATCGTTCTTATTCCCGTATTCTTTCTGTCTCACTCAGGGGCATGCCATGTGTTCTGTTCCTTGTCTCTCCTCCTGGTCTCAGTGCCATTCGGAATAACTAAGCGACCTACTAAGCAAGGAGTGGTGGGCTTAGCTGGCAGTAGCAGCAGGTGCTGAGCCTTTGGCTGAACTGGACCCAGACTCCCACTGGGTGGGGGGAGCACTATAGCCACAAGTAGACCAAGAATAACTCAGCTGAGCACTAGAACTGGGAAAGACCGATCCCCCTGGGGTAACGCTGGTTGCTCCTGGGTGTTGGGAAGGAGGATCCCACAATCAAGTTTGCAGTGGGTCCCAAAGGATAAACATTGCCATTGGCAGAAAGTAGTTCCCTGGGCAAGTGTACAGTGCAGCTGCTGGGCTGGGAGGAAGTCAGTTTAGAAAGTCTTGGTCCTGGCACAATGGGACAAGTGCCAGGTACATGGGAGAATCAGATGCCCAGACGAAGAATTTCACAGGCAGCTTGCAACACATTCTCAAAAAGAGCTGGCATTCTTCCCCTTGGCAAAGCCTCCCCATGCCGTCCCCTTGCTTCCACCTGTGCAAATCTGATAGGAAAGGCAAACCTCGACTCAGCTGCCAGGGCTGGGGTATATTCTAGTGGCAGCAGCTGCTGCTTTTCCGTGCTTGGATCTTTTTGATTCTTTACCTTTATTCTGTTCTTCCCCACTGCCCGCTATCGGGCGGCACACAGATCTTGGGGAGGGAGGGAAGAGCTGAAGTGGCCTCACCAGGTAACAACCACTCTGAAAAAGAGAAAAAAATCAGTCCCTTGGCTGCTTGGGAAGGACATAACCAATGGTCTGTGAGGCAAAGACCCATTTGTGGCTCTATATAGTCTGTGTGATGTCAACAGGGCTTATGCTTTCCTCTTGGGCTTTGCTCAGATGTAACTCATCAGAGCAGGAATTTCTTTGAGGAGGATGACAAACATTGGCTTCGCATAGCCAACATTGAATCCAAGTTCTTAATTATTGCCACATCTAGACTGGCTGGTATGGACGACTCAGGCAATAATTTTAGATCCGCCCACAGAACACAGTCAGCTTTTCCCTCCATTTAGCACCATGCTGTAGTTCTCAGAGGACGTCAGGGGAAGCCTGTGACAAAAAGGGAGTCTCTCTCTCTCTCTCTCTCTGTCTCTCTCTTGCACTTTGGAAATACCGGTATGGCTTGCGCTGGCAGTCTGACCTCATGGTGGGATAATGGTTAATTTTTCTGTGCCCTGGCTGGGGTTTCCCAGGAATCTGATGGGTGTCATGGCTTGTTAGAGTGGGGATCCCAATGGAACTGACTGCATGTCCATGAGCCGCATTCTTCATGGTGCTGCATGCCGTCTGTTCCCACTACTTTCAATGGACTCTCAGCACCTCACAGACTGCCCCTGTGCTCCTCAGTTCTAGGACTAGAAATGATACCATAAGGGGAAGGGACCAAGAGAAAATGGTATGGGGAAGATCCTGAGCTGGTGTGGATTGTCATTGCCACAGACCCATTGATGTCAATGGAGCTATCTACAGACCTGGGGGTCTGCCCCAATGTGGCCTTAAAAATTAGTGTCACATAATCTGGGTCCACAAACACCAAATGCCTCACTCCTCATAGAGGCACCTTAGAGACTAACAAATATATTTTTGCATAAACTTTCGTGGGCTAGAATCCACTTCATCAGATGCATGGAGTGGAAAATACAGGAGCAGGTATAAATACATGAAAAGATGGGTGTTGCCTCTTTAGACTGACTTCACACTTGGTAAGGCAATTCCCATCTTTTCATGTATTTATACCTGCTCCTGTATTTTCCACTCCATGCATCTGATGAAGTGGATTCTAGCCCATGAAAGTTTATGCCCAAATAAATTTGTTAGTCTCTAAGTTACCACAAGGACTTCTCGTTGTGTTTGCTGATACAGACTAACATGGTTACCATTCTGAACCTCCACTCCAGTGCAGAGTCATTGTTTTGTGGGTGCCCTACATGTACATTTCCAGCCTGTGAAATGTTTGAATTACTTGTAAATCTAAACTTAGCCTTGAATTTTATGGGTTTGTAATGTGTGGGTTGGGGACAATGACAGCCCCCTTGTAATGTATTGTACCCTAAATCATCAATTAGTAGTGTCAGCCCAAACCAGCTTAACATCTGGTTTGGCTGAAAACGTACCATTGATGCATTAAAACTTTCTCGAAGTTAAAAATAATTATGACCAACTGAAATTGTGAGGAAAAATGTAAAGAGATGTGTAAACAAAAATTGGGTGTTGTCCAAGCACTTGTTATACACTGCCCCAAAACCTGCAAATTCTCAGTTGCAAAAAGGCTACTTCACTCAAAGTTTTTCTTTTTGTTTTTAAAATCTTGATTAAAGCAAGGACATGAAAGTAGCAATAAAAAAAGGAAAACCAGAAAGCATTATATAACAAATGGAAGGAAGAAGAAGAGGGCAATGAATAGAAATCAGAAGTTTGAAATGCAGGTAATTGATGAGAGAACCTAAAGGTAACAACAAAATATCTATGGACAATAGGGTCAAGGACAACAATTTTTTTTTAAAAAAAATATATCAAAGAACTAAAGGAATCCCAGTAGTAGTATAGATCCAATAGGGTTAGGGTTACCTGTTTTAGGCAGGGACTTTTTGATCTGTGTTTTTGCAGTGCCCAGCACGATGGGGTCCTAGTCCATGATGGGGCTGCTTGGTACTACTGCAATACAATAAGTGCACGTGACACACAGATGTAACATCTGCCAGGGCCAGTTCTAGGGCATTTAAAGTGTGACTGGGTGCGGGGTGGTACAGGTTAATGGTGATGAGCAAATCTGCACACGGTATGCTTGCCCTCCTCATGGAGGCAAAGCTTCCCAGCTTCCATGTGAACTTGTGGGGGGGAACACACAGATTAACCGGTAGCTAGGGAACTTTGGACTCACAGGCAGGATCAGAAGAACAGCTGGCACAGCAGACTCACTGCGGACACCGCACATGTGGCAGCGACTTCTAGAACATCTCACTCAGCATTTCCTCAACAGCTGTGATTTGCTGACTCAGAATTCCAGGCTACCTCAGAAGACATCTCAGCCAGATCACTTCGACACCAGTTGACTAACCCTCTTCTGCTGCTGCATCTCCCTCTGTCCGTGACATCGAGCCATTGCTGTGAAGATGATTGTGACGCTCTAAATGAGACTATGATTGTGGCTGGAGAGTGAGAAGGGGTGGTGGTGGCAGGGCCTGATAAGGAACAGAGAGCCTTTTGTCATCCAACAAAATCTAGCCCTAAAAGGGGGAAAGGGAAGAAAGAGACCCAGAAAATAGAGCAGCAGAAATAGTCTCGGAAGAGAAGGGCTTTTCAGTGTTTTTTAGGAGGCATCAGCGGCCCTTTTAAGTGAAGCTTCCCGATAAGAGACTTTAAAGGTCACCTCTTTGTGAGGAAAGACACCGAGAGAAAGCAGAGGGGGAGATCGTCTGTCCAAACTGCCTTTTTTATGAAGCTCAGCGTATATTTTTCAACTGTAAATGAGTCTCTGCAGAGATAGGGCAGACACTGGCGCTTTCGGCCTCTGTGTTTTGTCTGCAGTGAGTGTGTTTGTTAGCAATCTCTTGATTTGACAATGCAGATGCCGCAAAGAGGAGAGAGGTAAGAAACATTTTTCCAGAGGCATCTGTGACCTAGATGCATGTGAATGAGCTCTCTCCCCCATTGTGTTGAGGGTCTTGGAGCCATCAGCTCTGTCACGGCATATTCAGATGCCAGAAAATGAAGGTCAGAGGCTGGTTTGGATTCAGTGACCAAATCAGCGAGCAACAGTCACGGATGTTAACTTACTTCCAGCAGGACAACAACACTGAAGAAAGACTCAGGCAGCAAAGGTGAAATTGATGAGGAATGGATTTGTATTCGAAAACAGACATGTTTTAGAACAATTGTATCTTGGCTGCTGGTGAAGACTCTGGGCAAAAGATGCTTGGAGTCCTAACAGGGAGTTCATATTATTGATTTCCTTAGTTAGTGGGTGGAAGAAATGTTCAGCGAAGGATGTTTCTTCCCTCCCAAAACAATCAGTACGCATCCTCTTTGCTCCACAATTTTGCTTAATAAAGCTGCTATTCGTTCAGAGAGCGTGTATGGTGGGGGTTAAAACACAGGGACCAGGAAAATCTAACAATGAAAAGGAATTTAAAGTCCGCTCCGCTCTTTCTCCTCCAGTGCAGCCCTGGATTTGCATCTCAGCACAAGGGATTCTCTGGGTGCTTGAAGCTGTCGTGTGCCTCAGTGATGCTGGAGGTTTACAGTCCTAACACCAAGAGATGACGCAGTACTGATGGAGACGTTATCTGCACATGTCTAGCATCATCTCACCTGCCTTGATCATTCTCAGTCATGGTCAAACATAGCAACATTTCCTAGTGCAGATCAGGCTGATAGGTATTCTGTATTTGGAGGTGATTTGCTCAAGTTTCCCTAGCAGCTATAGGTAGCTACATTTCTGGTCTACACTAGAAAGTTTTACTGGAAAAACTTCCCTTCTGTCAGCACAGCTGTATGTGCATCCACTCAAAACTGAGTCCTGCTTAAAAAAAACCCGTAAATTTTTGTAAGCAAATTTAAACCAGTTACCCAAGAAAAACAAGTAATCTGCTGGCATAGTTCTACTGGCAATATGCTTCTGTGCAGGAAGAAGGATCTGTACTGGTACAGCCAAGATTGGGGGTTCATGGTGGATAATTGGCTGGACATGAGCTCCCAGTATGACACTGCCACCAAAAGAGCAAATGCTACCCTGGGATGAACAAATGGGAATCTCAAGTAGGAGTAGAGAGGTTATTTTACCTCCGAGTGTGACCACTGCTGGAATCCTGTGTCCAGTTCTGGTGCCCACAATTCAAGAATGATGTTGATAAATAGCAGAGGGGTCAGAGAACAGTCACAAAATGATTAAAGGATTAGAAAACCTGCCTTCTAGTGATTGAACAGCTTGAGTCTATTTAACTTAATATACTGATTACAAACTGTAAGTACTTTGTCACACAGTGTGTCACTCACCACTGGACAGGCGCCTCCTCCAGGTCGCTCTGGGGATTAGCTCGATGTTGATGCCCCTGTCTACAGTCTGCACAATGTCAGTCCTTCCCTGCAGTCCCCTCTCAGCATCAGGAACTTCAGTGTCCTCTTCGTGGCTTGGCCCACCAGCTGTGTCACTGTCCGTGTTCCCCCCTTCCACGGGGGAGGTTTAGCTCCTCGGTAGTCCAGGCATTTCCCCCGTGGCGACTGCAGTCAGTAGTCCTGCCACTTCCCCAGTGGTGAGTGGGGGGGACCCAGGCCCACCCACTACTCTGGATCCCAACCCAGGGACCTTGTGGATTGCAGACTTCTGCTGCACCTCAGATTCTTCTCACTGCTGCTATGTCTCCCTGGGCCACTTCCCTATGGCTCTCGCACCTTCTTTGTCTTTCCTCAGGGCCTGCAACTTCCCCTTCTTTGGCAGTGTGAGGTGGACCCCCCATCACAATGGGGAACTAATATTTAATAATGAGTTTTTCAATATAACAGAGAAACATATAACATGATACAATGGCTGAAAGTTGAAGCTAGACAAATTCACACTGGAAATAAGGTGTACAATTTTGATAGTGAGTGTAATTTATAGAATGGGAACAATTTACCAGTTACCATTACTGTCACTACCTAAATCTAGATTGGATGTTTTTGTAACCAACCTGCTCTAGGTATTATTTTAGGGCAGTTCTCTGTCCTGTTTTATACAAGAGGTCAGACTAGATACTCACAATTGTCCTTTTTGGCCTTGGAATCTATTAATCAATCCTCTAGCAAAAAGCCAAATATTTTGAATTCTGTCTCCAAGGGGCCTTCAGGCCCAGGCACCCAGGTGTTGGTCACACCTGTATCTATGGGGCTCTGCAAAGAGCAGACAATCTTTCCCCTCACCTAGTTAACCATGCATCACTTAGGGGAAATTGAGGCACACACCATACTCATACAAAATATTATGAAAAATCCCAACTCCGCCACCAAGAGACAATGAAGATGATTAAATGCGGAAGCTGTGGAGTGTACATTATTCTGGAGTGGGTACCCAAAAAGAGTTTTGTTTGTATGAAGTGCCACCTGATAGAGCTGATGGAAGAGAAGATCCAAGGCTTGCACATGCAGATGGAAACAATGGTTGACGTCGGAGGCAATGCATGGGGAGGAACGTGGGGCCAACTTCCTTCCCAGATTTCTGCTTGGCCTCTCTGGGGGAAGGGAGAGGGGTTCAGTTCTTCTCCCACTATGCCTGCCCCCAGCATGCTTGGCCCCTGTCCCTGTCAGCCAGGCCCGGGCAGGGAGCAGAAGTTGTGGAACCAGCCACTTCACACGCCGTGTTCAGTGGCTGCCTGAGAGAGAGTCTGACAGGGGAGGTGGCAGCAGGCTACTCCCTGCCTGGGCCCAGCTGCCAGGGAGAGCGGCTGATCATGTTGCGGGAGGAGGCACAGTCTGAGAAGGAGAGAGCTCCTTCTTCCAGCAGGTAACTCTGGTGGGGCGGGGAGAACATGGCAGGCAGGGTTGCTGGGCAGAGGAGACATGTGTCCCCCCCCACCCAGTATGGGGAGGCAAAAGTCATCTATGGTTGAGTTTCAAGGGGGATTTGAGCAGATGATGGAGGGAAGGCTGAAGGGAAAAGTCAAGACTTGCAGATACAAGCTGAACTGCAGAACTGTGAAGGGAGACTGCTGGGTGAGGAAAGTGGCCAGTGGAATCATGTGACTACAGGAACCAGGCAGAGGAAAAGACGGGCTAGTAAAGGAAAAACAGAGCTCAGGAACAGGTTTGCTGAATTGAAGAATGAAGCAGGGGCACAACAGCCACTAACAGAAAGTGGGAGGAAAATTGCAAGTGAGAACAAAAGACAAGAGGAGTTGCAGCCTGAAAGAAAAGGAGGAAGGCTGGAGAATTGCATCATCACCAGGAAGAGGCAGGTCTATGTGAATGGGGACTCCCTACTAAGAACAGCATACAGGCCTGTCAGCAGGGCTGATCCAGAGAACAGAGAGGTGTGTTTTCTATCAGAAGTGAAGATACAGGATGTGGACATGAGACTGAAGAGAGTGCTAATGGGAGCAAGAAAGAATCCACTGATTGTCTTTCACATGGGAACAAATGACACAGCTAGATTCTCACTGGAATACATCCAGGAAGACTATGCCAGGCTGGGGAAGATGCTTAAGGAAATGGAGGCTCAGGTGATCTTCTGTGGGATTCTACCTGTCCCTGGAGGAGGAGAACGAAGGCAAGACAAGATTATGATAATCAACAGATGGCTCAGGCAGTGGTGCTATAAGGAGGGCTTTGGGATGTTTGACCACTGGGAGGCATTCCCGGACAAATGACTGTTCTCATGGGATGGACTTCACCTGAATAGGGAGGGAAATAGACTTCTGGGATGGAGGTTGGCACATCTGATTAAAAGAGCTTTAAACTAGGAACTTGGGAGATGCTCATGTAATCTCCATGTCTGATTTTAACAGTGGGAGGAAGATCAAGTAAGAGAAGATACGGCAATGGAGAAAGGAACAGCAGTGGGTGGGAGAATGGACATCAAGAGGAAAGATAGTGCTGATACCAATGAAGCTAACAGTCAGGTAGGCAATACTGTCTGAAGAATGACTGTACCCAAATGGGTGAGGAATGTGAGCGAAGTCAAGCAGCAACAACTAAGATGTCTGCACACAAGTGCAAGGAGACTGGGTAACAAAATAGAGGAATTAGAACTACTGGTGCAGGAAGTGAAACCAGATATTAGAGGGGTAACAGAAACATGGTGGAATAGTAGTCATGGCTGTAGCACAGGTACTGAAGGGTATGTGCTGTTCAGGAAAAACTGAATAAAAGTCAAGGTGGTGGAGAAGCTCTGTATATTAATGAGGAGATAGACTGTATAGAAATTAGAAATGAAGGAATTGATAAAACAGAGTCTGTTTGGGCCAAAATCACTTTGGAGAAGAAAGCTACTAGAGGTTCCCCTGGGATATGCTTGGGGTGTGCTACAGACCCCCAGGATCTGATCTGGATCTGGATAGAGACCTCTTTAATGTTTTTAATGAAATAAATACTACTGGGAATTGTGTGATTATGGGAGACTTTAATTTCCCAGATATAGATTGGAGGACAAGTGCTATTAATAATGGTAGGGCCCAGATATCCCTGGATGTGATAACTGACAGATTTCTTCACCAAATAGTCACTGAATCAACAAGAGGAGATGCCATTTTAGATTTGGTATTGGTGAGTAGTGAGGACCTCACAGAAGAACTGGGGGCAACCTTGGTTCAAGTGATCATGAGCTAATTCAGTTTAAACTAAATAGAAGGCTAAACAAAACTACAGCTGCAACTAGGGGCCTTGATTTTAATAAATTAAGAGAATTCTTAGGGAATTGGACTGGACAGAAGAACTCAAGGATCTGAATGTGGAGGAGGCTTGGAATTACTTTAAGTCAAAGTTGCAGAAGCAAGCTGAAGCCTGCATCCCAAGCAAGAAGAAAAAAATCATAGGGAAGGGTTGCAGACCAAGCTGGTTGAACAAGCATCTTAAACAGAAAGAAAAGGAGTACTTGTGGCACCTTAGAGACTAACCAATTTATTTGAGCATGAGCTTTCGTGAGCTACAGCTCACTTCATCAGATGAAGTGAGCTGTAGCTCACGAAAGCTCATGCTCAAATAAATTGGTTAGTCTCTAAGGTGCCACAAGTACTCCTTTTCTTTTTGCGAATACAGAGTAACACGGCTGTTCCTCTGAAACCTGTCATCTTAAACAGGTGATTAAGAGAAAGCATAAAGCCTACAAGGAATGGAAGATGGGATGGATCAGCAAGGAAAGATACCACTTGGAAGTGAGAAAGTTTTTGTAAAGAGAAATCATGCCTCACCAATCTATTAGAATCCTTTGAGGGGCTCAACAAGTATGTGGACAAGGGGGATACACTGGATATAGTGTACTAAGATTTTCAGAAAGCATTTGACAAAGTCCCTCACCAAAGGTTCTTAAGGAAAGTAAGCTATCATTGGATAAGAGGGAAGGTCCTCTCATGGATCAGTAACTGGCTAAAAGACAGGAAACAAAGGGTAGGAATAGATGGTCAGTTTTCAGAATGGAGACAGGTAAATAGTGGGGTCCCCCAGGAGTCTGTACTGGGACAAGTACTTTTCAACATATTCATAAATCATCTGGAAAAAGGGGTAAAACTAAAGTGGCAAAATTTTTAGATAATATAAAAATACTCAAGATAGTTAAGGCCAAAGCGGACTGCGAATAGTTACAAAGGGATCTCACAAAACTGGGTGACTGGGCAGCAAGAAGGCAGATGAAAATCAATGTTGATAAGTGCAAAGTAATGCACATTGGAAAACATAATCCTAACTGTACATATACATTGATGGGGTCTAAATTAGCTGTTATCACTCAAGAAAGGGATCTTGGAGTCCTTGTGGATAGTTCTCTAACATCCACTCAATGTGCAGCGGCAGTCAAAAAAGTGAACAGAATTTTGGGAATCATTAAGAAAGGGGTAGATAAGATAGCAAATATCATAATTGCCTCTAGAAAAATCCACGGTACACCCACATCTTGAATACTGGGTGCAGATCTGGTTGCCCCATCTCAAAAAAGATAAATTGGAATTGGAATAGATTCAGAAAAGGGCAACAAAAATGATTAGGGGTATGGAACGGCTGCCATATGAGGAGAGGTTACTAAAACTCAGACTTTTCGGCTTAGAAAAGGGATGACTAAGGGTCATTATAGAGGTGTATAAAATTATGGCTCGTAACACAAGAACTAGGGGGTCACCAAATGAAATTAATAGGCAGCAGGTTTAAAACAAACAGAAGGAAGTATTTCTTCACACAACACACAGTCAACCTGTGGAACTCCTTGCCAGAAGATGTTGTGAAGGCCAAGACTATAACAGGGTTCAAAAAAGAACTAGATAAATTCATGGAGGACAGGTCCATCATGTGCAAGCAATGCCCCTCTGCCATGTACATTGGTCAAACTGGACATTCTATACGTAAAAGAATAAATGGACACAAATCAGATATCAAGAATTATAACATTCATAAACCAGTCGCAGAATACTTCAATCTCTTTGGTCACGTGATTACAGACAAGAAAGTTGTGATATTACAACAGAAAAACTTCAAAACCAGACTCCAGCGAGAGACAGCTGAATTGGAATTCATTTGCAAATTGGATACAATTAACTTAGGCTTGAATAGAGACTGGGAGTGGTTAAGTCATTATGCAAGGTAACCTATTTCCCCTTGTTTCCCCCCTCCCCCCACTGTTCCTCAGACCTTCTTGTTAAACCCTGGATTTGTGCTGGAAATGGCCCATCTTGATTATCATACACATTGTAAGGAGAGTGATCACTTTAGATAAGCTATTACCAGCAGGAGAGTGGGGTGGGGGGAGAGAAAACCTTTTGAAGTGATAAACACCCATTTTTTCATGATCTGTGTGTATAAAACATCCTCACTGCATTTGCCACTTTATGCATCCGATGAAGTGAGCTATAGCTCACGAAAGCTTATGCTGAAATAAATTAGTTAGTCTCTAAAGTTCCACAAGTCCTCCTTTTCTTTTTGCGAATACAGACTAACACGGCTGCTACTCTGAAACAGGTCCATCAACGGTTATTAGCCAGGATGGACAGGAAGGGTGTCCCTAGCCTCTGTTTGCCAGAAACAGGGAATGGGGGACAGGGGATGGATCACTTGATTATTACCTGTTCTGTTCATTCCTTCTGAAGCACCTGGCATTGGCCACTGTCAGAAAACAGGATCCTGGGCTAGATGGACCTTTGATCTGACCCAGTATGGCCGTTCTTATGTTAAAATACAACACGGTTTTACAAAAGGTAGTTTGTGCCAGACCAACCTGATCGCCTTCTTAGAGAAGATAACTGATTTTTTTTAGACAAAGGAAATGCATTAGCTCTAATGTGCCTGGATTTCAGTAAGGCAATTGATAGAGTTCCACATGGAAAATTATCATACTGAAAAGTGAACGCTCAGGCTGGAGGGAGGTTACTAGTGGAGTTCCTCAGGTCTTGGGACCAATTTTGTTTAACATTTTTATTAATGACATTGGCATAAAAAGTTGGAGTGTGCTAATAAAATTTGTAGATGACACAAAGTTGGAGGTATTGCCCATATAGTGGAGGACCGGAATCTCATACAAGAATATCTGGATGACCTTGAAAATTGGAGTAATAGAAAAGTGATTAAATTTAATAGTGAGAAATGCAATCAGGGCCTAACAGCAAGAATTCTTGCTATAAACTGGGGCCATATCAGTTAGATGTAATCAGTTAGATGTAATGTTTGGTTGATCACAGGATGACGAAGAACCTCCCAATGTGATACAGCCATGAAAAAAGGCTAATGCAGTCCTAGCATGCATCAGACCCGGTATTTCCAGTAGAGAAAAGGAAGAGTTAATACCATAATATAAGGCACTGGTGAGACCTCATCTGGAATATGGTGTACAATTCTGATGACCTATGTTTAAGGAAGATGAATTCAAACTGGAACAGGTGCAGTGAGGGCCTACTAGGATCATCAGAAGAATGGAAAACCTCCCTTATAAGACGAGACTCGAGGAGCTTGGCTTGTTTAGCCTAACCAAAGGCTGAGGGGAGACATCGCTCTCTATCAATACATCAGAGGGATAAATAGTAGGGAAGGAGAGGAGTTATTTAAGTTAAGGGCCAATGTGGACACAAGAACAAATGCATATAGACTGGCGATCAACAAGTTTAGGCTTGAAATTAGATGAAGGTTTTTAACCATCAGAGGAATGAAGTTCTGGAACAGCCTTCCAAGGGGAGTAGCACAAGGAAAAACTGGCTTCAAGACTGAGCTTATGGAGGGGATGGTCTAATGAGACTGCTTACAATGGCATGTAACCCATCTGCAACTGCTAGCAGCAAACATCCCCAAAGGCCAGAAGGGAACACAAGAGAGGGAGGGCTGTGAGTTACTACAGAGAATTCTTTCTCTGGTGTTTGGTTTTTCCTTTCCCACATGCTCAGGGTCTAACTAATTGCCATATTTGGGGTCATTAAGGAATTTTTCCCCAGTTCAGACTGGCAGAGACCCTGAGGTTTTTAGCCTTCCTCTGTGGCATGGGGCACGAGTCACTTGCTGGTTTAAATTAGTGTAAATGGTGGATTCTCTGTAATGAAGTCTTTAAACTATTATTTGAGGACTTCAGTAACACAACCAGAGGCTAGGGGTCTATTACAGGAGTGGGTGGGTGAGGTTCTGTGGCATGCAATGTGTAGGAGGTCAGGCTAGAATACCATGATTGTTCCTTCTGGCCTTAAAGTCTGAGCGTCTATTAGTAACGTTTAAAGCCTTTCTCCTTTTGAAGGAAAAATATCAGTCTCAGATTTTCAGAATAACCTTTCTTTGATGAAAAGAGTTAATTTTATTCTCAGACCTGATGCGTACAGGGTATCTATTTATCCTGCTCTTAACAAACAGACAGACCAGATGGAGGAGACAGAGGGTAGAAAAAATGGGTGACATCTGGCTTTGGTTAATGTTTTTGGAACATTGGACCGCTGGTTAGTTACCAGTGAATGCTCTTGTCTGGGAGTTAATCACACCACCTGCTGCTTGGATCCTGGTTTATGGTCTAGACAGGGACTTCATCTGATTGGATCTTTTCTTATGAGACAAGGCAGGCTTGGATGAGTACAGCATAGTTGTCTTCAGGATTTGATGAAAAGCTGGGAGAGAGGGTAGAAGGAAAGAAAGCGGGGGGGAGGAGGGGGAGGAAGAAAATACAAAAAGAGAAGGAAAAAACAACACAGGATCTTTATGTGCCACTGCTGTGCTGGCAATTAGGCAGCCCCGCTGATGGGCTGAGGACTGGTTGTCATGATAACGTGTTGACTTTCAGCACTCACAGGTGAAAACAAAGTTGCTTAAACAAAATTCAGGCCAGCTGGCCTTCCTTTCAGGAAGAAAGTCCTTTCAAACAATCAAGATAGAAGAAGATGATTAGTGTTTGAGGAGATCTCAGGAGGTCATCTAGTCCAACCCCAACTAAATCATCCTTGCCAGGGCTCTGTCAAGCCGGACCTTAAAAACCTGTAAGGATGGAGATTCCACCAAACCTCCTAAGCTTACTTTACCAGCTTAGGTTAAAACTTCCCCAAAGTACAAACTATTTTACCCTTTGCCCTTGGACTTTTAATAGAAGAATTTTAATAGAAGAAACAGTAAAAAAGAAGTAACAATAAAAAGAATCACCTCTGTAAAATCAGGATAGTAAATACCTTTCAGGGTAATTAGATTCAAAACATAGAGAATCCCTCTAGGTAAAAAGTTAAATTACAAAAAGACACACAGACAGGAATATCCATTCTATTCAGCACAGCTTAATTTCTCAGCCATTTAAAGAAATCATAATCTAACGCATATCTAGCTAGATTACTTACTAAATTCTAAGACTCCATTCCTGTTCTGTCCCCGGCAAAAGCAGCATACAGACAGATCCTTTGTTTTTCCCTCCCCGCCAGCTTTTGAAAGTATCTTGTCTCCTCATTGGTCATTTTGGTCAGGTGCCAGCGAGGTTACCTTTAGCTTCTTAACCCTTTACAGGTGAGAGGATTTTTCCTCTGGCCAGGAGGGATTTTAAAGGGGTTTACCCTTCCCTTTATATTTATGACAGATGGAGATTCCACCACCTCCCTAGGTAACCCATTCCAGTGCTTCACCACTATCCTAGTGAAATAGTTTTTCCTAATATCCAACCTAGGCCTTCCCTACTACAACTTGAGACCATTGCTCCTTGTTCTGTCATCTGCCACCATTGAGAAAGGCCTAACTCTACAGGCTGGGGACCAACTGGCTAAGCAGCATTTTGAGCTGTATAAGTAGGAGCATTGCCAGCAGATCGAGGGAAGTGATTATTCCTCTCTATGCGACACTGGTGAGGTCACACCTGGAGTATTGCATCCAGTTTTGGTCCCCCCCACCACAGAAGGGATGTGGACAAATTGGAGAGCATCCAGTGGAGGCCAACAAAAAAGATTAGGCGGCTGGAGCACATGACTTACTAGGAGAGGCTGAGGGAACTGGGCTTATTTAGTCTGCAGAAGAGAAGAATGAGCGGGGATTTGATAGCAGCCTTCAATTACCTGAAGGGAGGTTCCAAAGAGGATGGATCTAGACTGTTCTCAGTGGTGGAAGATGACAGAACAAGGAGCAATGGTCTCAAGTTGCAGTGTGGGAGGTCTGGGTTGGATATTAGGAAACTCTATTTCATTAGGAGGGTGGTGAAGCACTGGAATGGGTTACCTAGGGAGGTGAGGGAATCTCCATCCTTAGAGGTTTTTTCAGGCCCAGCTTGACAAAGCCTTGGCTGGGATGATTTAGTTGGGGATTGGTCCTGCTTTGAGCAGGGGGTTGGACTAAATGACCTCCTGAGGTCTCTTCCAACTTTAATATTCTATGATTTTTCTAGGGACTGAGGTGAGCAGAGATGAACGGCAGTGTGGCAGCTCAGGGCTGAACTGGGATGTCAGGTGGACAGACGATGAGGGACAACTGAACTGACCTTGATTTTTTAGAGTCTCTCTTTGAGGAACCCAAAAAAGGAAAAGCGGCCATCCCAGTTCATCTCCCTCGTTATTTTATCCACCAGTTAGCCCTAATATCCATCACACCAGATTTGGTCTTTTAACTTCTGGTTCCACATGTTCTGTTTTTACTAAGCATAATTTCAAAAGTCCTTGGATTATATCAGTGTGACCTTTTTGGTTTAGACTAATCCAGTTTCTTTTTTTTTTTTTTTTTTTTGCACTTGTTACAATATTCGTATTCTACACAAAATTGACCTATTTTTCATGGTTATTGTAACATCCTATGAACTTTCACATACATTTTAGCTCACAAGAGGGGCACACCTTGCAGGCCTAATAGGTACAACAGAGCCAATCAAGTTAACCTCAGGCTGGATTAAATCTCACTCTGTGGTGGATGCACGACAGGACAACCCAGGGAATTGCTGCATGGATTTGGCACAAAGTGAGGATGTGTAGTGTTAGTATATGGGTCTGTTTGTTAGCCTGGGATAGAATTTTGGGCTTGACTTTCGATACTCCTATCTTATATTAATATGTGTAAACATAGGACAAAGACTCTGATGTTGCTTCTGTCTAGTCAGCTGGATTTGTTAGTACAATGGAAACAGACAAGAGTGGTGAAAGTGTTACTGGAGAGCACTTTAAGATTGCCTCAATCTCAAGGCAAAGTCAAGCAACCAGTTGGGAGGGGCAAAGGGGGGCGTCAGGGGAAGGTATAAAACACAAAAAGACCAAAGAAAGGCCCATCCCTGACCGCAGCACAACCTCACTCCTCATCCCTCCCATGAGGTACAAAAGGGGTGGGACTGTTGGTATGCATTGCAGGTATATTTGGGCCTGCTAAGGAGGAGGGAGGAATGGGACACAGGCAAAGCTCTGCAGCATCAGAGCTGGGAGGGGAACACTGCAAAACAGACCCTGCTGGCGTAGA
This sequence comes from Caretta caretta, assembly GCF_965140235.1. Taxonomy (NCBI): domain Eukaryota; kingdom Metazoa; phylum Chordata; order Testudines; family Cheloniidae; genus Caretta; species Caretta caretta. The sequence goes on along the minus strand of NC_134230.1, from coordinate 4,000,748 downwards.
GCTCTGGATATGCTTGCTTGGAACTAACCCCAATCAACATCGAATTGCCTGCACTTCGGACTTCTGCTTTCTGTCTGTGTGACAAGAACCAGGGGAGAGGGTAAAGGGAAATTCCTCTAACATATGGGAGGGAAGAAGAAGGGATAAAAATGGAAAATTGAAATAGTCAGAAGCACAATTCAATGTGTGTTTATTAACGTTCTGAAACTGTAGAAGGCAGAAGGATAAAGCATATCTGTCCTGAACCCCACAGTAATGGGTTATAATTCTTTGGTGGGGCAGCAGAAAGCACAGGTTGATCCAGAGGAGTTGGAGGAACTCAGAAGGCGTGGATGCAGCCACGGGTGGAAATGGCCAGTGATAATAGTTGAAAACAAATGTCTCAATTAAAGACGGTGCCCAGCCTTGTACTTTCACTCTCTGTGGCCAGGAATTTCTGGGTGTCAAGACATCATGCATCAGCAGCCTGTCATAGGAGTTGCTGATTGACCAAACACAGACTGAAGCATTTTGCAGACACTTTATAATCTATAGCACTGATCCTGGAGAACAGGTGGCATAGTGAGATAGTGAATAAGGCTGCCACTTTGGAGAGCTAGGTTTAATCCTAACAACGAGTTTAGTGCTCACATCCCTGTCCCTATTCGTCACATCACAACCCTATCATATTATGGCGCAACAGAACAGTAGGGCTCAAAAACCAGGCTTGGAACACACAGAGGTTCTGCAGGTCAAGACTGAGGTGCATCAGTAGAGCTGGTGGGGAGCCCAGGTCTGGAATACATGAAATGTGCTGTAATAATTGTGCTGTAATAATTGGGCCTACATTTACCCTAACTGTGAGTTCAGCTGTAGGAAGTAAGGGAAAGTTTACAGGATGTCCCAATAACCTGGAGTAATAAATGTTGATGAGAAAAGGCATGAAAGGGAGACAGAAAAACTGAATTTGTCCAAACAAAAAGGCCTCCTGGTAGAACTCAAGGACTGTGTTAAGGTCATGCCTGGTAAACAAGAGAAATTGAGGACTGAAAATTAAACAAAAATTGGTATGTCAGAAATTAAGCTTAATTGGTGGTCAAAATAATGAGGGGTTAGGCTATTGCACCCATCATTCCCTGATGGGGTCCTTGAAAGGAGACTTTGCGGAGAACAATTAGCTACTGGAGAGAGCTTCACCCCCATGGCTGCTACCCCCTCCATCTCCTGGGACCCCGGACCTTCTTCATCCGAATTCGAGAGCTGTCCTGACCAAACTGGGCTGGAGACAGGGAGCCTGATGACATTACCAGCCTGATGACATCATCAGCAGAATCCCAACCAGCACCTGGGATGTGAGACTTTGTCTCCTCGCACCCCAATGCGTCCTTTTCCTTCCCTCCCTTATTTCTTCTCTTTTCTAGCCCTCTTCTTTGGCCTCTGTCTGACAAGAGCCTGGCTTGGCCAGCCCAGGCTGCATAGTTTGCAACACTGCTGTAAGCCTGTGACTAGAGAGGCAGCTCAAAGTGATGCCCTAAACAGCCCGGTGCTGGTACAAGTTTGCCAGGTCTTGGAGTAGCTCATCACACCATGGGCTGGGCCTGTGTTTTTCCAGCAGGGAGGTGGCATGTGGGAGTCAGCACCAGAGACAGAAGCTGCATTTTCAATTTAAGTTTGCAGGGTCTTTGATTCCTATGCTAGGGGCTCTTTTTTACTGATAAAAAATGAATTCCTAAACACGAACAGCTCAGTAGCTGCCATAGCGAGCAATCTGCTAATAACCCCCATGTGCTGTGTGGAGTTAACAGTTCCTGGCTCTTTAGAATAAGTGCTTTGATTGTGATCCACAGCCATGCTGGGTCAAAACCAAGCATGCATATTGCAGGTATATTCTGACAAATCCTTTTCCCTTAACAAAACTTACTGACGTGTGACTCTAAAAATGGCCTTGGAAGTCTCCTTGTTTAGTGACCCTCTCAATCTCCAACCTTTGCTCAGTTTACAAGTAAAAAGATTTTTTCCCCCTACCTACCAGCCCCGCAACCTCAGCCCGGAATTGGAGAATCATGTTGGGTTTGTCTCTGGCTCTCATATTGTCACCAGTAACAATGGTTCTAAGATCAATTACAACTGTCCAAATTCAGCGTCTTCAAATTCTCTATCTAGAGTAGATTCTCAACCTAGATAGATAGATAGATAGATAGGATTCTCAACCTATCCTGAAGGATGACCCAACACTCTCACAAATCTTGGGAGACAGGCCAGTCCTTGCCTACAGACAGCCCCGCAACCGGAAGCAAATACTCACCAACAACCACATACCACACAACAGAACCACTAACCCAGGAACCTATCCTTCCAACAAAGCCCATTGCCAACTGTGCCCACATATCTATTCAGGGGACACCATCAAAGGACCTAATAACATCAGCCACACTATCAGAGGCTCGTTCACCTGCACATCCACCAATGTGATATATGCCATCATGTGCCAGCAATGCCCCTCTGCCATGTACATTGGTCAAACTGGACAGTCTCTACGTAAAAGAATAAATGGACACAAATCAGATGTCAAGAATTATAACATTCATAAACCAGTCGGAGAACACTTCAATCTCTCTGGTCACGCAATCACAGACATGAAGGTCGCTATCTTACAACAAAAAAACTTCAAATCCAGACTCCAGCAAGAAACTGCTGAATTGGAATTCATTTGCAAATTGGATACTATTAATTTAGGCTTAAATAGAGACTGGGAGTGGCTAAGTCATTATGCAAGGTAGCCTATTTCCCCTTGTTTTTTTCTCCCCCCCCCCCCACGTTCTGGTTAAACTTGGATTTATGCTGGAAATGGCCCACCTTGATTATCATGCACATTGTAAGGAGAGTGGTCAGTTTGGATGAGCTATTGCCAGCAGGAGAGTGAGTTTGTGGGGGGGGGGAGAAAACTGGATTTGTGCTGGAAATGACCCACCTTGATTATCATGCACATTGTAGGGAGAATGGTCGCTTTGGATAAGCTTTTACCAGCAGGAGAGTGAGTTTTTGTGTGTGTGTTTTTTTGAAAAAAAGGGGGTGGGGGGTGAGAAAACCTGTATTTGTGCTGGAAATGGCCCACCTTGATTTTCATACACATTGTGAGGAGAGTGGTCACTTTCGATAAGCTATTACCAGCAGGAGAGTGAGTTTGTGGGGGGGGGAGGGGGAGGGTGAGAAAACCTGGATTTGTGCTGGAAATGGCCCAACTTGATGATCACTTTAGATAAGCTATTACCAGCAGGAGAGTGGGGTGGGAGGAGGTATTATTTCATGGTCTCTGTGTATATAATGTCTTCTGCAGTTTCCACAGTATGAATCCGATGAAGTGAGCTGTAGCTCACGAAAGCTTATGCTCAAATAAATTGGTTAGTCTCTAAGGTGCCACAAGTCCTCCTTTTCTTTTTGTGAATACAGACTAACACGGCTGTTACTCTGAAATCTACCTAGAGTGCAACTCTGATTTGGCACCTGCAGTTGCTATTTACATAAAAGTTCTGTTGAGTATGAGAGAGCTAGACTGTACTCTAGCTCCCTGTCCCATTACTGTGTGGCTCCCTAGGGCTATATACACAATAAAGAGCTAGAACACTGAATACACACAGGGAACACATCTGTAGAGTAAGACAATGCCATTTTTACCGAGTAACTTTTCCAAATAGAACCACCATCTAAGCCTCTGCTTTCCAGCCCAAGAACTAAACACATTAGTGTTGAAAATAGCTCATTTGCTTAAATAACTTCTAAGCCCACATGTCTCCTTTTGGTCACAGCCCCTTTCCCCCTCCGCTTAGGACGTCTGTCCTAATATAAAGAATGAGGAGCAAATTCTGACTCCATTGAAGTCCGTGTAAGTTTCAGAGTGGCAGCCATGTTAGGCTGTATCGGCAAAAACAACCAGGAGTCCTTGTGGCACCTTAGCGACAAACACATTTATTTGGGCATCAGCTTTCATGGGTTAGAACCCACTTCAGCAGACGCGTTCGATGAAGTGGGTTCTAGCTCACGAAAGCTGATGCCCAAATAAATGAGTTCATCTCTAAGGGGTGCCACAAGGACTCCCCGTTGTTTTTAGTGTAAGGTTTGTCACTGACATCACTGGAGCCAGGATTTCACCCTAGAATATTAAGGGTTTAACCGGAGGTCTCCACCTTGTGGATAAACAGGAGAATTGACTGACATAAATTAGCAGCAGTGTTTACGCTTCACCTTCACATAGGCTCAACTTGTTTTCAAGTTTGATGGTTTATTGATAGATGTTTATTAGCACAGAAATCCTGTATAGGCTGGGAAGTGTCCTTTGCAATGAGTGCACACACAAGGGTAGAGCTACCTAGAACCCAGGTGACTTCGCTTCAGGAACTGGACCCAAAATAGGAGTTAAATCGGGTGATTGGAATCAGCATCAGTTGAGTCAGTGGGAGTTTTTATCATTGACTTCTATGGTTGTAGGATCAGGCTCCACATATTTTGATATTGCATAATGTCCATCTCAGAGCCTGGAGAAAGGTCTGGACTTGGCCCCTGAGAACTTAACGCTGGGACCAACCTTTGAACTGTCCAGTCAAACCCACCCCGGAATGATGTGATGTGGGCCTTGAGGATGATGCAGCTCTGAGGCAGGGCCATTCACACACAGGGCAAGACTGGCTCAAAGCCAAGAGATTCTGGGGAATGCTTGAAAATACAGAGTGCTTCAACTCTCAGCCAGTCTCTTCTGCTGACAGGCTCTGCACCCTCACCCTAACAAAGCAGCTCATGTACTGACTCAAGTACTAGCTGTAAATACAGAAACTATGCACAGTACTTGGTTGTTCTACTTCCCAGTTAATTATTGACTATACTCAATCCAATGCTCATACTGTCCAGTACCCACATCACACCAGTACCCATACGAATGTCAACATGCTTTACAATCCCGAGTTTATCCCACATGTGCATGTTGAACATATTTAATACATTTATTGGTTTCCCCATTATCTATATTGACTGCTCTTAGCACTGTATTTTTATTTCCAATACAATTTGTATTTCCTCTGACTCTGAATGGTTATAATGCTGTGCACCTTTTAAGGGTTGTGTACCTTGATTTGTGGCTTCCAGCACTGTGACTACTGCCGTCCTTTCTTAGCCAAGGCATTCCAAAAAGGGCTCAGAAACAGCATTTTCCAAAGAAACCAAGGCTCTTTTCTTGACGGCCAGGCTCTGGCAATGCTGGAAAGTGACACCGCCCGCTGGCTTATCACCGAATTAAATTCCTTGGAAAGATCCATAGCTGGGGAGCTTGGCAACGAGATGCGTTATTTCCCTGGATCGTCAACGGGCGTTAAAATGCCATTCGTGCCTTTGCAAATCTCCCCAACATTGCTAATATGCAAGCGAAGGATCCCATTAAAACTAGACGTGTACCCTTCTCCCAGTTACAGGTGTAACAAACACAGAAACCAACTCTTCTGAACCAGTAAGAGAACAGCACTATGTTCCATTGTTAAGGAAAATTACTTATCCTTAAGTGACTGGGAAATACTGGCACCTTAGTACTAAGTTATCGACATGTAACACATTAAAACATTTTTAAATAAAATAAAATAAAATAAACCAAAATAAAAACAGCCTATTAATATTCAAGAACTTCAGCAACTAACGTCTGGTTCCCCAATTCCAATCAAACAGCCAGGCTCTCTCTGTGCATGTGGATTTATTCTTTAGAGAGGAGCTGCTCTTGGTGCCCTGTTCAAGCAGGGGACCTGTTCCTAATCTTGAAATCTCTTGGCTCAGAGAGCAAGAAATTAGCGGAGAAATTGTGGAGAAAGAGACAAGGCGTGAAGGATTCCAACCATCCAATCGCTCCAGTAGCTACTGCAGACTTCTGCTGGGGGGTCACTTGAAAAAGAGTCTGAGTTTACTTTTTCCTACTGTAGGTGCAGAGTGTGTGCAGCTCAGAAACTAGTGCAGCAAGAAACCGGCAGGGTTAATGAGAACTCATCCAGGAATCACCAGCTTGGCTCCAGCTATGCAACGATGCTAACCTGCAGGGAAATGAAGAGTGACTTTTAGAAAGTTGCAGTAACTTACCTGCTTTGCTCTGCCTCTTTCCACTGAGGTGCTTCCCCTAGAAAAGCCCTTTTGTCCAGCGCCGGTGCCTCCCCATAGGCTCCGCTCACTCACTGCCCAGTCAGTTACACGAGCTGAGGGAGGTTTGCTGGGGAGAGGGAGGAGTGCCGGGAGTTTGCATACGGAGCTTAAAGGCACAGGGCTAAGAGAGGCACAGGAGGTTCCCCTTGAAATGCAGTTCTGCTCTGATGGGCCTGTGTCGTGGTTCATGATCCTTCACGCTCCACACGCAGGGGTTCAGTTTAAAGCACAAAGACAGTGCCCGAGGCACTTAGTTCACAGCTCTGGTGCTGTTGGGCAAGCAGAACGGAACCCACCCTGCTCCCCAGAGCTGGGCCAGCCTCGGTAAAATATGCTGGTGAGAAGAACAGGAGGTCTTGTGGCACCTTAGAGACTAACCAATTTATCTGAGCATAAGCTTTCATGAGCTACAGCTCACTTCATCGGATGCATACTGTGGAAAGTACAGAAGATCTTTAATACACACAAAGCATGAAAAAATGGGTGTTTACCACTACAAAAGGTTTTCTCTCCCCCCACCCTACTCTCCTGCTGGTAATAGCTTATCTAAAGTGATCAATCTCCTTACAATGTGTATGATAATCAAGGAGGGCCATTTCCAGCACAAATCCAGGGTTTAACAAGAACGTCTTGGGGGGGGGGAGGAAAAAACAAGGGGAAATAGGTTACCTTGCATAATGATTTAGCCACTCCCAGTCTCTATTCAAGCCTAAGTTAATTGTATCCAATTTGCAAATGAATTCCAATTCAACAGTCTCTCACTGGAGTCTGGTTTTGAAGTTTTTTTGTTGTAATATCCAGCAAGAGACTGTTGAATTGGAATTCATTTGCAAATTGGATACAATTAACTTAGGCTTGAATAGAGACTGGGAGTGGCTAAGTCATTATGCAAGGTAACCTATTTCCCCTTGTTTTTTCCTCCCCCCCCACCCAAGACGTTCTTGTTAAACCCTGGATTTATGCTGGAAATGGCCCACCTTGATTATCATACACATTGTAAGGAGATTGATCACTTTAGATAAGCTATTACCAGCAGGAGAGTGGGGTGGGGGGAGAGAAAACCTTTTGTAGTGGTAAACACCCATTTTTCATGCTTTGTGTGTATAAAAGATCTTCTACACTTTCCACAGTATGCATCCGATGAAGTGAGCTGTAGCTCACGAAAGCTTATGCTTAAATAAATTGGTTAGTCTCTAAGGTGCCACAAGTACTCCTTTTCTTTTTGCGAATACAGACTAACACGGCTGTTACTCTGAAATCTGTCATTATGCTGGTGAGGAAAGTCACCAAATGCAGGACCCTGAACACACAGGACACAATATGATAGGGCCATTTGACAGCCTCACTTTTCAAACCAAAAGCCTGTCTGTCTATCTGAAGTACTTCTATGGCTCTCTTCACAATCATTAATGAATTTACCTTCACAGTAGCTGTGTGTGGTAGGAAGCACCATTAGCCCAATATCCCAGGTGGACCTCTCCTAGGGTCACCCAGGAAATCCAGGTGTCCCTTAGCAGCAGCTAGCACCCCAGCCACTGGGCCAGCCTCCCTCTCTGCCCCATTGCTCTGGGAAGACGAAAATCAGCTGAAAATCCATGAGAAACTGGCAGGTTCTTTTGCCCTAAATTCTTGCAGCCCAGCATGACACTGTTCAGTGATCAGGAAGTGATCAGGAACAGTCAGCATGGATTCACCAAGGGAAGGTCATGCCTGACTAATCTAATCGCCTTCTGTGATGAGATTACTGGTTCTGTGGATGAAGGGAAAGCAGTGGATGTATTGTACCTTGACTTTAGCAAAGCTTTTGACACGGTCTCCCACAGTATTCTTGTAAGCAAGTTAAAGAAGTATGGGCTGGATGAATGCACTATAAGGTGGGTAGAAAGTTGGCTAGATTGTCGGGCTCAACGGGTAGTGATCAATGGCTCCATGTCTAGTTGGCAGCCGGTGTCAAGTGGAGGGCCCCAGGGGTCGGTCCTGGGGCCGGTTTTGTTCGATATCTTCATAAATGATCTGGAGGATGGTGTGGATTGCACTCTCAGCAAATTTGCGGATGATACTAAACTGGGAGGAGTGGTAGATACGCTGGAGGGCAGGGATAGGATACAGAGGGACCTAGACAAATTGGAGGATTGGGCCAAAAGAAATCTGATGAGGTTCAATAAGGACAAGTGCAGAGTCCTGCACTTAGGACGGAAGAATCCCATGCACTGCTACAGACTAGGGACCTAGTGGCTAGGCAGCAGTTCTGCAGAAAACGACCTAGAGGGTACAGTGGATGAGAAGCTGGATTCAACAGTGTGCCCTTGTTGCCAAGAAGGCTAACAGCATTTTGGGCTGTATAAATAGGAGCATTTTCAGTAGACTGAGGGGACATGATCATGCCCCTCTATTTGACATTGGTGAGGCCTCATCTGGAGTACTGTGTCCAGTTTTGGGCCCCACACTACAAGAAGGATGTGGAAAAATTGGAAAGAGTCCAGCGGAGGGCAACAAAAATGATTAGGGGGCTGGAGCACATGACTCATGAGGAGAGGCTGAGGGAACTGGGATTATTTAGTCTGCAGAAGAGAAGAATGAGGGGGGATTTGATAGCTGCTTTCTACTACCTGAAAGGGAGTTCCAAAGAGGACGGAGCTCGGCTGTTCTCAGTGGTAGTAGATGACAGAACAAGGAGTAATGGTCTCAAGTTGCAGTGGGGGAGGTTCAGGTTGGATATTAGGAAAAACTTTTCACTGGGAGAGTGGTGAAGCACTGGAATGGGTAACCATTTCCATTACTGGAGGTGGTGGAATCTCCTTCCTTAGAGGTTTTTATGTCCCAGCTTGACAAAGCCCTGGCTGGGATGATTTAGCTGGGGATTGGTCCTGCTTTGAGCAGGGGGTTGGACTAGATGACCTTGTTGCCAGCACCCAGTGCCAAGAGGCTAAACAACAGCTGAAGTTGGTTTGTTACCCGGTGTGCTACACCCAATAATCACAACAGGGTGGAGAAGCAGAAAAGTTTATTTGAAGCTTCAAATAGGTACAGGGAGATTTGAATCTCAAATCCTGTACACAGAGCAGGAAGTTACACAGGCTTTTATACATCCTTTTTCCCAGCATACTTATCCAATAGCAAGCTGCCCCAAGTATCCATATAGCTAGCCAATCCAGTTCCCAGCTAGTTCCCTGGTTCTCTGTATCATTTATTAAACTATACATTAAGCTGCTTTATTCAGCATTGTTCTTCCACATCTGCCCTGTGTGGCCTTGCTTAGTTTCACGCAGTCTGACTCTGCAGCATATTGTTGCAGATTCTCAGCATAACTGCTGTGTGTGCCTCCAGGCGGGGGGGCCAAGGACACTTGGGCCTCATACGCAGAGCTGCTGCGAGTGCCTCCAGGCGGGAGGGGGGGCCAAGGACACCTGGGCCTAGTGCGAGGGGGCTTCATCGACACTCGTGGTCTTCCATCCCCTCGAGTTACCTAGTGGCCATGCCCAGGTGTCCCCAACAACCTCCTGAGGTCCCTTCCAACCCTGCTATTCTATGGTTCTATGATTCTAAGAACACTGCTGATGTCCATGGCTGCTGTATGCTTAAGGCACATTACACACAGCACCACCTAGTGGCTGAAGTGCCTAATACAGTGTAACTTTCTGTTACAGAAAGAAAAGGAGTACTTGTGGCACCTTAGAGACTAACCAATTTATTTGAGCATGAGCTTTCGTGAGCTACAGCTCACTTCATCGGGTGCATACCGTGGAAACTGCAGCAGACTTTATATACACACAGAGACATTGAAACAATACCCCCTCCCACCCCACTGTCCTGCTGGTAATAGCTTATCTAAAGTGATCATCAAGTTGGGCCATTTCCAGCACAAATCCAGGTTTTCTCACCCTCGGCGTTCCCCCCCCCCCCCCACAAAATCACTCTCCTGCTGGTAATAGCCCATCCAAAGTGACCACTCTCTTCACAATGTGTATGATAATCAAGGTGGGTCATTTCCAGCACAAATCCAGGTTCTCTCACTCCCTCACCCCCCTCCAAAAACCACAAGTGGTCACTTTGGATGGGCTATTACCAGCAGGAGAGTGAGTTTGTGTGGGGGGGGGCAGAGGGTGAGAAAACCTGGATTTGTGCTGGAAATGGCCCAACTTGATGATCACTTTAGATAAGCTATTACCAGCAGGACAGTGGGGTGGGAGGGGGTATTGTTTCATGGTCTCTGTGTGTATATAATGTCTACTGCAGTTTCCACGGTATGCATTCGATGAAGTGAGCTGTAGCTCACGAAAGCTCATGCTCAAATAAATTGGTTAGTCTCTAAGGTGCCACAAGTCCTCCTTTTCTTTTTGCAAAGACAGACTAACACGGCTGTTACTCTGAAACCTTCTGTTACAGGTGGCATTGCTGAAATCTGGACGGATGATATCAGTGACTGGACTGTTATAATTAACAAATATAACCTACTTAGGAAGGCTCGAGTGGGTAAAAGGGGGACTGGAGTTGCACTCTATGTAAAAATGGCATTACTTGTTTCTGAGTCACTGATAACTCAGAAGAAAATGATACTGAATGTGTATGGACCAATGTCCTCACAGATAAAGCACAAGCTGGGGTATTAGTTGGTGTCTTCTATGAACACACTATGGAACAGGGTGACCACCTGATTATGTAGCTGTCTATAATATGTAGGGAAAAAGCTGTGTGATCACGGGAGACTTCAATGTGAGTGAAGTCTCTATGACACTGGCAGGCCAGGTGCCAGCTCATGCCAAGGTCCCCGCGTCTCAACTGGACATGGATATACAGAGCTGGACTCTACTTGGCTCACTTGTGGGCTAACGTTGATAAAATAGGCATTAGGATTATAAGCGTTTAGTGTTTGGACTCTGTTGAATGCTTGTGAGTTGCTGCCGTCATTAATCTTACTGGTAATAGATGTGTTCCATACTGCAATGTGATATTTGATCAGGTGTATTGTGAGCCTTTGTGACTGCATGAATCATTATAGAGGAGAGCAACATTAATTACTGTGAAGAGCTGTTTTTTTATAGAGATTGTTATGCCCTTTCAGGAAGAGGAGACCCATTGATACTATACGGGCTATGGGTGGATTTTACAACTGGAAACTCCCTACATCTGCATTGAGGAATAATCAACAAAAGGACTAAAGACTCTTATTTGTGTTTGGCTCCCCATAAAGGGGAGTAATTCAAGTGGACTCCTTCCATCAGCAGAGTTTGTAGCTCAGAGCACATGGCAGGCGGGGGATAAAAACCCCAGACAAAAGGAACTAGGTATCTCTACGCTGCTTGGACACTGGCGGGGACAAGATGTTATTAGGCATAAGCAAGAGGTCCCCAGCTGCTGGGTTAGCCCTAAAGGACTCAGAGAGCTTGCTGATAATAGAAGCCTATATTAGCTTTTGAAACCTACAACTATAACTCCATGGATCTATGTTTCCTGTTTTGACCTTTGAAATAACACTCCAATTTCCCTTGCCTATTAAATATATCTTTATATACTTTGTTAGAGGGCTGGCTACAAGCCTTCTCCTTGGTGTGAGACCTCAAGTGCGATTGACCGGGGGTAAATGACAGGTCCTTCAAGATAAAGAGTAACCTGAATATTGCTATGATTATTGGTGTACGGGGCCCTCTATCACCGAGAGATGCTCACGTGGGTGGCCAGACAGACTCGAGAACCCCAGGGGACTGTCTGTGACTCCTTGTTAAGGCTGTTAAAGCGCCTGAGGAGTTTGCACTTGGTGATACTTGGAGGCTGGTTGATGAACTCTAAGTTTAGAACTCACAACCAACTTGCAGTTTGTGCCCTGTTTTTTAACAGTCTGCCCTGAGGTTGGTACTCACTCTTCTGCATCGCTGTTGGGAGCTTCACAGTCTCCTTCCGCCAGTACTACAACATTCTGGAATTTCTAAATATTATAGATGAGAATTTCCCTAACTCATGATGTGTTGCATCCCACACAGGGCAATTCTATATTAGACCTTGTCTTGACAGCTAAAGAGGAACTGAGCACAGAACTAAAAATGAATGGTAGCTTAGGCACAAGTGATCATGACTTATCACATTTAGAAGGTGCAAATAGAATAGAGTCCAGAGCAGTGATATCAATGCTTGGTGTTTTAAAAGGGCCAGTTTCAGAAAGCTGAAAACAATTATGAGCCAAGTCAACTGGGAGGAAGAATTGAATCAAAACAAAGTGAATGATAATTGGGAGTTGTTTAAGAACACTTCAGTAGATGCCCAAAAAGCCATAATCACACAAATGAGGAAGAAGGCAGTATTAGTTAAAAAACCAACCTGGTTTAGAGGGGAAGTGAAGGCAGCTATTAAAAAAATAAAATATAATAAATGGATGAAAGGGGAAGTAATATAAATTAGAAGCTAGGAATTGTAATAAATTCATAAGGGAAACAGTGGGACACAAGGAGAAATCTATGGCCAGCAAAATAAAGGACAATAAGAATTTTTTGAAGTATATTAGGAACAAAAAGAATCTTCACAATGGTATTGGTCCATTACTAGGTGGAAATGATAGAATTATTAATCATAATGCAGAAAAGACAGAAACGATCACTAATTTTTTCTGACTATATTTGGGAAAAAACAGATAATGTAGTCATATAATATGATAACATTTTTTCCATTCCACTAGTATCTCAGGAAGATATTAAACAGCAGCTACTAAAGTTAAAAAAATTTAAATCAGCAGGTCTAGAAAACTTGCATCCATGAATTTTAAAAGAGCGGGCTGAGTACTTGCTAGACCATTTGTGTTAATTTTCGATAAATCCTGGAACACCAGAGAAGTTCCAGAAGACAAGAAGAAAGATCATAGTGCCAATATTTAAAAATGAGTAAATGGGATGACCGTAGGTAATTATAGGCCTGTCAGTCTGACATCTATTCCTGGAAAGATAATGGAGTGGCTGATATTGGACTTGATTAAGAAAGAATTAAAGGCAAATAATACAATTATTTCCAATCAACATGAGTTTATGGAAAATAGATGCAGTCAAATTAACTTGATGTCTTTTTTCAATGAGATTTCAAGTCTGGTCAAAAAAGGAAATACTTAGTCTTTTGTAAGACATTTGACTGACCACATGACAGTTCGATTAAAAAACCTGAATAATATAAAATTAACATGGCACACACTAAATGGATAAAAAGCTGGCTAACTGATGGGTCTCAAAATGTAACTGCAAATGAGGAATCATCATCTAACAGGTGTGTTTCTAATGGGGTCCCACAAGCATCATTCTTGACATTATGCTATTTAACATTTTCATTAATGACCTGAAAAAAAATGTAAAATCATCACCAATAAAATTTGTAGATACACAGATATTGGGGTAATGGCAAATAACGAGAACAGGTCAGTGACACAGAGCAATCTGGATCACTTGGTAAGCTGGGCACAAGGAAACAATATGTGTTTTATTATCACTAAATATAAATATGTACATCTAGAAACAAAGAATGCAGGCTATACTAACAGGACGGGGACTCTATCCTGGGCAGCTGTGACTCTGAAAAAGTTTTGGAGGCTGTGGTGGATAATCAGCTGAATGCGAGCTCCCATTATGAAGCTGTGGTCAAAAGGGCTACGGTGATCCTTGGACACAAACAGGGGAATCTCAAGTAGAGAGGTTATTTTACTTCTGTAGTTGGCACTGGTGTGACTACTGCTGGACTACTGTCTCCAGTTCTGGTGCCCCTCAGTTTAAAAAGGATGTTGATGAATTGGAGAGGGTTTAGAGACGAGCCATGAGAATGAGAGGATTAGAAAACACGCCTTGTAGTGATAGTCTCAGCCCTGGTCTACACTACGAGTTTAGGTCGGATTTAGCAGCGTTAGATCGGTTTAGCACTGCACCCATCCATACTACGAAGCCGGTTTTCCGACTTTAAGGGCTCTTAAAACCGGTTTCTGTACTCCTCCCCGACGAGTAGATTAGCGCTGAAATCGACCTTGCTGGGTCCAATTTGGGGTAGTGTGGATGCAATTCAATGAGCTATCCCAGAGTGCTTCATTGTGACCGCTCTGGACAGCAGTCTCAACTCAGATGCACTGGCCACGTAGACAGGAAAAGCCCCGCAAACTTTTGAATTTCATTTCCTGTTTGGCCAGCGTGGCGAGCTGATCAGCACAGGTGACCATGCAGAGCTCTTCAGCACAGGTGACCATGCAGTCCCAGAATCGCAAAAGAGCGCCAGCATGGATCGAATGGGAGGTTGGATCTGATCGCTGTATGGGGAGATGAATCTGTGGTATCAGAACTCCATTCGAAAAGACAAACTGCCAAAATATTTGAAAAAATCTCCAAGGGCATGAAGGACAGAGGCTACAACAGGGACCCACAATAGTGAAACTTAAGGAGCTCAGGCAAACTTACCAAAGAACCAGAGAGGCAAATGGCTGCTCCGGGTCAGAGCCCCAGACATGCTGCATCTCTGATGAGCTGCATGCCATTCTAGGGGGTGCCCCTACAACTACCCCAGCCCTGTGCGTGGGCTCCATCAATGGACTCTCATGCAACAGGGATGTGCATTTTGGGGATGAGGGAGGAGGAGGAGGAGGTTGAAGCACAGCAAGCTAGCAGAGAAACCGTTTTCCCCGACAGCCAGGAACTGTTTTTCACCCTGGATCTAGTACCCTCCCAACCCACCGAAGGCAGGCTCCCAGACCTAGAAGGCGGAGAAGGGACCTCTGGTGAGTGTACCTTTGTAAATATAATACATGGTTTAAAAGTAAGCGTGTTTAATGATTAATTTGCCCTGAAGACTTGGGATGCATTCGTGGCCAGTACAGCTACTGGAAAAGCATGTTAACGTGTATGGGGATGGAGCGGAAATCATCCAGGGACATCTCAATGAAGCTCTCCTGGAGGCACTCCCAAAGCCTTTGCAAAAGGTTTCTGGGGAGCACAGCCTTGTTCCGTCCTCCATGGTAGGACACTTTACCACGGCAGGCCAGCAGCACGTAGTCTGGAATCATTGCATAACAAAGCATGGCAGCCTATGGTCCTAGTGTTTGCTGGCATTCAAGCAACATCCGTTCTTTATCTCTCTGTGTTATCCTCAGGACAGTGATATCATTCATGGCCACCTGGTTGAAATAGGGGAATTTTATTAAGGGGACATTCAGAGATGGCCGTTCCTGCTGGGCTGTTTGCCTGTGGTTGAACAGAAATCACCCCTGCTGTTAGCCATGCGTTGGGGGGAGGGATAAAGTGATCATCCCAGAGAATTGGGTGTGTGTGTGGGGGGGGGGGGGGGGGGGGGGGGGTTAGTTGGGTTTGTGCTGCACGTTAACCCGAAAACCGCAGCCCCTCCTTTTAAAGGGCCAACCCAACGGGTGCTTGGTATGGGAAATGAGGGTGCTGTTGTTTGAAACCATTCCCACATCTTAGGAAGTTTAAAGAAGCCAAAAGCTGGTGGCTTACCATGGCTGCCTGCAAGCCGAAGTCTGTTGCCCAGCCCTGCGTATGTGATCTCTCACACCATACCGGCAGGCCCTTGATATAAGAGGCAAAATATGAGGGAACTGGGATTGTTTAGTCTGCAGAAGAGAAGAATGAGGGGGGATTTGATAGCTGCTTTCAACTACCTGAAAGGGGGTTCCAAAGAGGATTGATCTAGACTGTTCTCAGTGGTAGCGGATGACAGAACAAGGAGCAATGGTCTCAAGTTGCAGTGGGGGAGGTTTAGGTTGGATATTAGGAAAAACTTTTTCACTAGGAGGGTGGTGAACACTGGAATGCGTTACCTAGGGAGGTGGTAGAATCTCCTTCCTTAGATATTTTTAAGGTCAGGCTTGACAAAGCCCTAGCTGGGATGATTTAGTTGGGGATTGGTCCTGCTTTGAGCAGGGGGTTGGACTAGATGACCTCCTGAGGTCCCTTCCAACCCTGATATTCTATGATATCCTATGAAAATGCGACCTTGTAAACAAAACACACATGCTATGTAATATTAACAGCTTGGCTCACTGTGAAAGAGTTTACCCATTGTTCTTTAAAATGTCTATTTTTAAAGACTAATCTCCCTTTTTTCCCTCCCACAGCTGCAAATGTTTCATCGTTCCACGTATCATCTCTGTCCCAGAGGCTATCAAAGATTAGAAGCTGAAAAAAACAAACTCGCAATGAAATGTTCTCTGAACTCATGCAGGCCTCCCACGCTGAAAGAGCCCAGCACAATGCATGGAGGGAGACAATGTCAGGGTCCAGGAAAGCACAAAATGAACGCGAGGACAGGAGGGATGAACGAGAGGAGAGGAGGGACGAGCGAGAGGAGAGGTGGCGTCAGTGTGATAAGAGGAGGCAGGATGCAATGCTGAGGCTACTGGAGAATCAAACTGATATGCTCTGGCATATGGTTGAGGTGCAGGAGAGGCAGCAGGAGCACAGACCGCCGCTGCAGCCCCTGTGTAACCAACTGCCCTCCTCCCCAAGTTCCAAAGCCTCCTCACCCAGAAGCCCAAGAACGCAGTGAGGGGGCCTACAGGCACCCAACCACTCCACCCCAGAGGACTGCCCAAGCAACAGAAAGCTGGCATCCAATAAGTTTTGAAGTGCAGTCTGGCCTTGTCCTTCCCTTCTCCCCCCCACTCCAACACCCCACCTGGTGCTTCCCTTCTCCCCCACCCCTCCCAGGCTACCTTGGCATTTATCCCCCCATTTGTGTGATGAATTAATAAAGAATGCATGAATTTGAAACAACAATGACTTTATTGCCTCTGCAAGTGGTGATAAAAGTGGGGAGGTGAGGGCGGTTGGCTTACAGGGAAGTAGAATGAACCAAGGGGATGGGTTTTCATCAAGGAGAAAGAAACAGAACTTTCACACCATAGCCTGGCCAGCCATGAAACTGGTTTTCAAAGCTTCTCTGATGCACAGCGTGAGCAGCTGTTCTCTTCTAACCGCCCTGGTGTCTGGCTGCGTGTAATCAGTGGCCAGGCGATTTGCCTCAATCTCCCACCCCACCATAAACATCTCCCCCTTACTCTCACAGATATTACTCTCAAGCAGTAATAAAGATGGGAATATTGGTTTCGCTGAGGTCTAACCATAGAATCATAGAATATCAGGGTTGGAAGGGACCTCAGGCCTAACCTTGAAAACTTTTAAGGAAGGAGATTCCACCACCTCCCTAGGTAACGCATTCCAGTGTTTCACCACCCTCCTAGTGAAAAAGGTTTCCTAATATCCAACCTAAACCTCCCCCACTGCAACTTGAGACCATTACTCCTTGTTCTGTCATCAGTACCACTGAGAACAGTCTAGATCCATCCTCTTTGGAACCCCCCTTTCAGGTAGTTGAAAGCAGCTATCAAATCCCCCCTCATTCTTCTCTTCCGCAGACTAAACAATCACAGTTCCCTCAGCCTCTCCTCATAACTCATGTGTTCCAGTCCCCTAATCATTTTTGTTGCCCTCCACTGGACTCTTTCCAATTTTTCCACATCCTTCTTGTAGTGTGGGGCCCAAAATTGGACACAGTACTCCAGATGAGGCCTCAACAATGTCGAATGGAGGGGAACGATCACGTACCTCGATCTGCTAGCAATGCCCCTACTTATACAGCCCAAAATGCCATTGGCCTTCTTGGCAACAAGGGCACACTGTTGACTCATATCCAGCTTTTCGTCCACTGTCACCCCTAGGTCCTTTTCCGAACTGCTGCCGAGCCATTCGGTCCCTAGTCTGTAGCGGTGCATGGGATTCTTCCGTCCTAAGTGCAGGACTCTGCACTTGTCCTTGTTGAACCTCATCAGATTTCTTTTGGCCCAATCCTCCAATTTGTCTAGGGCCCTCTGTGTCCTATCCCTACCCTCCAGCATATCGACCACTCCTCCCAGTTTAGTGTCATCTGCAAACTTGCTGAGGGTGCAATCCACACCATTCTCCAGATCATTTATGAAGATATTGAACAAAACCGGCCCCAGGACCGAACCCTTGGGGCACTCCACATGATACCGGCTGCCAACTAGACATGGAGCCATTGATCACTACCCGTTGAGCCTGATGATCTAACCAGCTTTCTATCCACCTTATCGTCCATTCATCCAGCCCATACTTCTTTAACTTGCTGACAAGAATACTGTGGGAGACCGTGTCAAAAGCTTTCCTAAAGTCAAGGAACAACACATCCACTGCTTTCCCCTCATCCACAGAGCCAGTTATCTCATCACAGAAGGCAATAGATTGGTCAGGCATGACTTGCCCTTGGTGAATCCATGCTGACTGTTCCTGATCACTTTCCTCTCCTCTAAGTGCTTCAGAATTGATTCCTTGAGGAACTGCTCCATGATTTTTCCAGGAACTGAGGTGAGGCTGACTGGCCTGTAGTTCCCAGGATCCTCCTTCTTCCCTTTTTTAAAGATTGGCACTAAGTTAGCCTTTTTCCAGTCTTCCGGGACTTCCCCCGATCGCCATGCGTTTTCAAAGACAATGGCCAATGGCTCTGCAATCACATCCGCCAACTCCTTTAGCACTCTCGGATGCAGCACATCTGGACCCATGGACTTGTGCTCGTCCAGCTTTTCTAAATAGTTCCGAACCACTTCTTTCTCCACAGAGGGCTGGTCACCTCCTCCCCATGCTGTGCTGCTCAGTGCAGCAGTCTGGGAGCTGACCTTGTACATGAAGACAGAGGCAAAAAAAGCATTGAGTACATTAGCTTTTTCCACATCCTCTGTCACTAGGTTGCCTCCCTCATTCAGTAAGGGGCCCACACTTTCCTTGACTTTCTTCTTGTTGCTAACATACCTGAAGAAACCCTTCTTGTTACTCTTAACATCTCTTGCTAGATGCAACTCCAGGTGTGATTTGGCCTTCCTGATTTCACTCCTGCATGCCCGAACAATATTTTTATACTCTTCCCTGGTCATGTATCCAATCTTCCACATCTTGTAAGCTTCTTTTTTGTGTTTAAGATCAGCAAGGATTTCACTGTGAAGCCAAGCTGGTCGCCTGCCATATTTACTATTCTTTCTACACATCGGGATGGTTTGTCCCTGTAACCTCAATAAGACTTCTTTAAAATACAGCCAGCTCTCCTGGACTCCTTTTCCTCTTGTTTTTTCCTACCCCCCCCCCCAGATGTTCTGGTTTAACTTGGATTTAAACTTGGAGAGTGGTCAGTTTAGATGAGCTATTACCAGCAGGAGAGTGAGTTTGTGTGTGTATGGGGGTGGGGGGGATGTGAGAAAACCTGGATTGGTGCAGGAAATAGCCCGACTTGATTATGTAAAGAGTTGTCACTTTGGATGGGCTAGCACCAGCAGGAGAGTGAATTTGTGTGGGGGGGGTGGAGGGTGAGAAAACCTGGATTTGTGCTGGAAATGGCCCAACCTGATGATCACTTTAGATAAGCTATTACCAGCAGGACAGTGGGGTGGGAGGAGGTATTGTTTCATATTCTCTGTGTATATATAAAGTCTGCTGCAGTTTCCACGGTATGCATCTGATGAAGTGAGCTGTAGCTCACGAAAGCTCATGCTCAAATAAATTGGTTAGTCTCTAAGGTGCCACAAGTACTCCTTTTCTTTTTCCCCCTCATGTTATTCTCCCAGGGGATCCTGCCCATCAGTTCCCTGAGGGAGTCAAAGTCTGTTTTTCTGAAGTCCAGGGTCCGTATTCTGCTGCTCTCCTTTCTTCCCTGTGTCTGGATCCTGAACTCAACCATCTCATGGTCACTACCTCCCAGGTTCCCATCCACTTTAGCTTTCCCTACTAATTCTTCCTGGTTTGTAAGCAGCAGGTCAAGGAGAGCTCTGCCCCTAGTTGGTTCCTCCAGGACTTGCACCAGGAAATTGTCCCCTACACTTTCCAAAAACTTCCTGGATTGTCTGTGCACCACGGTATTGCTCTCCCAGCAGATATCAGGGTGACTGAAGTCTCCCATGAGAACCAGGGCCTGCGATCCAGTAACTTCTGTGAGTTGCCGGAAGAAAGCCTCGTCCACCTCATCCCCCTGGTCCAGAGGTCTATAGCAGACTCCCACCACGACATCACCCTTGTTACTCACACTTCTAAACTTAACCCAGAGATGCTCAGGTTTTTCTGCAGTTTCATACTGGAGCTCTGAGCAGTCATACTGCTCCCTTACATACAATGCAACTCCCCCACCTTTTCTGCCCTGCCTGTCCTTCCTGAACAGTTTATATCCATCCATGACAGTACTTCAGTCATGTGAGTTATCCCACCAAGTCTCTGTTATTCCAATCACATCATAATTCCTTGACTGTGCCAGGACTTCCAGTTCTCCCTGTTTGTTTCCCAGGCTTTTTGCATTTGTGTATAGGCACTTGAGATAACTCGCTGATTGTCCCTCTTTCTCAGTATGAGGCAGGAGCCCTCCCCTCTCGTGCACTCCTGCTCCCTCCTGGTATCCCACTTCCCCACTTACCTCAGGGCTTTGGTCTCCTTCCCCCGGTGAACCTAGTTTAAAGCCCTCCTCACTAGGTTAGCCAGCCTGCTTGCGAAGATGCTCTTCCCTCTCTTCGTTAGGTGGAGCCCGTCTTCTTCTTGGAACACCATCCCATGGTCAAAGAATCCAAAGCCTTCTCTCTGACACCACCTGCATAGCCATTTGTTGACTTCCACAATTCGATGGTCTCTACCCAGGCCTTTTCCTTCCACGGGGAGGATGGACGAGAACACCACTTGCACCTCAAACTCTTTTATCCTTCTTCCCAGAGCCACATAGTCTGCAGTGATCCGCTCAAGGTCATTCTTGGAGGTATCATTGGTGCCCATGTGGAGAAGCAGGAAGGGGTAGCGAGTCTAGAGCCATCCTCTCTGGAACCCCCTTTCAGGTAGTTGAAAGCAGCTATCAAATCCCCCCTCATTCTTCTCTTCTGAAGACTAAACATCCCCAGTTCCCTCAGCCTCTCCTCATGAATCATGTGTTCCAGTCCCCTAATCATTTTTGTTGCCCTCCGCTGGACTCTTGGGAGAGGTGGTCGTGGAACCCGCAACCCTAGGATGGTGCATCTCATGCCTTCCAACCGAGTCAGTAAACTGCACCAGCACACTTTTAAATGTCCAATTGCACATTCTACCACCATTCTGCATTTGCTCAGCCTATAGTTGAACAGCTCCTGACTACTGTCCATGGTGCCTCTGTATGGCTTCATAAGCCATGGCAATAAGGGGTAGACTGGGTCCCCAAGGTGGATTTCAACATCCCCAATGGTTATTTTCTGGTCTGGAAAGTAAGTTCCTTGCTGCAGCCATTCCCACAGACCAGAGTTCCTAAAGATGCGAGCGTCATGTACCTTTCCCGGCCATCACATGTTGATGTTGGTGAAACGTCCCTTGTGATCCACCAGTGCTTGCAGCACCATTGAAAAGTACCCCTTTCGGTTTATGTACTGGCTGCCTTGGTGGTCTGGTCCCAAGATAGGGATATGCATTCCGTCTATCGCCCCACCACTGTTAGAGAATCCCATTGCAGCAAAGCCATCCACTATGACCTACACATCTCCCAGAATCACTACCCTTCATAGCAGCAGGTCAGTGATTGGATTCTTGGATCACAGCAGCCCCCAGAGCAGATTTGCCCACTCCAAATTGATTCCCGACTGATTGGTAGCTGTCTGGCATTGCAAGCTTCCAGAGGGCTATTGCCATTCACTTGTGAACTGTGAGGGCTGCTCTCATCTTGGTATTCTGGCGCTTCAGGGCAGGGGAAAGCAAGCCACAAAGTTCCAGGAAAGTGCCCTTATGCATGCAAAAGTTTCTCAGCCATTGGGAATCATCCCAGACCTGCAACACTATGCAGTCCCGCCAGTCTATGCTTGTTTCCTGGGCCCAGAATTGGCATTCCACAGCATGAGCCTGCCCCATTTCCACCAGGATGGCCAAATTGCCAGGGCCCATACTTTGAGAGAAGTCTGTGTCCATGTCCTCATCACCCTCCCGTTGCCTCCTCGCCTGCTTTTGCCGGTTCTGGTTCATGTGAGTGGTGTTTAGAGTGGTCACAACTGCCACGGTGATCTGAGTTGGCTCCATGCTTGCCGTGGTATGGCATGAGCAGGAGAGCAGAGTGGCAGCGGAAGCGGTGGGTGGATGACGATGCTGACTGCAATATGGCACCTGCATGGAAAAAGTTGTGAAACGATTGTCAGCCATTCCTTTCACAGAGGGAGGGGGGAGCAAGGGGTAGGCTGGCAGGAGATGGTGCAGTACGACTGCTAGCTGTCATTGTCTCCTGGGTGCTCACGGTGCTGCTGACTGGGAGCCCAACCTGAGGCAGAATGGCCCCCTCAAGGATTGAACTCACAACCCTGGGTTTAGCAGGTCCATGCTCAAACCACTAAGCTATCCCTCTGCCAATATTCCAGGCAGGACCGAATCTCCATTAGACAAAACTTAAAGAAGAGAATGACCTGAGTCACTCCCATTTATGTCCAGGTGCCCCTGACAGACCTCACTGAGGTCTGCCAGGAGCACCCAGGAGACTATGAGGACGGCTACCAGTCATACTGCACCATCTGCTGCCCCAAGGCAATGAGCTGCTACTGTGTAGAAATGCAGTCCCACATCTGCCAGAACCCAGGAGACGTACGGTGATGGTGAGCTGAGCGGGCTCCATGCTTGCTGTGTATGGCGTCTGCCCGGGTAACCCAGGAAAAAAGGCGCAAAATGATTGTCTGCCGTTGCTTTCACGGAGGGAGCGAGGGGCCCTGATGACATGTACCTAGAACCACCCTCGACAATGTTTTTTGCCCCATCAGGCATTGGGATCTCAACCCATAATTCCAATGGGTGGCGGAGACTGCAGGAACTGTGGGATAGCTACCTACAGTGCAATGCTCTGGAAGTCGACGCTAGCCTCAGTACTGTGGACACCCTCCGCCGACTTAATGGTCTTAATGGTCTTAAGTGGGGACACACACAATCGACTGTATAAAATCGCTTTCTAAAAAATGGACTTCTATAAATTCGACCTAATTTCGTAGTGTAGACATATCCTCAGAGAGCTCAATCTATTTAGCTTAAGAAAGAGAAGGTTAAGACATGATCACAGTCTGTAAGTACCTACTATTGGAACAAATGTTCAATAATGGGCTCTGCGATTTAGCAGGGAAAGGTCTAACATGATCCACTGGCTGGAGGTGGGAGCTAGATAATTTCAGACTGGAAATAAGGTGTACATTTTTAACAGTGAGGGTAATTAAGAGAATGTTACTCACCTTGTGCAGTAATGGAGGTTCTTCGAGATGTGTGTCCTTGTGGGTGTGCCACTTTGGGTGTCGGTACGCCCCTACGCCTGTAGCCGGAGATTTAAGTTAGCAGTGCCTGGTAATGGGTTGCCCATGTGTGGTCCCCATCTCCATGCTGCTTCAGGCAGTTAACTGGTGCTGGGCGATCAACTCATCCTCTGCTCCTTCTCTACTGCAGAGTAAAGTAATAAAACTCCAAAGCAGAGGGGAGGAGGGAGAGTAGTGGAGCACCCACACAGAGACACATCTTGAAGAACCTTCATTGCTGCATGCGTAACGTTCTCTTCTTCTTCGAGTGATGTCCCTGTGGGGGCTTCACTTTAAGTGACTTCAGATCAGTGCCCTCTGGTGGAAGGAGGGAGCTTTGGAGTGGAAGTTGTAGCAGATGAAAGGACGGTTGCATAATGCTGGGTAAATGTGTGTGGAGAGGCCCAGTTGTGGCGCAACAGATTTCCGTGATGGGAACATTATTAAGAAACACTATGGAAGCTGATGGGCCTCTGGTAGAATGCGTGCGGATCCCCATAGGGGGTTGTCGTTCATGCTGGAGGTAACACATTTTTATGCAGTCTGATATTCATTTAGATAGACTGGCAACAGCGTTACCTTTTGATTGTTCGGTGATTGAAATGAACAGTTTTGGAGACTTGAGAAAAGATTTTGTTCTATCAACATAGAAGAAGATAGCCCTGCAGACATCCAGGGAGTGTAATGTGGACTGTTGTTTGTCCACATGTAGTTTAGGAAAAAAATGTCAGTAAGTGAATTGGTTGGTTGAGGTGAAAGGATAAGACAACTTTAGGTAGGAACTTGGGATGCGGTCTGATGGATACTTTATCTTTGAAAAGATTGTGTAAGGTGGGTCAGCCTTCTGACGGATGTAATGGCCACTAGGAACGTAACCATCATGGAAAGATGTAGCACGGAGCTTATAGCCATGGGCTCAAAGGGTGGGTTGGTGAGGGCATGGAGGACTAAGATGAGGTCCCATGGTAGTGTGGGATTCCGAACTTCCAGGTAGGAATTGGAGAGACCCTTAAGAAAGCAATTAGTGAGTGAATGCATAAAAGTAGAGAATCTGTCTACTTTATGATGGAACGCTATGATGGCTGATAGAGGCACACGAATGGAACTCATGGAGACGCCCATCTGTTTGAGTTCCAATGAGTAGTCTAGAATGAGAAGTAAAGGGGCTGAGAGAGGTGTAGTCTGTTTGTGTCGGCACCATGAGTCAAATCCCCTCTACTTATGTATGTATGTGAGTCGGGTGGTTGTCCTATAGCTGTTTAACAAGATGTTTTGTATGTCTGTGGAACATGTCATTTCAGAGACTGAGAGCCCTACAGTAACCACGCTTTGAGATGGAGTCTTTGGGGGATCCGGGTGGATGACACGTCTGTCGATAACAGCCAAGGTAGAAGCGGCAGTGTGTGTGGTGGGCAGACCGCCATGTGGAGAAGGTAAGGGTACCATGTTTGTCGTGACCATGTGGGGGCTATTAGGATCACTCTAGATCTGTCTTGTTTGATCTTGTGAAGCACACGGGCTAGGAAGGGGTGGAAGGGAAGGCGTATAGTAGGGGAGCACTCCATTTGATGAGGAAGGCGTTGCCCAGATAGTATGGACTGTGTCCTGCTCTGGAGCAGAACTGGGGTCATTTGGTGTTTTGTGCAGTTGCAAAAAGATCTACCATTGGAAACCCCCATGTTTGGAAAATATCTAGGATTACTGGTGTGGTCAGCTCCCACTTGTGGTCCTGATAAAACTTCCTGCTTAGGGTATCTGCCATGGTATTCAGGCAACCAGATAGGTATGAAGCCATAATATGGACGTTGTGCTTAATGCATCCTTGCCAAAGGTGCATGGCTTCCACACAAAGGGAGTGTGATCATGCTCCCCCCTTGTCTGTTTATGGAGAACATACAAGCTACATTGTCTGTGAGAATTTGTACCATCTTGTTTCTGATTAGCAGTAGGAAGTGGGAACAAGCGTTTTGAACTGCTCACAGTTCTAATAGGTTTATATGAAGATGGGACTCCATTGCGGACCATCGGCCCTTTATAGAGTGTGGATGCAGGTGTGCTCCCCATTCTAGGAGGGAAGCATCTGTGGTGATAGTGATCAACGGTGGTTTTTGCAGGAAAGGCA
Organism: Caretta caretta; assembly: GCF_965140235.1. NCBI lineage: Eukaryota > Metazoa > Chordata > Testudines > Cheloniidae > Caretta > Caretta caretta. Next base: position 3,975,201 of record NC_134230.1, on the reverse strand, counting down.
TCCCCCCTGCAGGGTTGGTCAACCACAAAAGAGAATCTTTGATTGTCTCTGGCATGGTGAGGCGCTTGTTTATACTGTGCTTGTGTGGGACATAATTTGTTTGGAGCCAGGCTTGTAGGCACCGCATATGTAATCTTGTGTGCTGGACGACGAAGGTTGTGGCAGCCATGTGGCCTAGAATGTGTAGGCAAGTTCTGGCAGAGACTTGTGGGCTGTTTTGTGCTGTGGAGATCAAATTGGTTAGAGTCAGAAATCATTTTGTTGATACGAAGGCTGTTGCCTCGAGAGAGTTGAGGTCTGCTCCAATAAATTCCACGTGTTGATCTGGTGTTAGAGTGGATTTTTGCATGTTTATCTGAAGGCCTAATCTGTTAACCAGAGATATTGTGCATTCAGTGGACTTTATGGCTGCCTGTCTTGTTGGTGCTTTCAATAGACAGTTGTCCAGGTAGGGAAAAATCATGATTCCCTCTCTGTGTAGATAGGCAGCTACTATGGCTAGTAACTTCGAGAATACTCAAGGTGCAGTGGAAAGGCCAAAGGGAAGCACTTTGTATTGGAAATGGTCCTGTCCTATTGCAAATCATAGGGATTTTCGAAGTGAGGGATGGATGGATATATGAAAATACGTGTCTGCAGGTCAAGGACTGAGAACCAGTCCTCTCTTTCTATCGCTGGGATTATGGTGTTTTGTATGACCATTTTGAGTCACTGTGTTTTCACAAATTTTGTTGAGTTACCGTAGGTCAAGGATAGGCCTCCAAACCTCTTGTTTCTGTGTGTGTGAGAAAAAGTGGGAATAGAACCCCTTCCCTCTGTACTCAGATGGTACAGGTTCTACTGCCCCTAGAGCCATAGGTGGGTTACCTCTGCTCACAGCAGACGCTCATGAGAAGGGTTCCTGAAGAGGGATGGGGAAGGAGTGTGTGTAGGGGGTTTGGAGGTAAGAGGGATGGAGTAACCAGTTTTGATAATTTCTAATACCCATCTGTCTGTTGTAATACTCTGCCAGACTAGGTAAAATGGGATCAGGCAATCTCCAAAGGTCTTGAAAGTTGCAGCGTTAAAAGAGATTGGGTTCTCGGGCCCTTGACCAAGGCCTCAAATATGTAGTCTGGAAGTTATGGTTGAGAAGTTGTATTAGAGGAAGCAGATTGTCATCTCCTCAAGGTTTTTTGCTTCCAACCCTGAAGGTCATAGTATCTATTGTGTTGTGCATATGGAGAGGGTCGGAATCGTTGAGGGGCTTGATAACTGCCCTGTTGTCTTTTGAGCTTAGGTGTGTGGATGTCCAGAGATTTCAATGTCACCCTCGAGTCCTTAAGAGCGTGCAACAACTCGCCTATTTTGTCCGTGAAAAGTTGGGATCCCTCAAATGGCAAGTCCTGCACGGTCGACTGCCAGAAGGCTCGTCTCATAACAATTGCGGTTGCTATAGATCTCACAGCTGAATCTCCTGAATCAAGGGCAGCTTGTAATGCTGTTCTGGTTGTGAGCTGACCTTCTGTGATAAGATATTTGTATTGTTCTTGTTTGTCATCTGGAATAAAGGCAATAAATTCAGAGAGCCTCCCGAGTTATTATGATCATAATTTGCTAATAAGGCCATGTAGTTGGCAATTCTCAATTGTAAGGTCACAGCAGAATATGCTTTGTGGCCGAAAAGGTCAAGGCGTTTCCAGTCTTTGCCTTATGAAGCGTTTCTGTAGTATTGTTGCCTAACGCGTTCATTGACGGCATTGATCACTAATTAATTCAGTGTTGGATGCGAAAAAAAGGAATTCAGAGCCCTTTGCAGGAGTGTAGTATTTTTTTTGAATCAGACCTTATACAGGTAGGTGGAATCATTGCAGGGGTTTGGCAGAGCAACTTCACAGGGTCCATAATTGCATCATCCATGGGAAGGGTGATTTTAGATAAGATCAATGGGTGCAGTATGTCAACTAGCTTGTGTCACAATTCTTGGACCTCTTCCAGGGAGACTTCCAGTGAAGTGGCAACTCTCTTGTAGAGGTCTTGAAATTGTTTAAAATCATCACCTGTGGTGGGAGGTGGGGGCATAACAGTGTCATCCAGTGAGGATGAGGAGAAGTGGACTTCAGGTGGATTGTCTTGATCAGAGAATTTCTTCTCCTCCTCTTGAGGCCCCTGTTCAGAGGTGGCAGGTGGGCCTTGTGGCATCAAAGGTGTGTGACATATATCAGCTGTAGGAAGGCCGACAGGTATGCCCTGTTGTTGTTGTTGTGGGTATGTAGCCCATGGGTTCCAAAAAGGCCACTGTGGTTGGAAGGGCACAGTGGGCATCCAGGGTTGCCCGTACCATGGTTGGTTGGGAAGGTTTATTGGGTAGCCCGTGCATGGAGGGGCATGCGTGATAGGAGTAGCCACAGGAGAGAAATGTGGTGGATAGCACCCCGCATCCTCATCTCCATCTTCATCCTCACTGGAGAATTGTGGAGTGGACAGAGCTGGAGAACTGGGTTGACTAAGCACTGCGGGTACCGTGGATGGGAGACTCCAGTACCGATGAAATGGAGAGGTCTTTTTGGTGGAGGAATTGCTGCGATGTGCCCGGTATCAGTACTGTGGGTGTGGTAGGAAATGGTACCGCATGTTGGAAACTGCTTGTCGGCACCGGTGTGTGATTGGAGTGCGCAATGGTCTCACTAGGTGGCAGCTAGTTAGTGGAGTTAATGAGGTGCTGAGTACCGACTGCTTGTTCGTGTCTGACGGTACGGTGGCATGGGGTTTCATTTTGCCCTTGGTGCCTGTGACTGAGCTCGGCTGCTTGGGAGCTGTCAGTTTCTTGGTACTGACAGTGCCAGAGGGGCCTGCTGTTTCGGCTGTTGACATGGCCGGTGTGGTTGGTACCAGGAGCATTTGCTTGTGAGCGGAGCACCTTTTCTTAGCCAACTCCAAAGTCGGGGATGTAACAAGGCTCCTGCCCCTTTTGCTGGCTATTCCACAGGCAAAAAGATTCTTCAGTCAGAGAATTTGCTCTGATGTTGTACCAACATTTTATTTGAATCAGTGTATTTCCATTCCTGTCTTGGACTGCCCTGAACAGCCCCTCCCACTCAGGGCGCTTACCCCTCCAGGTACTTGTCAATGTCCTTTCTTCCTCTTCAGAGCTTTTGAGCCAAGATCCACTGATTTCACCCTTTTCCTGTTGCTTCACAGGTCAGTCCCTCCAGCAGAGAGGCAGCTGCACTGAATGAGGCCAGTACAGGTCCCCAAGATTCTCAAACTTCATCTGAAGAGCACTTGGAGACCTCAGCTGCCCAGCCACACCACCATTTGAAACTGTGCAACATTCCTGTGGTAACCAAGGCAACTGAACCTCTGGGGAAGATAACTGATCACCCTGTCTTCTTTTGCTCCATATTTCATCAGCCCGGCCTGTCTGTTCTACTCTTCTCTCTCCCCCTGTACGTAGTTCTTGGCTGTCTGGTCCTCATCCGCTCCTGCCCCTTCCCTCCCTACACTCTCTCATAAACGATCCTTCCTTCCACCCTCTACCCTGCACATGCCGCCCAGATGTTGGCTTGATTTCCTCATCTCCTGAATATTTCTCTGCCACTGGAAAGCTCCTTGCTCTGCTCCCACAGATGACTCCTAATCACACGCAGCAGCTCTAATTCCACTGGTAGCTTGTGTCTCTGTGGATGGCTCCCATTTCCCCATCTCCTCTTATGAGCAACGGTCCCCAATCAAGGCAGTTATTGTGGATGCTCCTCTTGTTTACAGCTACTTTTACAGGACTCTGTGCTCTTGGAAACAAGGAGGAGGAACTAGCACCATGTGACTTGCCATCTCTGCATAGACCACCAGCAAGTGTTGCAGAGTTCATTGTCTTTGTTCCCAGAGTTCTCCCCTGTTCAATTCACCCCTCTCCCCAATTGTATCTGTTTACAATGCTTACTTTTCACATGATTCTAGGCAGACACCTAAATCAACATCCCTTTGTCTGGGAAATACTTGTTTGTCAACCCTGCCTGTGACACAGATCCTAAAATATATTTTCAGTACATACATACAACTTCTTAAATATCGCCCATACATACATGATGTGACGATTGTGAGGATCGCTACGACCTATGACAATTAGTGGTTCTTAGGGGTCACACCACTGCAAACTGTTCTTTCCAAATTCCTTTTCACGAAACAGAGGAGAGGTGATTATTAGTAAATAAATAAATGTCAGTTTCCAAGGGCCTAAATACTAGAGAAGACAGAAAACAAGAGGCTGCAGGAACCAGACAAAGGGAACAGAAGATAATAAAGGGACTCAGAACTGGGAGTGGGCACTGGAGGTCAGAGAAGTTACCCATGCCAAAGCAAAGACAGAGGATTACTGTGGATGAATCATATTTCTCGTTACTGAAGAACAAAACAGAAAGCTGTAATTACACATGGCCTTTGATTCTCATAAGTTGAGCCCATATTCAGATTACCTGGCTCAGGTCATTGAGATGGGTCTGAACAAGGGAACCTGGTGTCTGCTCCCAGCGAGTGGCTCAGTGCCAGGTTTGTGATTACACCCATTCCACTTCCATTTCATGGTCAGTATCATCACTTTAAAAAGCATCTCCAGCAAAGCTGGCAGGGAGCAGGAAGGCCTAACAGGCAGAACATATCTCATATTGGGAAGACTGAGAGGAAATCAACTATTTCCTTGCCACAAAGTTACATTTTGTCATGTGGATTTTGATAAATGTAAGGAAAGCTCCAGACTGCCACAACTTTGTTCCTGATGGAAGATTCTGCTCTCCAGGGCAGAGAGCTCCTATAATCAAGGGAGTTAAGTGACTCAGTCTTCTCAGAAATAGGAATAATTCAAATTTTGATGACGTTATTGTACTCTCATTATGTCGCTCTTTTAAAGACCTACCGCTTTATACAGTGTATACAGTGGCCCTGTCTCCATTGGAAACGTCCTATTGCTGACAATGGTTGTGAGCAATGGGCTGCTCTTGAGAATGGTTCAGCTGCAGTGCAAATGAGACACCAACACTTTCAGCACTGTTGCAGGAAGTGGAAAGTGACTTAATTATTATATTTGCATAATGACAGGTTTCAGAGTAGCAGCCGTGTTAGTCTGTATTCGCAAAAAGAAAAGGAGTACTTGTGGCACCTTAGAGACTAACCAACTGAAAGCTTATGCTCAAATAAATTGGTTAGTCTCTAAGGTGCCACAAGTACTCCTTTTATTTTTATTATATTTGAGAACTCAATTGAACCCTCAAGACAATTGCTTTACTTACACTGTATCACAAAGCTATGATCCTTGTTTGTCCTGGACCCGTCCCCTCTCCTTTGCTACCCTCTCTCCTAATGTTGCATACGATTTTTCACTGTGGATTCTTTGGAGCAGGGGCTTATTCTGTTTCTGTGAACTGCCTGACCCACTTTTGGGTGGCCTCTCTCAAACCTTCTCTAACAGTGTTACAGGTGTTTTTGTCTCATTTGCATTAGTGACTCAACCATTTTCAACAACAATTAGGAACAAAGGAACATGAGAATTGCCAGACTGTACCTACACAGGGGCCATCTAGTCCAACAGCCTGTTCCTGATAGTGGCCATTACCAGATCCTTCAGAGGAAGGTGCAACTGTGTGTGTAGTGGACAACTACAGAATATCTGCACTGTCCCCAGTAGCAGTCTCTAAGCTGATTAGTACCAAGTATCTGAGGAGCTAAGTATCCTGATCCCTTGGCCTATTTCTGGACAGCATCAGATCCAGCAGTATTCATAGTATCCAAATGGCTAGGCAGGAGGGGCAGGGTTGGTTCCCTTAACTGGCCTCCTTCAGCAGGTCTGGGTGTAGGTCTTATCCCTGGAATAAAGAGGTATCCCTTTACCAATTGCGACCCACACCTAAGGTATGAAAGAAGCTCCAGGCCTCAGCCAGGTCTTGCAGTCCTTTCTGGGCTTTGCTGGGATGGGGAGTAAACATGTCAGCTCCTCTGATTGGCAAGGAGTTAGCCAATGACACAATCTTCTCTCTCAAAGATTTCGTCTGAGAACTGAGGCAGAGTGGATTTGCTTCAAATAATTATCTGCTGCCCAGGACTTCAGACAAAGTTAGGGCCTAGCCATTGGGGATTGGTCCTGCTTTGAGCAGGGGGTTGGACTAGATGACCTCCTGAGGTCCCTTCCGACGCTGATATTCTATGATTCTATGATTGCAGTAGCTGCCAGGGCTATGGATTCAATGGACACAGCAAACAGGAGTGCAATAGCCACAGAATATCAATTTGAATTTATTTTGGTTCTGGATTACAAAGCTCCAAGACACTGGCCCCAGGACCTTGTAGTGTATGTTTGCCAGTGAGGCTCTAAAGAAGCTTTGTATTCCCTTCTAAGGGAGGCTACCTGCATGTTTGTGGGGACTTTTCAGGTCAAAAATTCTTGGAGAGAATTACTGTCCTTTATCAGGGATGCTCTAATGCGTCAACTTTAGGAAGGATAGAAAGAAATCTTTGGCTTCTATGACCCCTACAGGGCTTGCCAACTAAGCAAAAGTCCACAGCTTGTTTTTACATCTTAGTCAAAAGATGCGCCTCCTGCGTGCTCAGATATTATGGTGATGGAGGCCATAGAAGCAACTAGATAGATGGCACCATGCTGGCCCCTTAGCTCAGTACTGACAGAGGAAAAAGGGCCACCTACTAACCACCAGAATTTCTTATGGTCCCTTGGTTTTGCCTGGAGTTCTGCCATCCAAGAACTGTCTGTGTCTGTCTATGATCTGACCAAGTTTCAGTGGAATGTAGTACAGCAGCAGATTACGGCTTTTCTCCATCACTGTCAGCGCTCCATCAATAAACTGACAATAAGTTCTGTGTTTATGCATATTGAAAACACAACGGGGAAGATTCTGCCATGGGTTGGTTCAGGAGGATGCCTTGCACCTCCTAATTATAATAGGACTGGAATTGGGTTTGATGCCCAACATAAGCTAGACCAGCCCTGCAGGTTGCCTTCACTTATGCTACTGTTGCAATGGCTTCAGTGGCCAGCAGACACACACAGGACACCCCCAGTCATGTCTCCTCCCGCTCCCAATCTGCCCCTGAATTGGGGAGCTCCAGCAGAAATGGTGCAGAGCTAGCAAGATCACAGCACTGGACCCAATTCCCTTTAAGGCATTTGTACGTTAGAAGTGGCACCTAATGTTTGCCAAGCTATAAATGCTGAAGAGATTCACACAACAGAACAGAGATATAGGTTTGTGTTTGCAATTCAAAATAATTTAACATTATACAATCCACATTAATCCTTACTGTGCTAATCCTGCAATTTATACAACTGCAGAGACCCGGAGTTGGGCTTTGGGGACAGATTGTATCTTACTATTTACTATCCTTTATTTCCACAAAACCGGTCTTTCTGGTTTAGAGTACTCTTTATGTGAATGGAAGCAGTTGTCTCTCAGTCCTCCTCAGTCAGAACAGAGCTGTTGCTTTGTGATTTTTTTTAAGAAGCAGTAACAAGACGTTTCTGATTTTTTGACTTACTGTCTTGCTTTGTATCTGTAAAAGGAAAGCACAGTGTGTACTGAAAAACAAGGGGCACAGAAATGGGTACATACTCTATTTAATAGCACTTGCACCCACTAGGAAACACCTAAGACAGCAGTGCACATTTCTTTTAGCTGCATCCAGGATTTCCCTTTGCTTTCAGTAAAGATTTAGTCCCTTCACAATTTTGCCTTTCAGAAAACAAAACAAAAAAGTCCATGATATGGCACGTCACAAAATGGGCCAGAATTGCTATAGCTGATTATTTTGGTACTATTGTTACCAAAGTTTCAGGAGACAAAGGAGAAGAGAGATCCCCATGGAAATATGTGTGGATCCACATGGAAATATAGAACAATTCTTTATGATGGTATAGTGGATTGTTTATGAACAGGTTAAGAACTTGAGAACTGGGGATATTAGACACCAGAATGAATAATTTTAAGCTAAGTTTCAGTCAAGGCCTAAACTCCATGGCAGTGACTCTTTAAATCAGGGAAACTTTTCTGTAATGTCACAATGCAAAGAACAAAAAGGCAAATAACTGGATTTCAAACCATACAGTGATCCAGAAAGAACTGAACAAAATCCACTTAAAAATTAAGTATCTTTATTTAACAGTTTTAAAAAGTGTTTGAATTTATAACCTAAAACAGGCTAAAGGAAAGTCAATTCCAATTTTCTTTGAAAAACAAAATAAAAACCAAACTCCCACAATTTCATTTGTACCAGCACAGATAACCATCAAGTCATTTGTCAAGTTTGTGTTTAATTTCACCCATCACTGTGTGCCTGAAACAGACCTAATCATTTACTTTCTAGGGATAACAGTAAAAGTCAGTCTGCAGAAAACCTCAGGATATTTCTAATCTACAGCCCTACCTCCCCATCCCCAACTGCTAGTTTTGAAACAGGGCATTTTCCATGATAACATCACAGAAGGAGGAACCGAAGTGGAAATGTTATGAATTACAATATATTTACATATATAAAATATATATTATGATATACTGTGCAATTGAATACAAGGCTGTAATTCAGTTAGTGGGGGTGGTTGATATCAAAAGCTTGAGAGGGTAAATTGAGCACCAAGAATGCTCATATGCCAGAAAGAACCCACCCAGACAGAATTACAGATTTGATGCAAGCAATGCAATTAAGACCTACAGTAGTAGGTATTTGGAATACAGTAGAACCCCATTTATCCAATCCTCCATTATCCAGCTCTCTGTATTAACCGAACAACCAGCACACACAGGTCAAGAAGCAGTCAATCTCTCCTGTGACTGCTAGATGGTGATACAGCTTGGCACTTTCCCATTCTCTGGATTATCTGAATTTGTGATTATCAGATCTGGCCCCTGTCCCAACTAGATCGGATAAACAGGGTTCTGCTGTATATACTACAGCACAGCTGTTTAGCAAAGAGGCAAGAGGTTTCCCCCTCTTGGATAAGACACCAATTTTACTCTCTTTTTGCAGTGCCTGTGTCCTACTGTCAACACTGGAGATTAGTTACAGGAAAACCATCATGTCCATTTCCTTTATTATATATTGCAATTTAAAAAGTTACTTGTACCATTAGGCAATACCTGTCTGTATTATTTCACATGAAGCCTACCATTGTAGATAATTTTACAAGTCATTCAATGACTTTGCAATTCCTTGTCCAAGAAATTCCAAATCTCTTACTGAGTGCATGTGAATAGGAAAAGAATTACCCAAGTACACTATAAAGCTGCCTAGATACTCTTTATTGTCTGGAATTGGGTGCAGAATAATGAGCTAACTGGCTATTGAAGTCAATCAGATGTGTGTGATTACAAATCAGGCAAGGATATTAATTTTACCATCATGCCTTCAAAGCATCAGCAAATACACTTTATTGATAACCAGGTACATCTTCCCAGGTAAAAAAGGTTACTCACCTTCTTGCAACTGTTGTTCTTCGAGATGTGTTGTTCATGTCCATTCCACGTGCCGCATGTAAGACAGCCGGAAGATTTTTCTGGAGTCGCAGCCTCATGGCACCCAATATAGAGCCCTGACAACCTGCCTACCCCCCCCCCCCCAGTTCCTTCTTGCCAGCTACTCCGACAGTGGGGTAGGAGGGTGGATATTGGAATGGACATCAACACCACATCTCTAAGAGCAACAGCTACAAGAAGGTGAGTAACCATTTTTTCTTCTTCGAGTGCTTGTTCATGTCCATTCCAATCAGGTGACTCCCATGCCTAAGTTCAGGAGGCGAGGTTGGAGTTGTCCACTGATAGGAGCATTGCTCTACCAAAGGCCGCATCATCTCTGGCCTGCTAGGTTATTGCACAGTGCGCGGTGAAAGCGTGTATGGAGGACCATGTCACCGCTCTGCATATTTCCAGGGTGGGAACCTGCACCAGAAACCCTGCTGAAGAAGCTTGCGCCCTAGTGGAGTGTGCTGTGAGCGGAAGGGCAGGCACCTCTGCCAGTTTGTAGTACTCTCGGATGCAGGACGTGATCCACGATGAAATTCGTTGAGAGTAGACAGGAAGACCTTTCATTCTGTCTGCCACAGCCATGAATAATTGAATGGACTTTCGGAATGGCCTCATTCTCTCAATGTAAAAGGCTAGCACTCTGCGGACATCCAATGAGTGAAGCCTCTGCTCCCTGCCGCTCAACTGCGGCTTAGGATAGAACACTGGGAGGAAGATGTCCTAGTTGATGGGGAAATGGGAGACAACCTTCGGGAGGAAAGCCAGGTGGGGCCTGAGCTGGACCTTATCCTTATAGAACACGAGGTAAGGGGGTTCTGATGTCAGGGCCTTGAGATCAGACACCCTCCTGGCTGAGGTTATCACTACCAAAAATGCCACCTCGTTTGAGAGGTAGAGCAGGGAACATGTCGCTAGTGGTTCAAAGGGTGGCCCCGTCAGTCTGGAAGGGAGCAGGTTGAGTTCCCATGCTGGAACCAGCTGCCGGACATGTGGATATAGCCTGTTGAGACCTTTGAGAAAATGGCTGACCATTGGTCAGTTGGCAAAGACTGACCGGCCCTTTGCGCCTGAATGGAATGTGGCAAGTCTACCATGGGGAAAACCCCACTGTTGGAAAATTGAGTTTACAATGTCCAAACGTAGGGACCACTTGTGGCCGTGGAACAACCTGCTGAGATAGACCGCTATCTCGTTCTGTACCCCAGGGAGATACAATGCTTGCAGGCGTATTGAATGCTCTACACAAAAGTCCCACCAGCATGAGGGCTTCCTGGCACAGGGGAGAGGAGTGTGCAGATCCCCGTTTGTTGATATAGAACATCGCCGTAGTGTTGTCTGTCATCATTGATACACATCTCCTACTTAAGTGGGCTCAGAAAGTCTGGCATGCCAGGCGTACCGCTTTCAACTCTCTGACATTGATGTGGAGAGCAAGCTCCACCTGAGACCAGAGGCCTTGTGTCCTGAGGTCTCCCAAATGCGCTCCCCAGACCAAGTCTGATGCAAACACTAGCTGTGGGTTGAGCCACCACAGAAGGGAGTCAAGGACTGGGTGAGGCAAAGTCAAGACCCTGTCCAAACTGTCCTGATCCAGCCGATACACTGAGGCTAGCCATGATTAGAGCGGACAGAGTCTGCGCCTGGCATGTTGCACCACATAGGTACAAGCAGCCATGTGTCCCAGGAGTTTCAGGCAATTCCTTGCTGTGGTGGTGGGGAACTGCTTGAGACTCCAAATGATGTTGCCCAGGGCCCAGAACCTTGATTCCAGTAGGTATGCCCTAGTCTGGGTCGAGTCCAGCACTGCCCCTATGAACTCTATCTTCTGAACAGGGGACAGAGTTGACTTCCCTGTGTCAGGAGAAGGCTCAGTTTGTTGAAGGTTGCAATGATGAATCTGACTTGTACCTCCACTTGAGCCCTGGAGCAGTCCTTGATCAGCCAGTCGTCGAGGTAAGGGCACAGCTGTACCCGGCACCTGCGTAGAAACATGGCCACAACTGCCATGCATTTGGTAAATATCGAGGCAACGCTGATAGGCCGAAAGGGAGGACTGTGAACTGGAAGTGGTTGTTGTGCACCACAAACATGAGGTATTTTCTGTGGGATGGTATGATTCCTATATGAAAGTATCAGGGGGTAGCCGTGTTAGTCTGTATCCACAAAAACAACAAGGAGTTGACAGCAGATCGAGGGACGTGATCGTTCCCCTCTATTTGACATTGGTGAGGCCTCATCTGGAGTACTGTGTCCAGTTTTGGGCCCCACATTACAAGAAGGATGTGGAGAAATTGGAGAGAGTCCAGCGAAGGGCAACAAAAATGATTAGGGGTCTGGAACACATGACTTATGAGGAGAGGCTTAGGGAACTGGGATTGTTTAGTCTGCGTAAGAGAAGAATGAGGGGGGATTTGATAGCTGCTTTTAACTACCTGAAAGGTGGATCCAAAGAGGATGGATCTAGACTATTCTCAGCGATAGCAGATGACAGGACAAGGAGTAATGGTCTCAAGTTGCAGTGGGGGAGATTTAGGTTGGATATTAGGAAAAACTTTTTCACTAGGAGAGTTGTGAAACGCTGGAATGCATTACCTAGGGAGGTGGTGAAATCCCCTTCCTTAGAAGTTTTTAAGATCAGGCTTGACAAAGCCCTGGCTGGGATGATTTAGTTGAGGATTGGTCCTGCTCTGGGCAGGGGGTTGGACTAGATGACCTCCAGAGGTCCCTTCCAACTCTGATATTCTATTATTCTATAAGTCTGGTGGCACCTTAAAGACTAACAGATTTATTTGAGCATCAACTTTCGCGGGTAAAAACCCCACTTCTTTAGATGCATGGAGTGAAAATTAAAGATGCAGACATAAATATACGGACATATGAAAAGAAGGGAGTTACCTCACAAGTGGAGAACCAGTGTTGACAGGGCCAATTCGATCAGGGTGGACGTAGTCCACTCCCAACAATAGATGAGGAGGTGTCAATTCCAGGAGAGGCAAAGCTGCTTCTGTAATGAGCCAGCCACTCCCAGTCCCTATTCAAGCCCAAATTAATGGTATTAAATTTGCAAATGAATTTTAGTTCTGCTGTTCCTCTTTGAAGTCTGTTTCTGAAATTTTTTGTTCAAGTATAGCTACTTTCAAATCTGTTATAGATTGTCCAGGAAAATCGAAGTGTTCTCCCACTGGCTTTTGTATGTTACCATTCCTGATGTCCGATTTGTGTCCATTTTTTCCTTTATGTAGGGACTGTAGGGTTTCGACTGGTCATACTGGTTTGGCCAATGTACATGGCAGAGGGGCATTGCTGGCACATGATGGCATATATAACATTAGTAGACGTGCAGGTGAATGAGCCTCTGATGGTGTGGCTGATGTGGTTGGGTCCTCTGATGGTGTCGCTAGTGTAGATATGGGACAAAGTAGGCAATGAGGTTTGCTACAGGGATTGGTTCCTGGGTTTGCGTTTCTGTGGTGTGGTGTGGAGTTGTTGGTGAGTATTTGCTTCAGGTTGGGGGGACTGGCCTGTCTCCCAAGGTCTGGGAGAGCGAGGTATCATTTTCCAGGATAGGTTGTAGATCGTTGATAATGTGCTGGAGAGGTTTTAGCTGGGGGCAATACGTGATGGCCAGTGGTGTTCTGTTATTTTCCTTGTGGGGCCTGTCCTGTAGTAGGTAATTTCTGGGTACCCATCTTGCTCTGTCAATCTGTTTCCTCACTTCCCCAGGTGGGTACTGTAGTTTTAAGAATGCTTGATAAAGATCTTGTAGGTGTTTGTCTCTGTCTGAAGCAGCTTTGCCTCTCCTGGAATTGACACCTCCTCATCTATTGTTGGGAGTGGACTACATCCACCCTGATCAAATTGGCCCTGTCAACACTGGTTCTCCACTTGTGAGGTAACTCCCTTCTCTTCATGTGTCAGTATATTTATGTCTGCATCTTTAATTTTCACTCCATGCATCTGAAGAAATGGGGTTTTTTTTACCCACAAAAGCTTATGCTCAAATAAATCTGTTAGTCTTTAAGGTGCCACCAGACTCCTTGTTATATGAAAGTACACGTCCTTCAACTCAAGGGCAGCATACCAATCCCCTGGATCCAAGGAAGGGATGATGGTGGCCAAGGAGACCATGTGGAACTTGAGTTTCTTAATTAACTTGTTGAGCTCTCACAGGTCTAGGACGGGCCTGAGCCCGCCGTTGGCTTTCGGTGTTAGGAAATACCAGGAATAGAAGCCCTTGCCCTTCTGCTCCTGGTGAACCTCTTCCTCTGCCCCCATCAAGAGGAGGGATTGCACCTCCTGTATAAGGAATTGATTGTGAGAAGGGTCCCTGAAGAGGGATGGGGAAGGGGGATGGAAGGGCGAGAGGGCAGAGAATTGGAGTGAATATCCCCTCTCTGCCGTGCGGAGTACCCAGCAGTCCGACGTAATACAGGCCCATGCATGGTAGAAAGGGGAAAGATGGGACAAAAAGGTAAGGTGGGATGGATTCAGTCTTTGCACTGGAGTGTCGTCCCCAGGTGCACTTTCAAAAGGACTGTTTTGGGCCTGAGGAGGGTTTCGACTGGCCAGACCCCTGGCCAGAGGAGGGTGAGGTCTCTTCCTTGAGTTCCTACTCCTCCTGTGCAACCCGCCCTTCCTACCCTGAGGTTGATAATTCATCGATTGGGGCTGAGGTCTCAAGTGCCTCCATTGGTTGGCAAGGGTGTGGAGGCCCAGAGACTTCAAGGTGGCTTGAGAGTCCTTGAGGCTGTGCAGGCGAGTCAGTATTCTCAGAAAACAAAGACTGACCCTCAAGGGGAGGTCCTGGCTTGTCTGCTGCACCGCGTATGGGAGGCCAGAGACCTACAGCCAGGAACTCCTCCTCATAGCCATGGTGCAAGATGCTGCATACGCTGGATCCATGGCTGCCTGAAGGGATGCATGGGAAATTAATTTGCCCTCCTCTACTAGCGCAGAAAACTTCATGTAAGAGTCCTTTGAGAGGAGTTCTGGAAACTTTGCATGGCCCCACAAGTATTATAATTGTACCTGCTAACCACCGCTGATGGTTAACGATACAGAGCTGCAACCCCCCCATGGAACAGATTTTTCTCCTGAAGAGGTTGTTTTTTGGCCTCTCGATTCTTGGGAGAGGGCCCCTGGTAGCCCTGGTGCTCGCGCTGGTTAGCCACGTCCGCTACCAGGGAGTCCGGCTGGGAGTGCATGTATAGGTGTTCCTTTGAGGGGACAAAGTATTTCCGCTCGTACCTCTTGGCGGTAGGCGGTAACGAGGACGGGGTCTGCCACAGGGTCTTCACGGCATCACTGACGGTTTTAATCAGCGGCAGTGTGATATGGGATGGCCCTGGAGGGGAAAGAATGTCGACCATCAGGTCAGACTCCTCCACCACCTCCTCAGGTTTGATGTTCAGGTTCTGGGCCACTCATCTCAGCAGCTGCTGTAGGACCCTGCTGTCCTTGAAGGTTGCAGTGGTTACTGAGCCAGACACCACCTCATCTGGAGACAAGGAGGACAAGATAGCAGCTGGTACAGGAGCCTGCTCCCTGCCCTCGACCCCTCTGGGGTCCCAAGGAGCGAGGAACACTGGCTCTGGTGACAGGAGGTCCAATGCCACCTCGAACACTTCTGGCATGGAGAGAAGCTGTAGGTCCTCATGGTGGCAGATTGGTGGGTGGTGCAGGTCCAGACTCGACTGGACTCATCCTGGGGCAGGAGTTGACTGAGGCCTCACCGATTGGGTGCCTGATGAGGGGCTTGCTGGCCACCTGGTCTTTAGTCCTGGTCTGGGAGTGCCCTCTGTCGACCTTCTTCCTTTTATGGGGCACCGGGGAGTGAGACAGCTGCCTGACAGATGTCTGGGACCTGTGTGCGGAGCCGTTCATCTCTAGAGGAGTCCTTCCTCAGAACCAACTTGCGTGTCAACGGTACCGGATCACTGCGCACCGAGGAAGGGGCACTTGGGGCCAGGTCCACCGCACTGGGGTCCAACTAAGGCTGAAGGCTCCATAAGCAGAACTCGGAGGCACTGTGCTCTGTCCTAGAGGGTCCTGGGTCGAAACCCTCTACAGATTTTACAATGGTCCCTAAGATGACCCTCCCCAAGACACTTCAAGCACAAAGTGTGTGGGTCACTTCTTGGCATAAATCTGATGCAGTCAGAGCACGGCTTAAAGCCCGGGGACTGAGGCATACCCCGGAGCAGGGGAGAAGCGTGTGTGTGTGTGGGATGCCCAAAGGAAACTTATGAGAGAAAAAACTTACTACTAAATCTAACTATATACACACATGATACTGTGAAGCCATGTGCTTGCCAAGGCATGAGCAACAGGGAGTTCCAGCTAGCCATCACAGGCGGTAAGAAGGAAATGAGAGCGGGTCAGGTCGGCAGGGCCCTATATTGGGCGCCATGAGGACGCGACTGCAGGGGGTGCCCAAGCTGACCCTACGGATACTGCTAGGGGAAAAATCTGCCAGCTGTCGTGCACATGGAGTGCGCATACAGATTGAAATTAACATGAACAAGCACTCAAAGAAGAGCCTCCACTTCTTTTATGGCCCATCTATGCCGCATTTTCACAGTGTCAGTTACTGTGGTAGAGCCCGTCAGAGTGGAGAAAATATCACGTTTTAATAGAATTTTAATGTTGCACTCTGTCCGCATTGGCCAACTCTTTTAAAAAATTTTAAACAAAAAAGAACAGTGTGTATGATAACACCCATTTTTTCATGTTCTGTGTGTATATACATCTCCTCACTGTATTTTCCACTGAATGCATCCAATAAAGTGAGCTGTAGCTCATGAAAGCTTATGCTCAAATAAATTGGTTAGTCTCTAAGGTGCCACTAGTACTCCTTTTCTTTTTAATGAAATAGAAAGTGATTCATGCAGAAAAATATAGTGTAGCTTTTGGACCATGGCAGCTTCCTTTAGCATTAGTCTGTCAACCCCGCTGGTCAACCGGGCTTTAGGGTCCATACAAGGCTTTTTGTGGATTCTGTTTCTCAGGACCAGATATTTTAAAAATCTGCCTGACACTGTCACTGTGGAGCATTTGAAATATTGACATCCCATCCCACCCTTTCTGCCATCCCTATCCCCATTAGTAAGAGTTTGCCCAAATCAAGCCAAAAGAGTTTTAATATATAAAAAGCATGTATTTAACATTTGCAATGACAATCAATAACAATACATATTTGAATAAAGAGGTACATGAGGAGGGGGGGTTGTGGGTACAGGCACAGACCTCAATTTTCATTCAATACATTGCCCACTCAAATGTGAAAAATATTCAACAAAACAATTTGAACCAAATATTTCATTTTAGAATCACAGAATATTAGGGTTGGAAGGGGGTCATCTAGTCCAAACTCATGCTCAAAGCAGGACCAATCCCCAATTTTTGCCCCAGATCCCTAAATGGCCCCCTCTAGGATTGAACTCACAACCCTGGGTTTAACAGACCAATGCTCAAACCACTGAGCTATCCCTCCCCCCATTATAAATGATTACTAGTGTTCTTTTCATTCAAACTGTAGTTGAGTGTCCTAATATAAATAATCAGGTCACTACTTGTCACCAGTTTTTAATCTACAAATGCGAAAGCAAATTTTGTCATTTCATTGCAACACACCGACCCCTCCCTGGCAAGTAAAGAATATGGTATATAGCAGTTTGGCACGGTCATATCCACATCTCTTAAATTTAGAAGGTACATAACTCTCACTAGATTGTCCGTACCATGCAGCCATGAATTTGGCTGCTTGTTCAATGGCAGCAGGCATTGCTGCATTGATGTCACACAGCAGAGAGAGAGAGAGAGAGAATCTAGCTTGCAGAATCATCAACACAATTCCTTTGTCGAGATCCAAATAGGAAGCTGCTGTATCATAGCCTGAGTGCGTACAGGCAGCTAACAGTCTTAGTACAGTGTTCCACCGTTGCTCTGCAGTAGCATAGATGTTTGTTACAGATCTCTCTTTGATTGGGGTTTCATAATTATCAAAGACGTTAGGCCCTGTTCAAGATAAGGGTGCTCTTGTCTTATAAGACAAATACATCAGTGATAATACTGACATTCTTACTGATTTCTGTTTTGCAACCATAACCATTTGTTGTACGAGGATTTATTGGCTCTCTCATTTGAGGTGGCTGTATTTTCTTTGTTGATCATCACATCTCCCTGGTTTATTTCCACCGGGTTATTGTCTCTGCCTCTGATGACTAGTTTGTGCTTTAGTGTGTGTCATTGGTCAAACTTCTTGTCTTGAATGAGTTCTGTATGAATGATGTCAGTCAACTGTTTCTTATTTTCAGTAACTGTCAAGACAACTTTCAGTGGAGGTAGCTGTGTACTTATACTCAACTGATGCACTCTGCTTGCTTCTGTGGCTCTGGTGGATCTTGTGACACTCTTTGTGCTGAAGTCTTTGTACCTGTCAAAGACAAGATGTACATCACTTGTGTTTACCATAGACTTTGAAATTGGTCAAAGTCCTTGATGATGCCGCTTGAGTAACCCAAGGAATTGTTGAACCATCAATGACTGTGCAGGATACTTCTTGTGAAGTATGTCTAGTTGACATTTCTGTCTACAGCTGCTTCTTTAGGTTAGACTCAGCCGTAGAAATCCTCATGTAACCAGTTAGTGAACATGGACACTTGTACAGGATCCAACTCGTATGACAAAATATTGATGATGAGACAAAATATTGACGTCAACCTCTCATGAACTTGCTTGTAGGCCTATCACTCTTGAATAGTGAAGGTTAGTGTCATACCTTTGTTGGACCCACCTGTACATGTTTTATTTGTCACTGAGTGTCTACTATCCTTGGTATTGTCTCACAGAATCCTGTGGGCCAGCAATGTTGAATTCTTGCATTTGGTGAATTCCAGTTGTAAGTGTGTACATTGACACTCTATAATGTTTACTATTGCCTCTGGGTGCTAAGTGAAGTCTAGGAGATCAGTGAATGAGGAAAAGAGTTGAATCTCTGTTTGGTTTATAATCTGCTAATGCCTATAATTGTCCAATATTTGAAAATTAATTCTCATGAGTAAATATGCAAGGATTTGTTGTCAACATGCTTTGTGAGTACAAGAAGATTATGGCTCAGTGGGAAGGTGGGGGTGTACTGGCAAGATATACGGATTATACAGACACCAATACAGACATTACATATACACCTCTTTGCTAATTATGTTCCGTAACAAAATATTAGTGTGCGGCTTTCATTAAAAATAATTGAAATTCAATTAAAGTGATTTCACTCTCACCTGGCTTGAGAGTTTGGAGGGAAGTGGTAATAAGTGCTCAGATTTCAAAATGCTCAGGAGTGACAAGGTGTCATAAAGCAATTGTTTTGAATTTAGGATACTGAAATTCAGAATCCACATAAAACCACCACCACTGTATGGACACTAAACAAGGGCCCAAAACTTGCATTTGGCTACCGGACTATACAGTATGAAATACTAGTTTAAAGGATTCAGTTCAGGTTTACATATGCACAGTAAAATATATGACTCCACAGGAACTAAGATTAATACCCCCTTAGTGTTTAAAATCTTCACTCTACTAATGGATATGCTGTGTTTACACATTATTACAAGGCCCTTCCACGAGCCAGCCCATTAGAACTGGTCTGTAGATTATGCACCCCACAGATAAGCCTCTCTCCCAAAATCAGCTTCTGTGAAGCATCCAAAATAAACCAATTTTTAATAAACACATTCCTATATCTTGTCTTTTAAATGTTCTCCATATTGGGGTGGAATGCTATGATTTGGTCTAAACGTTCCATCTGTTCCACACATGAAGCAGCACCAGTTCTCTTTTGATAACACAACATTGGTTTTGTTCAATCAGCACTCATGCACAACTATGTCTGTCTCCACTTTCTTCACCATGGTAGTAGTAGCAGAATCAGTAGGGATATGACTAACCTACACATACTGAACAGACCTTTCACCTCAAAAGGCTAAAAAACCTACCATAACCCACCCTACAGCAAACTGTCCTACTGCAGTGATATTTTTCTATTTTTAATATGTGCCCAGAATGAAATTGTTGGGTCCCATATTTATTCTGTCAGAAGCTCCCAGGATCAAATATGCTCATTTGAAAACTCAGTATTATCCAAGTGCCAACACAGTAAACTTAATCTGTGAGCCAATACTCAAGCTGGGCTTTTGCTGACTGACTTCCAACTGTAGACCCTTTGTTCATGGTGATGAATTTCATTGACAATGCCACTGCTAATGTACTAGGCAGAGAGAGAATCCACTTGCTCTCCCATAGCTGGTGTTGGCTCTGCAGGAGTATGAGATGTTGAGGTTGGTTAGTTGAGGTTGTTCCGGCTTTGAGCAGGGGGTTGAACTAGATGACCTCCTGAGGTCTCTTCCAATCCTAATCTTCTATGATTCTATGAGGAATAAAAGCCTATCAGTGACAGTAAGTGAGCAGGTGAGTCCTAAAGACACACAAGAAGCAGACAGATATCAGATATCATCCTGTCATTACCAAGGCTTGAAATAAAGAGCTCTACTTGCATAAACAACAAGAGGTCTAAGAATCAGAATCCTTGCCCGCAAACTGAAAACAAAGCAGTTCACGCACACAGCCACCAGTTTCAGTTGGTAATGGCAGGGGGGTGGGGGGCAGAGGGAAATCAGAAACAGACAGCCCACTGCTATCTTACCATGCAAGCATGTTGCTAAGTGTGTTGGCATCATGCATAAGTTCACTGGTCACATCTATAGCATGCCCAAACCTCTACTGTTAGCTGTGGAAACCCACTGAAGGGATCACTGTCACAGCATACAGGGGCGTGTGTGGAGTCTTCAGGTTCAGGGTCTCTACTCCTTTTGTTTCCTTGCTGTGCACACACTTAAGCATCTTAAATTTGGGTCCATGGTAAGGGAGGATGTGCCATTTTTATACCATTGTTCTGACCACAGCCAAACTTTTAAGACAATAGATGTCTGGTAAGATACTATTTGGTTAAAAGACAAAGTTAAAAAATACTGCATTGGGAATAATCTCACCAATTACTGCCTTGCATATAATCTACCATTCTCGAACAAAGTGACAGCTAATCTTCTGCAAGTACGCTAGACAGGTTGTAGTCATTGATCAGCATTCTGTTGATCTTAGATCTACTACAGTATCAGTGGCTGACAAGAAGACTGTGAGATGTGGACCTGGATTCCATGGTTCATGCATTTGTCATTCCTAGGCTTGATTACAGTTGAAAGTGCAGGCCAAGAGGAAGGCCTAGGTATTCAGAAGAGCTCCTACATGTTACATTAACATAGGCACAAAACAAAGGCACCACACTGCTGTACACAATCTACTTGTTCCTGATCCAATACAGGATCCAATTTGAAGTTAGGTCTTGATCTTCAAAGCCTTCAACCGACTGTGTCCTGGCTACATTATCTGTGACCCCAACCAATCATGATAGCGGCTTTTAGCAGAGATACTGGGCTGGTGATGACATCTAAGCTGAAACTTGCATGTACTAGGGAATCTGGTGATATCTCAGCAGCTGGCCTACAGTTAAATTCCTTTCTTCCAGATATCAACATGACCATTGGTTCAGTGTTAAATGCAAGGCCCATATGTTTATCATTCTTTTGTCTCCTCCCAATTAATAGCCTATGGATGGCAGCAGCCCTTCCCATACTCTCCTGTGGAATTGCACGAAGAAGACAGGAGAAGAATGGAGTTTTAACTTTGGCTGTACTCAGATACCATGCCATGTGCATGTTAAACTTAGAGAGCTCAGCAAAGAGCCAAATTTCTTGTTTCAATGTCCAGAGACACCCTCTTGTACCTCATATTGCTATTCTATTCAGAAAGTGAGACACAAGCTTATTCGGATCAGCCACTAATTTCTAAGGGACTGGTTATTGTTGAAAAAATGTTAGATCAAATATCTACATATTTTGGAGAGCTTTCTTTCCAAACAGTTTATGAAATTCTTTAAGTCTGAAAAAGGGCAAAGGGAAACTTGTATCTATTCAGCTGTACATGATTCTTCCCATATATATTGCCATTTACAGCCTTAGAAATTGCATTATAGCGAATGCAAGGAGTAATGGTCTCAAGTTGCAGTGGGGGATGTTTAGGTTGGATATTAGGAAAAATTTTCTCACTAGGAGGGTGGTGAAGCACTGGAATGGGTTATCTAGGAAGGTGGTAGAATCTCCTTCCTTAGAGGTTTTTAAGCTCAGGCTTGACAAAGCCCTGGCTGGGATGATTTAGTTGGGGATTGGTCCTGCTTTGAGCAGGGGGTTGGACTAGATGACCTCCTGAGTCCCTTCCAACCCTGATATTCTAGGGCTCTATGAACGCTTCGCTCAAGCAAAGGCCTGCTGACTGCTGCAAGTGAGAGTTCATGACAGTGGCATTCAATCATGAGACTAAAGAAATTCCAGTGCTGAGCATCACTCCCAAGAGCCCTTGTGAGGTATCATTTGAAATTAATAACTCATTAATCATTGGTTTCAGAGTAACAGCCGTGTTAGTCTGTATTCGCAAAAAGAAAAGGAGTACTTGTGGCACCTTAGAGACTAACCAATTTATTTGAGCATGAGCTTTCGTGAGCTACAGCTCACTTCATCAGATGCATACCGTGGAAACTGCAGCAGACTTTATATATACACAGAGAATATGAAACAATACCTCCTCCCACCCCACTGTCCTGCTGGTAATAGCTTATCTAAATCATTAATATTCTTGTGTGCTGTATGTACACAATGGGTATTAAGAGTTATGGATATATGATGGAATTATGACTAACATGTGCATAAAACAGGTCTATCTTAGACCAAGGAATGTGCATTTTATTCTCTGATCAGCCTGATAGTCAGGCAAAGACAATGAAGATCCATATTTACAAATAAGCAGAAACAGGACCATCAAGATAGCAGGGGGAGAAGATGGCAGGAAGCAGAACACTTTGTATTTCAGCAAACACACGTGGGGGAAGAAAGATCATGGAGCTTCCTTCGCCACCACATTCCATGTTGCCTTCCTCACAGCTTGAATAAATTTGGGGGTATCCTTTGGAAGAATCCATTTCAAAGGAAGGGGTAGAGAACCCCAAAGCTCTCTCTTCTACCTAAGTCGACAAATGTACCAGTACCTTTGGGCCTCTGAAAGAAATCCTGACTGAGGAAAGGGTCAGTCACAATTCTGCTGGAAGAGAGGGGGGTGAGAAAGGCTATCTTGAACAAAGCCTGGAACCAAACCTTGCTAGATTAAGTTTTATACCCGAGTTTTCACTTTTATTTGCTTGTAACCATTTTAACTTTCTCTCTTATATATAAACTCACTTAAAATCCTATCTCCTTTTGTTAATAAACTTCTGTTACTATTAAGCTAAACCAACAGTGCTGTTTGTACTAAAGTGGTTGTCAACGCCAATTAATGTGGCAAACTGGTGTGTATTTTGTCTCCTTAAAGGAGCAAGCAAACCGTACAATTTCTTTGAACTGTCCAGGAGAGGGATGGACATTGCAAAGCATATGGTTTGGGGAAAATTTGGGACTGGGAGTGTGTTGGGGTCACCCTGCTGGCTGCAACCCAGGCCAGTGGAAGCCAGAGTGGGGCGGTGGGGCTGTAGACAGGGTGCTGGGGTCAGAGCTATTGGTACAGGGCTGTCTAGTACACACACTCAGGGTGTGACCTGCATGCTGGTAGACTGGTTGAGAGTGGCCTAGGTTAGGAGCTGCAACAGTAAGGCATGGTGAGGCATGCACGGTTACTCATAATGGTATGGACTGCACCCCAGAATGTGACACTGTATGAGTAATTTATCATGAAATATCACAATATATTTAAGATAGTCAGGTTGGATTCCAAAAGCACTTAACCGCCATTAAAAGTCAGTTAGGTGCTTTTGAAAATCCCATTCAGCAACATTATTGGAAATAACAACTAAGCAGTGGATCTTTTTGCTGCCACAGAGCTCCTGTATAACTGATCTTTATCACAAACTGTCCCCCATCCTTTGTCCATGCTACCCCTTGAACCATGTTTAGTGTTTTGAGATCTATGGATGAAAACTTTTATTCTACTTGAAATTCTTGAACCAGCCTGATCTCAACTTACTGTACTTGAAACTCCTACAGAACCAAACTTTTGTCCCAAAGCACTGTAGTACACCATCATGTACAATTACCAACCCAGTCCTGAGCAGTGTAGTTTCCCTTATCATGAGAAATACCATCTCTTGTATTTCAAAGTGAAACTACACCCCAATTTGTATAGCTTTGCATTATGAATATTCACAGGGTAAGAATAACTGGTCACCCTGAATAACTTGTGACATCTCTTTCACCCCAACTACTCAATTACATTTGGCACTTCTGAGCCTACTGCTGAAGATGCTGTCTTGCTAAAGACTGATGTTATTTGTGACCCAGATGGTACAAGTGCCCCACGGAGCATATTCCTAACGCATTTTCCAAATTGCTCTAACAAGCATTAAAAAGGAGTTCCACAAAATATTTTGTTTTTAAATAGAGTGAAATTGTCTTTTCGGCAAGGTGGCTGCCTACAGGAGTGGGTTCAGAAATACCAAGTTTAATAGAGAACTTGGGAACAAAGCTAAGTTACAAACAGATCATGAATGTGTGTCTGTGATCATTTATACTTAGGGCCCTACCAATTCACTGCCATGAAAAACGCATGATAGACCGTGAAATCTGGTCTCCTCCCGAAAATCTGGTCTTCTATGTGCTTTTACCCTATACTATACAGATTTCATGTGGGAGACCAGTGTTTCTCAAATTGAGGGTCCTCACCCAAAAGGGAGTTGCAGGGGGTTCACAAGGTTATTTTAGGGGGGGTTACAATATTGCCACCCTCACTTCTGCGCTGCCTTCAGAACTGGGTGGCCAGAGAGTGGCAGCGGCTGACTGAGGGCCTGCCTCTGCAGGCAGCAGCGCAGAAATGAGGGTGACAATATTATACCAGGCCACCCTTACTTCTGCACTGCTGCTGGTGGTGGCACGGCCGCTGCCTTCAGGGCCAGGCTCCTGGCCTGCAGCTGCTGCTCTCCAGCTGCCCCGCTCTGAAGACAGTGCCGCCGCCAGCAGCAGCGCAGAAGTAAGAATAGCAGTACCACAACCCCCTACAATAACCTTGCAAACTCCCCCCCCCCAACTCCTTTTTGGGGTCAGGACCCCTACAATTACAACACCATGAAATTTCTGATTTAAGTAGCTGAAATAATAAAATGTATGATTTTTAAAATCTTTTGACCGTGAAATTGACCAAGTTGGACTGTGAATTTTGTAGGACCCTATTCATACTGGTGGCCTGAGAAAAATGAATGTCTTCCTTTAAAGATTATCACACTGACAGGCTGGCTTCATAGCACATTTGTTTCATACTCATGTAAAATAAGGCTGGATAAAATAGACCAGTGAACAGAGTAACTGAAAATTTTAATCAGCAATAACATCACTGAGGGCTTATAAACAGGTCTGAAAGAATTTTGACACACTTAATAGAATTTGTGTCCACATTCAACACTGTTTTAAGAACGTGTACTAGGGAATCTAGAAGGGTAGCGTAGGAGGAGCATACATTTTAAATAAAGCTGTGCTCACCATGGTAATAAAAGTAAGTCAGGCCAGCTGTGGTACAAACCTATGGGAAAGAGACTGTTGGGCACAGTTCTACCAAAATTTGGCCTGACAACTGATTTTGGAACACAGACGTACTGCTTTGTAGTGGTAGCATGGCCAGGGTGGGTACCTTGTGTAAGTCATCCTGGAAATAAAGACCGTATTTATGGGATGAATATTTCTGTGCAAGACATTGTGTCCTAGTGTGTGTGTGTGTCTAGTATTCATTGTTTTACTACAGAGGTGCCTAGAAATCCCAATCAAGATCAGGACACCATTGTGCTAGGTGCTGAACAATTTGAAGAGCTTATAATAGAAACAGATAGGATAGACCAAGGATGAGAGAAAGGCAGCATTATCTCCATTTTCCAGATGGAGAACTGAGACACAGAGAGGATGAGAGGAAAGGAAATCTGTGGCTGAGCTGGCAAGTGAACCCAGATCTCTTAACTCCCAGTCCACCACCTTAACTACCAGAGCATCCTCCCTGTCCTAATGTCTTTTGGACAACAACGACAGAAACTGAAACTCTCCAAAATGATTATTTTTATTAAAAAGAAAAGGAGTACTTGTGGCACCTTAGAGACTAACCAATTTATTTGAGTATGAGCTTTCGTGAGCTACAGCTCACTCATGCTCAAATAAACTGGTTAGTCTCTAAGGTGCCACAAGTACTCCTTTTCTTTTTGCAAATACAGACTAACACGGCTGTTACTCTGAAACCTATTTTTATTAATAAAATCAAATTTTGGGCAACTCTATGGCTCTATAAATTGGAAAGAGAAGAGGATTCAGTTAGTCAAGAAAAGGTGGCAGGGGATTCAGTTTCTCCTATATGCGAAGGTGTTAAATCAAAGTCCAGGAAGCCTAGAAAGAAAGAAAGGACCAGTGGATTGATATGGGAATAGAATCAGTGAGAAATGATTGAATAATTGGAGTCAGCAATCTCAATATCTAAAATTAAGTCTGAAATTAATAAATTATACAAAATACTACTCTTGTTTTATAAGCCCATTCATTCATAGAATCATATAGAATCATAGAATATTAGGGTTGGAAGAGACCTCAGGAGGTCATCTAGTCCAACCCCCCTTCTCAAAGCAGGACCAACACCAACTAAATCATCCCAGCCAGGGCTTTCCATTGTAGTAGTTGGTGGGATCTTTAAAGAAGTGTTAGACAGGCCAGAAAGAGTGGGATTCTTGGTTTCATAATAATGGGGGATGTATTTAAAAATACAGAGGTTTTGGACTGAAGTTTTTCCAGTTGACAGGAATTCCCCATTTGTAAGAACCTGCGGGGCTGGACCCGGCTCTGGGCTGCTACCACCTCTGCATCGCCACTGGAGGCTTAGGCTGGGCTCCCACAAGAGGACCCTGTGAGGCGGGTCTCGGCAGGAATTACCATCCAGCTGGATCTGAGTGGCAGCCCCTCAAAACCCACTGATTAGCCAGTAACAGTATTTAAACCAGGAAGCTACGAAGCAAGAGCTGTCTTAGCAACAACACAGGCTGCCTGCCTATCTCTGCTCCAGATCCTGCTTGCAATTGACCCTGGACTCTGGCTTCTGACCCTCGTTTGTCCTTGGCTTCACTCTTCAACTGCTGTCTGTAACCTGGCACCCAATCCCGATTTCCTGGTAACCTGACCCTGTCTGTCTCCTGACTCTCAGTTTGCCTTCTGGCCTGTCTTGGACTCTGACTTCTCGGTACCTGACCCTGCCTGCCTCCTGCCCGACCACTAGGTCTGACTGCCCTCGTCCCAGTCGTGACACCGTTGTTCCATTCCCAGAACTGGGAGTTTTTAACAGGAAAAATAAGGCCTCAGAAAGGATATAAGTTATTAAAAGCTGTTATACTTGCCCTCAATACCCATTAATGATGATCCCCTTCTACTCTCTTTGCTGAAACAGTAAGTAAAGAATTGTGGTTTCATACAGAACAGTATGAATATGGAGGGGAAGCAGATGTTGATATCTGACAAGCTATAATAAGATTTACAAAAAATGGAAACTATGCCAGAACAGCTGTCTCTATATAGCACCCAGCCCTGATCCTGACTGGGATCTTCAGTCACTTCTGTAACACAAGCAGCAGCAACAGTAAAACTGGCTAAGCTGACATCTACGCTACATCTTTTAATGGCTCAAACAAAATCTATTTAGGCATTTATATATTGTTCATCACCATGGTATCTGAAATGCAAAACAGAATGTTAAGACTGTAACTGTATGTGTAACATTAGCCCTCTAAAACTTGAAGTACATTTCTCTGAACTGATTAAGAAGTGGTTGGTATGTTAGTGACTAGACTGTTTACTTCAATACAAATTATACTAAACAAATGTTGCAAGTGACTAAAGCCGAAGCCAAAATATTTGGCTTTGTTTACTATTCATCAGTAAAGCTGCAGAAAAAGATAGTTGCTGGAACTTCACACAGAAATACATACAACAGTCCATCCACTAATGAGGAAAAAGCTGAAAGGAGGAAAAAACAAACCTGACTGTCGCTCGTATTAGATATTTGCATACAGAGTCCATTTCCTGAAGCAATTTTATTTCCAGACACCCAACGCAGGAGTGATAAGAACTGAAAAAATGATTTTGTGGTCAAGCTAAAGAGGCCATAAGAGGAGTTACATGAAAGAGCCAAGGAATCCCAAACACAAGTGGAGTTCAATAGAAAGTATGGTAG
The DNA here is from genome assembly GCF_965140235.1 of Caretta caretta. Taxonomy (NCBI): domain Eukaryota; kingdom Metazoa; phylum Chordata; order Testudines; family Cheloniidae; genus Caretta; species Caretta caretta. The sequence continues at coordinate 3,947,362 of NC_134230.1, read as the reverse complement.
TTAAGGAGACTCAATCCAGATACATTCCTGGTATGAACACTTACAAGCAAGCAGGAAAAGGAACAAAGAGGTTTCCAAAAACTACAGGGCAAGTTCCACAGAGATGAGAGGTTCAACATGCACTTCTGCTCAATCATTTTATTTGGAAAGATGCTTCAACATGGACGAAGTTACAGAAGAACAGGGTTTTAGTAGAAAATAGCCTTTAAAATCCCATGTCATTATAAAGGACCATGAGAGCTTCCCAGGACAGTACATGACACAGAGGTCAAAATTCCAAGCAGATGGCAATTCACCATCTTCCTATTAGTTTCCCAGGTAATGCAGCTACTACCTCAGCACCCTGCCTCAGTACGGTGAACCAAAGTAATGCTGCCTGGTCCCTCTCTATCACCACTGGTCACTGCTGCAGTCCCTAGCATACTGCCATCACACTCATGGAGCTCTCAATCTCAGATACACGGATCGTGGGTGCAGAAACAAACATGGCTCACGAAACTGCGCACTGCTGAGAAAAATGCTGTCAAGGCTTTTAAGGCAGTAGGAATGCGAGGGAGAGATTGAGGGCAATTGTAACACAGATGAAAAGTCTAAAGGAAAAGCTTGAAAGTTCAGCTGAGAGGTAAAGAAATCAGCTACAAGAACAACCAGATCAGAGGTGGTTAATACAGAAAAAGGATAAAAACAATGGAGTAAACTGGCAATCTTCTACAGATGTATTAATGATCCTAGTGGAAAAGATGCAGAAAAAAGCTGAATACATGTTGCTGATTTTCCCCCCTCCTTTTTTCTAGGAACTTCATTGATTGATTAGATTACAAGTTCACCTTCAGTCAATGATAAGTGGTTTCAGGGGTTTAATTTCTACAGAGTTTCACTTGCAGAGTTGTCTTATCTTTCACTGTTATCTTAAAAAGCAGGATAAGTTTTCTCATGCTGTAATGGATTGCACTTAAAAATACTCTTCGTGTGTAATACGACTAAAGAAAGAGAAGTATAATTTAAAATAGTGTTCTGAGTGTTTCTGATTCATGCAGCACCTCTATTCAAAATTTTGCAGGCCATATTCTGTCCTCTGTTCCATCTGTGCAACCCCTCTGTCTTCAACAGGGCAGACAGGTGGAACTAAAGACAGGATTTGGTGTGCTAATTAGAATTTAATGATGCCTGAGCCAAAATAAACCTAGTTCCTTCTCCTACTGTTGTAGTGATTCTAAAGGAGTATGAAACAGCAAAAATGTATGTCACTAAAACAAGTACTTGTGACTGAACACATACAAATTTGTGGAAGTAAATTCTTTATCCTCTGATTATTATAGCAAATTAATTTTCAGTTAACCAGATATTGAAGGATGCAAATATTAAATGCCTGAGCATTAATAAAAAATGAAATTTATGAAAATATTGTTAGCTCTTTTCAATGCAATATTGAGTTTTACAATATTAAAACCAATCAAGGATGCTTTTAAAAAATAAAATAGAAAAATGTAGCCTTATAATGAAACATTTAAAACAAACTGGTGTCTCATGATGGAGAGTGTTACTGCTCTGCAGAGAGACAGAGCTCAGAAAGTCTCAGTCACATAGACCTATCAGGGTCACCTGATTTAAAACAGTATTGTAATGGTCAAAGCATGAGACGCATCTCCAAATCACCTATTTTAATCAGAGGTATTGCATTAGTGTGCAAAACATATCCATTTCCTTACATGAGTCTTTATAGGAGGTGAAATGTGAACATGACATCTGTAGGGATAATTCACAAAAGTAAAGGCAAATTATCTCTTCTAAACAGATTAGCCAAGATGACTACACAATAAAAGTGACTTTGAAAGGCCTACTACAAGCTAGTTATAATGTTCTGAATTCTTTCTTTTCAATTTAGTTACAGGCAACATGATGGTCTACGTTCTCCCATCAGACCCCTGTTTCACCTCTGGAAACAACACCACGGCAAATGAAAAGAAATGAATATTTCAGGAAGTTTGATAAAACTTAATACTTTATCACCACATAAAACAGGTTGACTATTAAATATATAAAAATTATGTTTAATGTTATGGTTAAAAGAGAATCAAGGCAAAGGAAATTCAAATGTCATGACACATCAGCCTCAACTTTGAATTTCCTGGCATTTGTCTGTCAAGTTTATTATTTAAACACAGTGTTTTTTTTTAATAAATGTTTAATATACATATTTATAAAATGGCTTAAATTAAGGCATCATCCAGATGGCTGAAGTGTCCAATACAAGCATCTCTGTCACTCTGCATGACTAAAAACTGGTTCAGCTTACCCTCAGCAAAGACAATACTGCCCATAAAGGAGAAGAGGAAATAAAATAGGTAAAATCTCTTTAGTACTGTTCAAAACACTTTGCATTCAGTTAATCTGAAAACCAAATCTGAACACACTACAGACTTTAGGACTCAGAAAACCTTTCAAGAAACTCACCATCATTTCAGCCAGAGTTGAGTCAATTTGGCAGACAGAGCCCAGTTAAGGTCATCAAGGCTTAGGCAGAAGATGGTAAACTTCTGAACCCATAGTGTAGTTTTACAGAAAGCCTCTAATATTCTGGAAAATGAATATTGTCCACTTAACATGAAACAGTAGAGAGAAAGTGGTTACAGACTAAAAGACACAGCATAAACTTTCAGAAGGCCTACTCAACGGAAGAAAAACAGAAACAGAATTATCATGTACAGCTGCCAACTGAAAACCTTTCAAAACTTGATCCAAAAGGCCAACTGGAGCTTAATATTAATGCATTTCTTAGGGTCTATTGAGACTATACTCTTGAAAGTGTCACACTATATGTCTTGCAATAATTTTTCTTTCAGAAGAACTGTATTTATTGAGTGGCAGAGTTGAGTTGAAGATTATATTCTATTTCCAGGATATTAACAGGATCCTGAAAACCTTGTTATTTGCATTTAAAATGCAAGGTTTTTTTGAATGAGTTGGAATGTTTATAATTAAATAAAGAATGTGAATGTCTTAGAAATAAATCAAATGGCTCTGATCAGTAAATTCTCAAACAGAATATATTCTGCATAATATTTATAATGAACAAAAGTTAATCTGACTACTTTGCCCCCTGCATGTGCAACACAGGTGTGCAAAGAAATGAGTCAGGTTACACAAGAGATGCCCACATTTTGGATACTGAAAAGCTGCATCGGCAATTTATGAAGTGCAGTTGCGCCTAATCTGGTTAAAGCTGAATAGACTGTAGTCTCCCTAAACTTCACTGTGGAGATGCAGCTCTCCCGTTGCATGGTAGGGCATCTATTCTGCAGTTCTAGCACAAATGAAGGTGGCTATGGCCTCATTCTAAAACTTTGCAGGTCACACTTTGAACTCTCCTACGACAAAAACAACTTGTGGCAGCTGACCAGTTATGAAGAGGTTGCAAACCACGAACAGCTGCACCACATGCTCTCCTTTGAAGAGAACTTCAGACTTTTCTTCAGCAATAGGCCAAGTCTACACTACAAAGTTTTCTCAGCATAGCTATGTTGGCCAAGGGTGTGAACCCCGTCCCTGCAGTTGACACCACTATAAACCCCAAGTGTAGATGCAGCTATGACAACAGAAGAGAGCTTCTGTCGGCATAACTAACATAGTTTGGGGAGGTGGTGTTACTATGCCAACAGAAAAAACCCTTCAGTGGGCATATGCTGCATTTACACTAGCAGTTTTTGTTCACATAGCTATACAGGTATAGCAATACTAGTAAAATATTTGTAAGGTAGACAAACCCACAGAAATCAAAGCTATATTCATAAAGATAATAGAAAAGGAGTACTTGTGGCACCTTAGAGACTAACCAATTTATTTGAGCATGAGCTTTCGTGAGCTACAGCTCACTTCATCAGATACATACTGTGGAAACTGCAGAAGACATTATATACACAGAGACCATGAAACAATACCCCCTCCCACCCCACTGTCCTGCTGGTAATAGCTTATCTAAAGTGATCATCAAGTTGGGCCATTTCCAGCACAAATCCAGGTTTTCTCACCCTCCGCCCCCCCCAAACACAAACTCACTCTCCTGCTGGTAATAGCCCATCCAAAGTGACCACTCTCTTTAAAATGTGTATGATAATCAAGGTGGGCCATTTCCAGCACAAATCCAGGTTTTCTCACCCCTCCACCCCCCTCCAAAAACCACACACACAAACTCACTCTCCTGCTGGTAATAGTCCTTGATTATCATGCACATTGTAAGGAGAGTGGTCAGTTTGGATGAGCTATTGCCAGCAGGAGAGTGAGTTTGTGTGTGTGGGTGGGTGGGTGGGGGGGGGGGGGGCGGTTTTGAGAAAACCTGGATTTGTGCTGGAAATGGCCCACCTTGATTATCATGCACATTGTAGGGAGAGTGGTCACTTTGGATGAGCTATTACCAGCAAGGAGAGAGAGTTTGTGTGTGTGGTTTTTGGAGGGGGGTGGGGGGGTGAGAAAACCTGGATTTGTGCTGGAAATGGCCCACCTTGATTATCATACACATTTTAAAGAGAGTGGTCACTTTGGATGGGCTATTACCAGCAGGAGAGTGAGTTTGTGTTTGGGGGGGCGGAGGGTGAGAAAACCTGGATTTGTGCTGGAAATGGCCCAACTTGATGATCACTTTAGATAAGCTATTACCAGCAGGACAGTGGGGTGGGAGGGGGTATTGTTTCATGGTCTCTGTGTATATAATGTCTTCTGCAGTTTCCACAGTATACATCCGATGAAGTGAGCTGTAGCTCACGAAAGCTCATGCTCAAATAAATTGGTTAGTCTCTAAGGTGCCACAAGTACTCCTTTTCTTTTTGCGAATACAGACTAACACGGCTGTTACTCTGAAACCTATAAAAATAATAGTAAGTAGAGATTCAAAGAAACCAGCTGAACTTCCTATATCAAAGTCAGTCCTTAAAGTCTCCTGCATACCATTCTGCCTGACCACTAAATTGTGCAGAATGTTACTATTTATGATCTGATTTATCTGGTAAATAAGGATGTGGGGTGCTTTTAAAAACAAAACAAAACAGCAAAGACACTTCGAGTAAGCTTGTCTACTGTGTATTATTCTGCAAGGTCCACTCAGTGAACATTTTATTTCAAAGACAGCCCCTAGAATTCATAGGAGTGCTTACAGTGCTTACTGGAGATCCATGCATCCTGCCTTTTAATTTAGAATATCATCCAACCCAGGCACCTGGAAGTGGAAAAAAAAATGTTGAGGAAAGAGATGCATTTAATGCACCATGGTAAAACAAATCTTTTCAGAAGGCTGGTAATTTAACCAGTTCTCAACATTTCTTGAGTGTCAATTTATACTAAACCATTCACTTGCATCAATGCCTTTTACAAGCAGAAATTTAAAAGTATTAAGGAGGGAAAATCTACAAAACTACAGTATTTCTCCCTGCTTAGCATTGTAGCAGACTTGTCCAATGCTTTTCCTCCACATTAATCTATGCTATACTAAAGCAGCACAACAGCCACACAAGCCCAGAGTACTGTATAAATAAAAATTCTTAATATTACTCTAGTATAATGAAATAGGAAAGGTAAAAGGCATCCAACTAATAAAATGATCACTGAAATTCATACATCAGAATTTTTGTAAAGCACCATATTTCAGAAAGCTGTTTGAAATGTATAGCTGTATCTGAAGTCAAAGGCAGAATATCCTTGCATTTGATGATCAGATTCCCAGTGAGGTTCCTCAATGAATGTGAACACTACTGAACCAGTCTACATACTGGTTTTATGTGGGAAAGTTTGGAGATGGGGAGAGGGGAAAAAAGATTTCCTATTTCATCATCTAATCCAGCTGGTTCTTTTCTACTCTTAGGCTCTTGCTTTCAGGGTCATCCTTGTTCTGACTGGTTTGTTGTTCTATTTGTGGGATGGCAATTTGTGGCTGTTCTGCTTGCATGCTGTGATTGGTCAGCTCCTTGGTATTCAAGTTAGGCAGCTCCTCTGTACACAGGGAGGGGTTATTTTGATCATCTGCATGAAGCGTGGGGTTGGTCATTTGTTGTTCTGCTTCTTGTTGAGATGCTGGTGCATTCATCTCTTTGGGGGGGTTGGGGAAGCTGACAGGAGCCAGCACCAAGGGAGGATGAGGTAGGTCTTTCTGTAAAAAAATTAAAAAAAAAAAAATTTTTAGGATGATATGAAGTGAGTAACAAGAGCCACTATTGTTATTAGGGGCAACTTAAATAATAATTTCTCAAAACATGCTAGTTTTTACAGGAGACCAATCATTATACTGAATGGCCAACAGCAATTACAGCAATGACCTTTTGGTGAAGGAATTCAAAAATATGAACTGAAGCACACTGAAAGGAGAAGGATTACTTGCTGCGCAACTGCAGTTAATTCAAATCATCCCTAATGGTTGAAAGATATGCACATCTATTCTCTGGACAGGTCCCACTGAGTAACAAACAGTGGGAGAATGCTCTCTGCAGGAATCTAATGAAATGCTTAAAGCCTATAGGCTCATTATCTCCGACGGATATGGGAAGCACGCTCAGCTCTCTTCCTGTTTACCTGCCATGGTGACAATTGCTTCCCATCCTCACTAATAATAAATAACAGCTGGCACTTTTCTGGCACAGTTCACCGGATCTCAAAGTATTTTAACATTAATTAAGCTTCACAATTCCCCTAAGATATTTTATTCTCATTTTACAGTTGAGAAACTGCGGTATAAGAAATGTTAAGTGATAACCCAAGTTCACAAAGTACCGAGATGAGAAATTAGACCCCGGCCACAAGTTCTACCCATTAGGTCCTATCTCTAACTTTTCCTTTCTACTGGAGAGTAATCAAATTCAACACAGATAATGTCCCAAACATCTGGATAGCAGTAGCCATTTGTTTTAGTTCCTTTACCAGTGATTTGCTCTGGTCTTCCCCATGATCAGGTGTCTCTAACAGACTACCTGTAAGATGGTCTATTGGTTTTTCCACTATGTTTCATTTTTTCCATTTGCATCATGAGGGCTCAAGTCTAGTTCCTGTAGCAAAAAGAAAAGGAGTACTTGTGGCACCTTAGAGACTAACTAATTTATTTGAGCATAAAATTGGTTAGTCGCTAAGGTGCCACAAGTACTCCTTTTCTTTTTGTGAATACAGACTAACACGGCTGCTACTCTGAAACCTGTTCCTGTAGCATGCTCTCTTAAATAGAAAGTGACCTCTCCTCCTTTCAGCTCTTGTCTATCACTTCTATATATGCTATTCCTATCTGAATTGCCATTTGACTTGTATATTTAATTCCAACAAGCTTCTTCAAACTTAAAGGTCAAGCTTCCTATGCGTTATCAACTCAAACTCAACCTGCTGCTTAGCTTTGTGCCTGGCATTTGTGTAGACCAGAGATGGGCAAAACCCACTCTATAGCTATCATTAACCTCAATCTAGAGAATACAGATTCTAACAAACCATCTTCATCTGAACACCCATGTTGCACTGATTTGCAATGGGCTGCACCTCTTTCTAAGGATGTTAGCGACAGCTTTCTTTTACACAAATCAGCTGCAGTTTTGTTCCCAACAAGTTTCCAATGTGGCCTTCAGCTATGAAAAGTTTGGCTATCAATGGGATATAGATACTAAATACAAATTGTGGGTATCAGCAGGATTTAAACAAAGGAAGACACCCTTTTTCATTCCACAATGAACTGCCTTCAGAATAAGCTTACTATATTTTAGAAAAAAAAAAACAGAGACTTTTGTAGAAACATTCTGGGGCCATGAAAATAATCAAGGACTACAGTGTTTGTTTTGTAAAGTGTGCTGGTGTTATTACTGCCAGCTTCTGACCCAATAGTTGCATAATTCTCTGAGGGGAGGATTTTTCATAGTAACTTAGTGTTCTAAGTGAGGCCTGGGTGTACACACTTCAAAACGTTGCCAATATAACTATGTCAGCTGGGTATATGAAAAAAATCACAACCCTA